>NC_133590.1:2942035-3268623 GCF_964106895.1 Numenius arquata | reverse complement strand
GATCCCAGCCCAGCCGTCCCGTCCCGGCGGGGCCCGCTCAGCAGAGCCCCCCGCGCCTGCCCCCGCCGCCGCCGCCTCCAGCCATCTTGGGCTCGCCCTGGGCGCCGCCCGCCCGCCGGAGCCCCACGCCCCGGCCTTCCTCCCGCCGCCCCCGGGGAGGCGGCCGCGACCCGGGCTGGGGGGGGGGGGGGGTGGAGGGGGGGGGAAGGACGAAAAGCTGAGGGGAAGGGGGGGGGGCGGGCGCGGATCCCCGCAGCGGAGGGGGGGGGGGAAGGGGAGGGCGGCGCCTGGGAGGCGGCCGGCCTCAGCCCCGGCGCGGGGGGCCGGGGCGGCGGCGGGGGGCGGGCGGGGCGGCCATGGGGGCGGCGGCGGCGGCGGGGGAGAGATGGACCGGGGCGGGCGTGGCGCGCCGAGGGGCCGCCCCGCTCGGGAGCCGGCCGAGGTGGGTGGGTGGGTGGGTGGGTGGCGGGGGGGGGGGGTGGGTGGGGAGGAAGGGAGGGGGAGCGGAGCAGAACGAAGGCGCCGGAGCCGGTGGGTCCCGCCGGGCGCTGCCGCCGCCGCTGCCGCCTCGGAGCTCCGCTGCGGCGGGACCGGCTCCGCCCCGCCCTCGGCCCCGCCCACCGCGCGTCACCGGGTACCGCCCCCACCCCCGCCCCGCCTCCAGGCGGTGCCGCCTTAAAGCGGGCACGGCCGGCGGTGGGGCCCACCGCTGGTGCTCGGCGCTGCGCAAGTCCTGTGCTCGGCGCGATGGTTGTCCCCGGCGGCTGGAAGGCCAGCCCCTGAGGAGCTAGGGCTTGTCCCCAGCAGCGGTAGGGCCACCCTGCCTGGCCACCAGCACCCCTACATGACCGGGAACAGGGGTTGCTCAGGGTGCTGGTCCATAAAAAGGGGCTAATCGTCATGGAACCAGCTCACATCTGGGCCACAGCTGACCCCGGGTACCAGAAGAGCCCTCTGGGGCCTTCTGCACCCTCTCGGCTCCCCCCTGGATGGTCCATTACTTTGCACGGGGCCATTTCAGGTGTGTTTCCTGACAGCCGTTTGTCCCGCGGGGTCTTTCCAAAACCGGCAGCCCCGGCACCTCCCGCCGGAGCCCGGGGCACAGAGGTGTCTCTGTTAGCAGCTCTCCCACCAAATGTTTCCGCAGCTGTTTCACAGGACGCTGTATATCCAACCCCTGCCAAATGGGCTGGGCTGCTGGGAATAAAGCACGTTGATGGTGTAAATCCGTTTCCCACTGGTGAGGGGGGTCACAAATGGCTTTAAAACAGGGTGTTTAGACCGAAAAATGCTCAGGGTGGACAGCCAGGTTTATGGTGGAGTGACAAGGAGGCAAAGGCTCAGATGGTGGCTTCAGGATCTGTCCCCAGCCTTGCCCCTGGGTGACGATCGCCGATGGCAATTTGCCTCAGGGAAGGATTTAGCAGGAATTTCCCAGCCGCAGCCTCAAATCCATGGACCAAACCATCCAGACGCACCACCCAGCAGCGTCTACTGTACCACCCGATAGCCCCAGCGCCATGGGCCACCCGGGGCAGCCAGCTGCCTGCTAGAGGGTTGAGCATCCTACAGCACACCCGAGGTAGGGCTGATCCATGATTTTCCACACTTTCCTTTACAGGAAACCCTCCGTGCACAGGCTGGTCCTGCCAAGAGACACCCTGGTAAGAAGACAGAGTGATGGGTACCAGCCTCTGCCTTTCCCCTCTCACTTCACGCTTTGATGGGACATCGGGGAACACCTCTACCTGCTGTCTGCGTTCTGCCCAGCACATCCCAGCCCTAAAATGCTGCCCCAGGGCAAATAATAACAAATACTAACAGCATCGTACCCCAGTACACCCCACAACGCTGATGGGGCAGCAGCCAGTTTGCAGCACCTGGGCTGGTTTGGGATGTCTCATTCGCCCCTCATTTCTGGGTGAGGCTCCCACAGCCTCTTTCCCACAATAAAACCTATTTTTGGGTTCGGCCAGCCGGGAAAGCCCACAGCTGGGCCACCCCAGGATGGGGTCTCACCCCATGTGTCACCCCTCGGCCGCCCGCCCTCATCCCTGCACACCCAACCCGAGGCTGATTCCTGCAAAGGGAGCGGTTTGGTGTGTGTAATTCCTCTGCCAGGCCTCGAAGCCTGCGGGCTGTACATCTCCTCCGGGGTTTTACAAGCCGTCCGGCAGCCGGGACCGGTGGGAGCTGGGCAGGGTGGTGCGGGATGCGTCAGAGCCGCTGTTGGCTGGCCGAGCCGGCACGGAAGCAAACCTCTCCTCAAAAAGTCAGCACAAAACTATTCGTGACTCTCACTTCTTTGCAAACGCAGGCAGTACTGGGCAGCCCCCGGTGACAGCCGCCGTCCCCACCCCATGCAGGGCACGGCTGTCCCGCAGGGGCTGCTCGGAGTCCCCCCTGCTCCCCTGCTGGGGAAGCCGGCTGGTATTTAGCAGGATTTAAAAGTGGAAGGTGGATGGGATGGGGCTGAGCCAAGCTGAAAGCTGCATCCTGCTCCGGACTGGGAATCCTGCTGCCCCGGGTACTAGCACTGGCCCTGCTGTTGTCACACCCATGCCTGGATGATACCATCTCCCTGCCCAGCCCGGAGAAACCCCCTCGGCAAGGGGAGACTCCAAAGCCAGGCTGGGCATCACAACCCTCCCACAGCCAGCAGGAGCTGCCTGGGCAGCGGGGGGCAGGGACCCCCCTGCCCACGCAGCTCCCAAACACCCTCCTGCCAGCACTGGGTGGCTGATGGACAGAAAGCTGCAGAAAGCCTGCCCGCGCTTTGGGCTCCTCTCCACCAGGGTCTGGCCCTGTGTGGGTCCCCCAGCCTGTGCCGAGGGGCCACAGAGGTGATTTTTCACTGAGTCCTGGTGCCCATCCCTCACCCCCCACGCCCCCCAGCCACCACCTGGCCATTGTTCCCCTTTGCCATCAGTCTCACTTCAGCAGCCTTTAGTGCTGCCCTGGAGAGCCCACCGCCCCCACCAGCCTTCCTGGTGAAGTGTCAGCATCTCTGCGGAAGCCCCAATTAGCACTAATGGCTTTGGGCTGCGGGTACCCACCCACAAAGGGCCAACGGAGCATCACCCCACGTCCTGCAGAGCCCAGATGCTCTGCCACTGGTCACCGGGGGTCTGCCGTCGAAGTGGCATTGCCTGGTACAGAGGGATCTCGCCCCTGGGACGCAGGGATGTGCTGGCTGGGCCACAGAGCCCCGGTGCCTTTGTCACGGTGGGCAGGGGACAAGCGGGGCCGCGCTTGGCAGCTGGTGTCGAGGACCTGCCTCTGCTTCCCCAGGCAGACCCAAGCCATGTTTAGGCAGCCCGCAGAGATACAAAAGCTCTGTTTGCCGTGTGGGGCTGCAGACCCTACTGAGCTGATGGGAGAGGGAGGGTGTTTGCACAGATTTACAGAGCGACCGGCTGCTAAAGTGACAGCTTCCCTGCCTGCCACCACCCCGTCTCTAGAACGTTCCTGGGGGCTCCGGCACCTTCCCCAGAAGCCTTGAGCCTTCAGCAAGTAACAGAAACTGGTGTGTGCTTCTTGGGTCGTTTCTGACTCAATTGACTACCCAGAGAGAAGCCATCATCGCCCTTCTGCCACCCTTCTGTGTAAGCTGGGTGAGGTGGCTTAGTGCAATGGAGAAAGCTCCCCCCGCCCTGCTCCCTGTGATTAACATGTTGAAGGCTTTCGCTGAAGTTTTAAGACCGGATTTAAGGAACTCGCAGGGTGGCAATACCCTGGTTTGCAGTGTTCAATCCATCTGCTTGTTCCCAGCTCAGCTGGAGGAGGAGGGAAACAACCCCATGGAGGAGGCACGACACAGAGGTCCCCATGGCCGGTCACCCCCTGCCCCAGCCCAGGGAGCACCACCAACAGGCGCCACTTGTGCTTGGCCATCCCACGCACGTCCCCACTGCAGTGTCACACTTAGAATGATAGAACTGTCTGGGTTGGAAGGGACCTTCAAGATCATCGAGTCCAACCATCAACCTAACTCTGATAAAAACCATCACTAAACCATGTCTCTAAGCACTATGGCAACCCGTCTCTTAAACACCTCCAGGGATGGTGCCTCAACCCCTTCCCTGGGCAGCCCATTCCAAGGCTTAAGAACCCTTTCCGTGGAAAAATTGTTCCTAATCTCCAATCTGAACCTCCCCTGGGGCAACTGGAGGTCATTTCCTCTTGTCCCATCGCCTGTGACTTGGGAGCAGAGACCGACCCCCCCTGGCTACAGCCTCCTTTCAGGGAGTTGTAGAGAGCGAGAAGGTCTCCCCTCAGCCTCCTTTTCTCCAGGCTGAACCCCCCCAGCTCCCTCAGCCTCTCCTCATCAGACTTATTCTCCAGAGCCCTCACCAGCTCCGTTGCCCTTCTCTGGACCCGCTCCAGCCCCTCAATGTCTTTTTTGTGGTACATCCCACACTTGTCCATCCCACACTTTTCCATCCCACACTGTCACCTGTCTGCTCTGGCATCCTCGCAGCCCAGTACCTGCTGGGGGAAGATACACACATGCGTGAGTGGTGCTTCTGCAGGGGAAACCTCCTGTCCCCTGCAATTACTAAAAAGGGACGAGGAGCTGGGTGTGCAGCCTGGTCCCCGCAGCACACAAAGACACAAAGCAGGTTCGCTGCCCCCAGGCACCCAAGCGTTGGGATCCAGCGACACCCACATCCAACGCCGGCAGCTGGGAACGGGTCTGGGATGGGGTGCAGGGATGGTGATGCCCTTGTTGGCCCCTCGGGAGAGCTTTGCCCTTGAGCAATGGATGTGCAGCTGGGACTCCTCTTGGGGCAAAACCGCTGGGCTTTCTCCTTTCCTCCCCTAGCCTAAAGCACGGAGCAAAGCAGATACTGAGGGCTGGAACTGCATAGGGGGTTGATGGAGGGGAGCTCCACTTTGGCCCAGGGCAAATCCAGGGTGGAACGACCCAATCTGAGGTCGAATGGCCAAATCCAGGGTCACACAGCCAGCCATGGAGCGGGGGTGATGCTCCGGGGCTCGCTGCCCCGGCCGGCCTCGGGGTGCCGATGGATGCTGGTGAGCGCAGCAGTGGGTCCGGAGACCACGGGGCTGGAGCATGGGGAAGCAGGATGAGGGCCGTGCGGTTCCCTGCCTGGTGGGGTTTCTTTCTATGCAAATGCCTGGGAGCAGCTGCCCTGCCGGCGTGACTCATTTCCTGCTCTTGTGTCACATTCTGGTCAGGCCAGTTTGGCAAAGGCTTTCTTCTCTCCCTCCCTGGCTTCTCCTCCTTCTCTCCCCCACCGCCGAGGGCTGGGATGTGCATTCACTCAGCCCCTGGCAGGATGAGGCAGGATTTTCAGGAAACTGCGTCAAAGCCACAAAACCTCCATATATATATATATATAAAAAAAAAAAAAAAACCAAAACCCAACAACCAAACAAAAACCCCAGCACAATTTTCTTTTCTTCTTTTTTTTTTTTTGAGCACGAGGGAGACTGGTGGCCAGACGGGCTCCTCCGCTCTTCCCCCCGCTGGGGCGGCTGCTTCCCCTGAGACGGGATGGGAACCGGCAGAAGAGCTGTAAAAGTTTGCTGGGCGGCTGAAAGGAGGAAAAAAAAATGCAGTTCAGTCTAATTTTACCCTCTTCTGTCAGTCAGAGAGGTGCTGCTGGAGCCGGGCTGCCAGCGGGCAGCCTTTAACAGGGGATGGATGGTGTGAGCATCCGAGGGAGCCACCACCCCTGGGGTTTGCCCATCGTTTCTTGTTCCTCGGCAGCGCTCCAGGGGCAGCCTCACCACTGCACCCTGAAAAATAGGCTGGCTGGGGCTAAAAAGTAACTTGTTCCTCTTACCGGGGTTGGGAAGGGGTGCTAGCAAATGCTGGCAGACCCCAGCGTGGTGGGTCTCCCACCGCGGGTCGGGGCAGGAGAAGGTGATGCCCCCTGGATGCTCCCATGGCCCCAGTGCTGCCGGGAGCCCCGGCTCTGCCACAGGTAGAAAACTCACTTTTTGAGGGATTTCCTGCATGGCCTGCGTCGGAGCTGCGAGGCTGGGATTTACAGGCTCTTGCTTTGCTGTCCCTCTGCCCCCCCCCCCGGGGTGCAGGGTCCCACACATGCCCCTTCGCTGCTCATGAGACTGGGGCAGAAAGCACCTTCCCTTTGCCCCGAGCCTGTGGCTACCAGTAGCCCCATTTCTCCTTCTGCACCAGCCCTTTCCCTGGCGCATCAAGCTCTGTCACAGCCTCCCACACCGTAGCTGGGCATCTCCCAGGGGAAAAGGAGCTCCTCAGCGCTGCCAGCCCAGTGATGAGCTTGGGGACACGAAGCCGCTGGCCCCAGATCTGACCGTGGGAGGCTGAGGGAGGGGGCAGGATACAATCCCCCCTCCCGCTCCCTTCCCATCTGTGGTTGGGTTCAGCTGCCCTCCCACCAGAAGGCCCCTGCGGTCCCTGCCCAGAGCGAGGTGTAACCTTCGCAATCTTCACTCCGCAGCAGTTTCTCAGCCTTCCTCTTCCTTTCCTGCACGCTCCCCGCAATTAAAGCCGCCTGCAGCCAAATGACCCAGCGCCACACACATGCTAAAAAGCCCCCCTCCGCCAGGCAGCTACTGAGCTTTCCTTTGAAGGGCAGAGCATCATCTGCTGCTGCTGCGCCCCACATGACCCCCAAAACCCCCAGCCCCCCGAGCCCAGCGGCACCACTGAGCCCCAGCTTGGTGCAGCCAGGGGAAACTGAGGCAGGGTGAGGGCAGGGGCTGCAACCCCCCCACACTGCCGGTGCTTTCCTTCCTCTCCAAAAGCCAAGAGGTCTGTTTGCCCACAGCCAAAGGAAGAGCAGGAGGGTATCGGTGTAAATTAGGTCAGGAAGCGTTGCTAATAAACTGTCACTCCTGGTTGTGTAATGGGAGCAATTATGGGTTTAGGTCTCGTTAAGACATCAGGAAGGAAAACATGGTCTGTCTGGGGGTAGGAGGAGTGTGATGGCAAACAAAAAAGGAGGGTCCTGTTGACAGAAGGATGAAGCTGCCTTTGCGTTGGAGGCGTTCCCATCCTGTCCCGGTGCGTTGGCAGCCTGGGGCTTGGATTGACTCCCGTGCCGGGAGACACAGGGGGATGCAGGGAGCGGGTTCCCAGCTCTCCCTGTGCTCTGCTCCTTCCCCCAGGCACCCCAGGGACTCGGGGTAGGCGGTTTTAACTCCTCTGAATCCCTGAATCCACCCCCCCCTCAGCTCAGCACTTTGTGCCTGCTCTCCCCGCACAGCCCTTCCTTGGGGTCCGATGGGGACCCACGAGCAGCGGGGCCAGTGCTGGGCTGTGCCAGGAAAGCCTGGGAGAAGTGTCCTCTCCCTGGGGAGCTGCCAGGCTTTCCCTGCTGCCCACCACGCCGTGCTCCCCACCACCCCGTGCTCCCCACCGCCCCACCGGGCAGCAAGCCCCTCTCTGCCTGTCCCTCCCTGCCACCAGGGTGGCCCCAAGCCCACCGGGCAGGTCCCTCCCGGGGTCTCCAGAGGGATGCTTGAGCGCTGGTGGAGGTCACCCAGAGCCTGGCCAAAATAAACCTAGGGTCCCCATGAGCAAAACCCAGGGGCACTGCCAAACTGGGGGTGGGGGCATCCGTGCCCTCTCCACGGAGGCTCCCGGCGTGAATCCAGCCCCTGCACGCCGCAAAGGAGGGGCCGGGGCGCCCGGCGGCCAGGGTTAGCCTTTAACCACCCAAAACACAGCACGGAGGGAGAGGAAATTCTTGAGGCACCTCTTAACACAAAAGGAGTCGTGCTTTACATTCGGTCCCACTTATGGCTTATAAATGATTACTGCGCCTTTTAATAAATGGTTAATCAAGTGTTAGAGTCCAAACAAGTTGATGGGTTGCTTATTACCGTGGTTTATAACCTTTTATGAATGCCTTCTGTCGACGTACTTATAAACATCCATACCACGTACTTCTCGTGTCTTGACATGTTGGTCACATCTGTTGGAAGTTTATTAACTCTTGAGCATCTCGCTAATGGCAGAGCGGGAGGGATCCCGCTATTTATCTGTATTAATCCCCGGGGCTCGGCAAGCACACCCGCACGGCGGGAGCCGGCCGAGGGGCGACGGACGGGGGGCATCCTCCTTCGTCCGAAAAAGGTTCAAAGCAAACGGGATGCATCCTCATCAGAGATCATTCGGCAGCGGGGTGTTGCTCTCGTGGGTGCAGGGTTGGTGTTTTTTTGTTTGTTTGTTTTTTTGTTTTTTTTTTTTGTGCCACCAGGACAAAGAAGTGAAGGAAGTTGGTGGCAGATTCTTCGTCTCTTGAAGCCATCGAGCCGAGACAGAACGTCGTCCTGGACCGCCCGCTTGAATCAAAAACACAAGTTGTTGGGCTTCGATGTGAGAGGAATCGGTTGAAATTCTCTGGCCTGTGAACACGGGAGGTCAAACGGGATGATTTAATGGGCTCTTCTGGCCTGGAAATCCACGGAAACATCCTTGTCTGCTGCTGTTCATGCGCAGCTGAAGCCCCCCCCTCGCGTCATGTTGCAAATAATGAAATAAAACTCTCAATAAGCTGAATAATCAGAAAACAATTTTTCCAATAAAAGCGTCCCCCGAAATCTCCTTTTAAGGCAAGAACTGGGATTCCCACTGCCGAGCGTGTTCCTGACGCCTTGCGTTATTGTTGGGCTGCCTGTACCGGGGCTGGGCAGGCTGCCACGCCGCCCCGCGCCCCCGGGGACGCCCCCCATCACGGTCCAGCCAGCCCCCCCTGCTTCTCAGCCCTTTTTTGCCTTTATTCTTCCCCTTTTGCCGGATGCTTCGGATAACGTTCCTGTTCCAAAAGCAAGAGGGGAATACGAGGTGCCACAGCCCTGCATCCGCTCCAGCGTTTTTAACAGCCGGAGAAGGGATTTATGGATTTAGGGATTTCTTAGGGAGAAATTCTTTACTGTGAGGGTGGTGAAGCACTGGAACAGGTTGCCCAGGGAAACTGTGGATGCCCCATCCCTGGAAGTGTTCAAGACCAGGCTGGATGGGGCTTTGAGCAACCTGGTCTGGTGGGAGGTGTCCCTGCCCAGGGCAGGGGGGTTGGAACTGGATGATCTCTAAGGTCCCTTCCAACTCTGACCATTCTGTGATTCTGTGATTATGCATTAAGCAGACAGGGTTGGTCCCAGCCCCGGTGGGAAGCTGGGTCTCCCTGCTCGCCTTCGCCTCAGACACTCCTGGAGGGTTTTTAGCATCTAACTGTGCTTTTCCCTTTGCTCCCTGCTCGGTGGTCCCTCCGGAGCGGGTACCCCACCTCCTGCCGCTGGAGCATCTCCTGCACGGGGCAGCCCCGCTCGCTGCCCTCCAGCGGGTGACTTGTGGCCGGAGGGTGGAAAGTCGGAGGAAATGTGAAGGATGGGGAAGAGCACTAAAAATACTTTTCCCCTTGGAAAAACAAAGCCGAACCTGAAGTACGCTTTTGTGGAAAGCCGCTGCGGCAATGGCTGCTGCCCAAAGCACCCCTGCAGCCAGCGCGTCCCGGTGAGCGGTGGGGACCTTGGGGACAGAGCCCCCACCGAGGCCATGCTGGCCGTGCTGCCACGCTCGCTCTGGTGCGCTGCTTCAATTAGTGAGTGATGAGGTATCAGGGCAAGACAGGGCCATTTTATTCCTCTGCATAACAGCAGGACCGGTTGCTCTGGGAGCTATTGGGAGAAGCCAGAGCCTTTGGGCAGGCTGAGGGCTCCTAGAAAGGGATCTGGGGCAGGCGTGGGGGTCCCTATGGTGCCTCTCCCGCCCCTGCCAGGTCCCGGGGTCCCCCACCGGGCGGTGAGGCTGTGGTTTGCAGGGGGATGAGGATGCTCACAGGCTCCCCGCCATCCCCGAGGCTGGGCTGTGGGGCAGGGGGTGTTTGTCCTGTGCGGGGGGAGGCAGCGGGAGCCAGCCTGGCTGCTGCGGACCCCTCTCCGGTTACGGCTTGGCCACGGGGCCCCCAGGAGCGCAGGGTGTTAATGTGTCAGGTCCTGCACGCCGGGGAGGGTTTCCTCCTCACCGAGGGGCTGCCACGAACACCAGCCGGGAGAAACAGCAAGCAGGAGAGAAACGAGGCAAAAAGAGGGGGGAAAGAAAAATCCAACGGGATCTGGAGCACCGATCCCCCGAGAGCCCACGTTTCTGGGTGCTGTGTGACACATCCTTGTGGGCTAAAGCATGGAGAACCCCTCCCTCCCATGTCTGCGCCGTCCTGCCGGACGTGCCACGGGAAGGGACATGCTGCGGGGGTGATCCTATGGGAGGGGGCTCAGGGGTCAGGGCTGTCCCCGGGTGCCCAAATCCAGCACAACCAGCAGCGGTGTTGGCTCTGCCCTGGATGGGCAGGGAGCACGGCAGGACCGGGAGCCCCTTGCCGTGGGGGCTGCCGCCTTGTCCTGCCCCGTGAGGACCCCCTATCTCCCATCCCACCCCACCTCCCCCTCCTGCCCCACAAGCGCACCCTCTTCCCCATTGAGGTTCCCAGGGGCTGCCATTCACTTTTCAGATGGGAAACGAGCCCCAGCCTTCCCTCCGCACTCCGAAAAAAAACCAAAACCAAACCCAGGGAGGAGAGAAATAAACAAACAAATCCCTTCCCTCTCCTGGCTTGGCATCTGCTCGCAGCCCTTCCATTATTAATTAGAGAAGCTGCCGGCGTTATTAGCAACAAACCGCTCCTAATGAAGTTCAGAGCCGCAGATCCAGGAGGGGCTCCCAGACACCGCTTTTCAGAAACCTTAATTAAATTCGCTGCCTGAAGGTGCTTTCGGCTGGGGCGGAGGCAGAGCGGTGAGGCTCCCCAGGGCCGGGTACGGCCGTGCTGGTGGTGGGGCTCGGAGTGAAGGGTGACGGTGGGAGAGGGTCACCCCGCTGTGCCACAGCCCCCCCCCCCCCCCCCTCAGGGACACCCGGTCCCCTCTGGAATTTGGGGGTGAACCGAGGGATCAGCTGGGATGAAAGTGGGGACTGCCCCGGCCACTGCAGGGATGGTGAAGGCAGACCAGTTAATTCATTAATTAAATGAGGGATGGGGCTTTGAGCAACCTGGTCTGGTGGGAGGTGTCCCCGCCCAGGGCTGGGGGGTTGGAACTGGATGATCTTTAAGGTCCCTTCCAACCCAAAACCATTCTATGATTCTATAACTGAGTGCCTGGGGTGGCCAGGGGCCGGTGGGGAGGGCTCCCAGCACCGCCCAAACAGCAGGGTCCTCGGCCGGTCCCAGCTCTACCATCCTTGCTGGGATGTCCTACTGGGGCGGCCCTTCCCTTGCAAATGTTTGGAGGCCTGGGAAGGCGAGGGGCATGTGGGGGGGGGGGGGGTGTCTTAGGCCAGGGGACCAGCTGCAGGTAGCGACTAGTCCCCTCTGTCCCCACCCTGGCAAATAACCTCGCTGGGGATCCCAGTTGACCGGCAAGGTTTCCTCAAGTGACACGATGAACCAAGCCATGGCCGTGTTCCTTTTGGCGTGTCCGGCACGGGCTGCTCTGCTCTGGTGGCACTTGGGAGATCCCGCTGCTTTGCCTTGGGGCTGGAATGGTTTGTGTCCGGATCTGGCTGCAGGAGAGGTTCTTTGAAAAAGGGTGGTTTTCACCCCAAAACTTCAAAAGAAGACAAATCCTCGCAGGAACCTTTCCGTGTTTGCTCCCCTTTCGCTGCAGGGAGGGCTGAGATAAAACCCCTGAAGAGCAAAACCTGGATTTCAGCTCCCGCACATCTTTTCCTTTCCCTCTCACCCTTCCTCCACGCACAGCGATCTTCCCTTCCCTCCCCACCCCCCCCCCCAGTATTCCACCCTTCCTCTCTCTGACCTTAAAGGAATTTATTACCGAGGAGTGTAAAAAGATTACTGCAAAATCGTTCTGCGTTACTGGGAAATCATTGCAACATTAGCTCGGTCATATTTTTTCCTAAGTGTTTGCCGTGTCTCTTCGCCGACATGCTCGGTCTCCGGGCGCACATCCACACCCCCACAGGTCCCTCCGCAGCCAAGAGGCGCTTGGCAGAGGACGGGGGAGCCTGGACATGACCCGGACCTCACCCGGCTCCCTCCTTCCCCAGGCGGTTGCCATCCCTCAGCAAGCGCTCCCCATCCCACCTCCTCCGAAGGGGATGGAAAACCCCCTGGCTGTCGGGGCGCTCGGGCTCCCCCCCCGGCTGAAGGGGTTTTGCCAGAGGATGCTCGTGGAGGAGCCTGCACCCCTTCTCTCCCACGCCTGCCCTCGGGAGGTCTGTGTGAGAGACCCCGCTCCCCCCGGGGTTCGGGGGGGGAGAAGATGCCGAGGAGGAACGGCGGAGGGGAAGGGGGCTGTGGGGCCGAATGGGAGGCAGGGGGGGTCCCCCCCAAGTTGCCCACAGAGAAGGACACCGACAATTCTGCAAATACGTTTAATGCACTTAGAATACACGGGAGGAAAAAAAAAAAACCAAAAACCAACAAAAAAAACCGTTTAGTGATTCACAAAAATATTACAAAAAGTCACGTGCAGGCGAAACACACCCAGCACTGCAGTAACAATGTAAGAATTTACATTAGAAACTAATATAAAATATTTAAAAACCTCTGCTAGTTTAGCTTTCCATTTGTTTTTTTTTTTTGTCTTTTATTAAAAAAAAAAAAAAAAAAGAGGAGGAGGGGAGGGGGAAGAAAGGCCATCTACAAGGTACTGAGACACCGGCTGCAGAAAGGGGGGGGGGGGGGGTGTTCCTTCCAGCCCGGTGGGCAGCGTCCTCGGGCTCCTCGCTCGACACGGCCCCACGCACGCAGACCGCACACGCTCGCACACGCACACGCACGCACACGGGGGTGAACTACAGAAAGGTTTCACCTCCAGGGCAGCCCCAACGCTCAGGGTTCCCTGTGGTCCCACTCCCCCCAAGCGGTCCCCCCCCTTTGCCCCCCAGCCCCGGGAAGCTTGCCTTCGCTCGGGGTTTTGCAGAAACACGATACAAGTAGTGTGTGTGTCCCCCCCCCCCCCCCAACAGCGAGCGGCCAAACCTCCATCCCTTTAAAAAAAAAAACCAGGGAAAAGCCGGCGTTGTCCAACCTGGGCTGGATGAGAGAAGGGTTTTGAATGACTTAAGCTTGGGTTTGGAGGGCGACCGTGGCCAAACACGGAGCACCGGGACTCCAGGGCTGGATGGATGCAAGGAGCATCCCAGCGTGGGGGCCGGGGGTGTCGGTACAAACCCCCCCCCCCCCCGTGGGATGCTGTCTGCTCCCAGGGGGCTGCAAATCGCCACTTCGGGGAAAAGCCAAAAGCCGAGAACAAAAGGTCCCGGAGCCCCCCCAGCCCAAGATCAGTCACTGCCGGGGTGGACACGGCCACTCGCCCCCACCTCCCCTTCCTCTGCACCCCCCCCCCCCCCCCCAGGGGGTCTGGCAGCCCACTCGCTGCCGCAGGAACGGCACGGGAGCTTCGTCCCCGGCACCGCAAAGTCCTTCTGTGCCTCTGCGCCCATCCTGCCCGCGGCATTGTCGACGCAGGCCGTGTTTTTGTAGGACCTACCGCACACGGCGACAGCTCGGTCCCTCCCACCCTCGCTGGTGCAGCGGAGGGTTTCCGGAGCCGCACTTTCGCTGCAGTTGGGCCCCAGGGAAAGGAACAAAGGAGCCATTTTCATCTCCAGCCTCGCCGGGAGCGGAGGGAGAGGGCGAGAGAAAAGAGCAGTGTTTGCAAAACACAACAATCTGCAGGAAATTTTCCTCCGGCTTTTTGAGGTTGGGGTTTTTTTTATTTTTTTTTATTTTATTTTTTTTTAATTTTCTTTCTTTCGCTCTCTTCCTCTTTTAAAAGAGGGGAGACACAGCATCAGGACAGTTTAAAGACACCGGCCATCCACACCTGCCACGTGCGGCCCTTCCTGGGCTGATCTCCCTCTACCCGCTATCACCGCCCTCCCAGTCAAAGAGGGAAGGATGCCGTGGCCTTTCCGCCAGGGAAAGGGAAGGGGCTGCCTCCACGGCAGGCTAGAAACGATGGTTTCTGAACTGATGTGCCCCCTACGATGATTTTAAGGTCCGTCAGCGATTTTTCAGGGGAAACACAATCACGGCAGAAATGAAGAGGCGGTGAGGCACGATACCCGACAGGTTCACTGCCCCGGGAGAGACGGGTCCACGCGGGGCCGGGTTTAAAACACATTCGCAACCTCAGGATTATTCTCCATTTGAAATTTTGGACTCATGTCGAACGCGAGGTTTTGTTTGTTGTTGTTGTTTTTTTGGGGTTTTTTTGTGTTTTTTTTTTAAATAAAAGAGAACAAGCAGACGCTGCACTACAGAAAAAAATGTTACAAAAATAGTAGGTTGCTACCACGCTCGTTAAAAACTGCCGTGGTCCCAGAGAGCTAAACCCAGCTTCGAAATCTTGGGAGATGAACCCCACCGTCACACGTGCGTTTCGGGATTGTTTTGGATCCAGCTCAGCGGCGGCGCAGGCCGGCGTTCATGGATAGGGACAAATGCACAGAAAGGGATTCCTGGTCGCTCGACAGCTCATCTGCCCTCGCGGCTTCACTCCCAGGGAGAATTAAGGCACAATATATACTCTGAACAGAGGGCAGTTAACGCAGAGGGGCAAGTCCCCGGGAGGTGGACGGGCTCCGGTGGTGCTGGGCTCCCTCCTCCCCCGGCAGCGACGGCGCAGGGGCCCAAGCCCAGGACATCATACAGCGGAGCCATAGGGTGGGCGGCCGAGCCCTGGGCTAGGGGAAAATCGGACACGAGGGTCTAAGGGTTTCCTCCAGCCTGAAGATCTGCAGATCTCATCTCCCCACCCGGCAGGAGGCTGCCCTGCCCCGGCCGGATACAAGCCGGCAAAGCGGGCGATGGACTCTGGATGGCTACCCAGGAGGAGGGAGCAGTCACCAGGACAGATGAGCCACCGAGCAGCCGCCATCCCGCGCCGACCTGTCGTCTAACCCAGCGCCCTGCGAAGCACACGGTCAGCCAAACACTTCCCAGGGAAGCGTCTTGAGAAAAGTTTTTGTGAGGAGCTGGAGGGACATTTCATGAAGGGAACGGGTGGTGGGTGAGCAATAAAGCTCGCTCGGTGAGCAGCCTGGGGGTTCTCACGAGGGGCAGCGGAGCACGAGCTCCACTCCCCACTAATTAAAATAACAAATGAGACTGAAACAGCCACGTTGCCACTCCCCATCTTTGACTCAACCTCAGATGCAGCCATTTGCAGCCTCCACCATCAGTCCAGAGTGTGAGCATGTTGTGGGATGTGTGTGGCCAGCTGCTCACACCCATGTAGGACCTCAGTGGGTCCTACCATGAACGAGGACTTGCCTGCAGGGACCTCAGTGGGTCCTACCATGAACGAGGACTTGCCTGCAGGGACCTCAGTGGGTCCTACCATGAACGAGGACTTGCCTGCAGGGACCCCGAGCTGTGCTGAGGCCCTGATGATTCTCACTTTGGTTTTTACCTGCCCTTCACCCACGTCAGCTCCCCTTGCAGCGCCCGAGATGCATAAGGACCAGCCCGAGGGGTGGGTTCGCAGCGGAGGGAGGCTGCTGACCTGCTCCCCCACCACGCAACCTCTCCCCAGTAACCTGCCCCCTCCAAGCCAAGCCTCCCTTTCAACTGTTTATTTTTGAAAAGCTACGTCCCCTAAATATTTCTACGGGTCGCAGATGAAAAACAACACAACCCCCACTCCTTCAAAGACCATTTGATGACCCGATGGTGTCATTTCAAACGCCATCCAAGAGCAACTGAATATTTGAAGTGAAGAGCTTAAGAATATCTTTTCAAATCACTGTTGGCAAACCTATGTACAGTGAAACCAATATATCACCATCCTCAAAGACATTATACACAGCAGGCACCACCGATCTAAGCCACTGAAAATATCACTGTAGGTCACACCAGTTACAAGACTGACTGCTCTGCTCAGATCGTACCCCACATATTTTGATACTGAAACTATACATTCCTTTTCTCCCATTTTTAATCACAAGTCGAGAGGGAGAGTAATCCCGGGTTTGGGACTACTCTTGTTTCAGAACTGCTGTCACGTGTTGGATTTTCATGGCATTGCGGGTCTGCCATAAGGCTCTTCACCTTTGGAAATACCCCTATTGACCTGCATCGCAAGATTTCTCCAGCAGGGAGAAAACCCATACTTGCTGCTTCTAAACGGCGTTCATTTCCACCCAGATCACTCTCTTTAGCCAACACAAGCCTCACGGGTTTTGGTTCCATACAATCCTGCTTCGGACCTTCTACACAATCTAGAAAAAACCCAGCACCACCATTTAGGAACCCCTCCCAGACCAACAATGGGACCGGGACCTAACATCCCACCATCTCAGCAGGTTTGGGCTAGAAAAACACCACGGCGCTTATTAAGACCGATGCATTTCCCCTTCCCAAACTACTCGCTCACTAAAATACAAAGCTTTCTTTTCCATTTCCTACACACGCAGGCATGTCCTCTTTCCCCACGACGAAAACATCCAAACTCGGGATCTCGTTTACTTGCCAATGAATAAGCCTTTGGCGCGGCCGCAAACTCGATGTGAATCAGGGGAGGGGAGGTCCTGAGGGTGCGCAGCTCCTCTCGGTACCGAGTGACACGCGACTCTCTCACTCCCAGATAACTCTCGAGAGGCAGCGACACGACCTTGGAGCTTAAGGGCCGACTTTCACCCGTTTCTCTCTGTTGGTCTAACAATAAGACAGAGATTTCTATTTTAGCAGTTATTTGCCTAGTATTTTTCCCCTTAACTAAATAGGAAGATTTCATTTCCTTCCCTTCAAACCTTCCCCTCAATTGTTATCTGGCTACCAGCAAAGAGCTGTGAGAAAGTCTCTCAGAAAGAGAGATTTCTGGCATGCCACCTGTTCATAACTCAAATACACACAACTATATATAAATACATGACACGGAACAAAAATACACACACACACACACACACACACACACACACAAGGATACTGGGTGGATTTTCAAATGCATTCAGCTTGCTCCCTCTGAAGTCAATGAAAACCCAACGCAGAGCGTCTGATGAGAGTAAATATGGTGAGGAAAACATACACATAAGAAAGGCAGAACTGGAGCACGAGCCAGTTCGGAGGAGGCGCTTTCCCTGCGTTCGGCACCGCATCCCCGCTGCGAAGGCCCAAAGAGTTCATAGGGCAGGAGGTCCTAAGCTTTCCAGATGTGTGTCAGAGCCCAGAGAGGGTCTGATGGACTTCTCTCTGCCCCGTGCTGATCTCTGCAGGAACAGCAACAATTGACCTTCCAAATGTCCCTTTCTCCACTAAGATGTGGATTTTAAGCTCCTTTTAATGAGAGCTAGCATCTGGAAACAAGGCAGAGCAGCCAGCATCGTGGCAAGGGGCCAGCTCTGCCGCAGGCACCCCCAGCAAGCTCGTACAAGAGCAGTCCGTGGGCTACTGTTGGCGGACGGCTTTGGGACAAAACTGTAGTCGCTGCCCCTTGCCTTTCTCCCGACTGCCACAATCGCCTTGTTTGTTCATTATCTTGCGGTGGGACACTCGGGGCACGTCATTTTTGAAGCTGGACTGGTACGTTTTCCTGCCGTTTTCTCGCCCACGCTGTCCCCTGCACATACATCTACTGTGCAGAAAGGGATGCTTAGTGCTAAGCAGGACAATGAAAACTGGCCAAGGGATCCCACGGCTGACTGCAGCCTGCCACAGCACAGCACTCGCTCTGGCTGGCACATGCAGATATCTGAAAGTTTGTTCTTTCACAGCAGGATTTTAAGATGATCCTCTGAGTTCAGACAAAAATGACAAACTCATTTACATGTAAATTGCTTTCGTAGCTTTGCAGAAAAGAAGGTTCTGCCGAGCAGTGTTGGACCCTGCATTTGGCCTGCCTTAAATTATAATATAACAACAATTATAATAATACAAATACTACTTTGTACACAAAGCACGCCCTCCCCTGCAAACCCTGGCATGCTTCGGTAGGTCCTACAGCCCTCTAGTCAATAATCACCCTCTCTGCACAGAGAGACATTGAGTGACTTGCCTGAGGCCACAGAGGAATTCTGCAGCAAGTCCAAGGAAAGCTTTGTGGCTCCTAGCTCTGCTTCTTGACCAACATTAACCAGCCCCAAATATATGCAAAAAACATCAAAGCTGACTGTGCCAGGAAGAAATTAAATCAGAAAACAAACAGAAAAGCAACCCTGGGGTACTGCGAGGCCTCCTGGACTTTGCTGTTTGATCAGGGGACTTAAGTGTTAAAAGCTTTTGTTATACTTGTATTAGGATCACACAGCACTTGCGCATACATCACCAAGTTAGCTTGTAGGCAGAAAGGGGTGGAAGGGAAGCTGCACCTCCCCTGCCAAGGAGTGAAGAGTTGTCACCAAAAGACAATGGGCAGAGGGAGGCTGGGGAACAGGCATCGGGAACAACCTGCAGCAGCAGCAGGGGGTACAGCCTGCGGTGGTTTGCGGCAGCACAGCTCACAGGGGCCAGCATCTCCGTGCAGAGACACAACCTGACCCCGCAGAGCCCATCTCCTCTGCACACCCTCCTCCGCTCCAAGGAGGAAGCCACAGGGATTTAGACAGAGGGTCTTTTCAAACCGATTCTGATGCTTTAACGGTTCAAAGCTATCTGAAAGGAGGGACGTCAGCACCAACAAGAGCCACCGCAGCCAGGCTAGAGGGGAAAATGGAGCTGCACTAGGGCACAACCCCGCTGGACCAGGGAGAACAGTTCGCTTTATTGAGGCTGAGTCTCCTCTCTGCTACGCCAGGGCAGTGGAGATCTCCATTTCGTATGCTTTCAAGCAGCCCTCTGGATCCCGCAGAGCTGCTGAAGTTGTCCCAGGGAACAAATGGTCCTTTCTAGCTTCTCAAATTCTGTACAATAGCAAGGAAAAAATACTTGACAGTATCTCTTTAAAGATAAACACACTGTAAACAGGAGATCTCCCCCGCCCCGGTAGCTTTCTTCCTCCTGCTTGTGCAAAACCAGAGGTTGTGACCTTCCCTGGGGTTCAGGCACAAGGACAGGATGCGTGAGAATAAAGTTGCCTCTGTTTGCAGCGATACCATAGCTAATAGCACCAAGACCAACACTTAAAACATGCCTAATTTGAGGGCAGGGAGGATCTGGGTTTGTTTTTCTTGACTGAACTAGAAAGTTCATCTTTAAATCTGTTCAGCTTCAAGCATGTGAGCTTTTGGCCTCCTTTAAACAGGGGAAATACCATTCCGTTTCTGAAAAGAAAAAAAAAAAATAGCACATGGAAGAACAGTTCTGCAGTCAGTAAAAGTTTGGCTAACAAAAGGACTCCAGAGTCACGTAAAGAACATTTAATCCATGGATTATAGGCTCGCACCTGGCAGAAACGCATGTGTAAATACAGGCGTGCAGAGCGTCTACACCCTGGGCTAAGGCAGAGGGGAGTTCTGTAGCTAGGAGAGAGAAAGGATTCTTACTACTAATTTTCATAGTTAAATATTTCTCACTCACACTCACACATACGCAGGCTGTTCCCAGAGAGCTCAGCCTTGGGAAGAATAAAGGAAAGGGCTCAGTTCGGTCTGGGCTGGTGCTGAGTAGCTCCTCTTCTGTTTGCAGTGGTTGTGCAGCAAACTCTTTTCTTTGCAGGCAGAGTTTTTACTGCATTAATTATCCTGTGAGTCACTGGGTAATGGACAGTAACTTGGCTCTCCCAGTTGTTAGGAGGGTGTAATTCAGCTCTAATGCAGCGGGTTGTCGAACACAGCATCTGGCAAGATGGAAACTTTCAGTTTCTTTTCAGGCCAGCTGTACTCTTTTGGAAGTTTAAACTGTAAGACAGTAAAGAGAACCAGTTAATGTATATCGCTGCAACCTGCACAGAAAAAAAAAA
Organism: Numenius arquata; assembly: GCF_964106895.1. NCBI lineage: Eukaryota > Metazoa > Chordata > Aves > Charadriiformes > Scolopacidae > Numenius > Numenius arquata. Next base: position 3,248,802 of record NC_133590.1, on the reverse strand, counting down.
AACCAAACCAAAATCATTGCAAAGGCACGCAGTTCCATGTTATTATTATTTTTTAAAACAAGAGGCCACTAAGAAAACATTTCCCCATCAGTATGTTTTGGACAGCAGTGGACATTAGATAATGTGGCCTGTGCCTCAGCTGCCAAAGTAAAGTTCTGAGATTTCAGCCCAAGCACTGTTTATTTCATCAGATGGATTCTGGAGGGTTTCTGTCCCCAACACCATTTCCCCTCCCCGATCTCTCTGAAAATTCACAGCACAAGTATCTCCCCTCCTACCCGATCACGTCCCTTTCCTTTCATCTACCCGAGCCCCCCCAAGCCCCCTGTTTGCTTTAAAGGGAGACTTATGGCAGCTTTCTGACTCTCGCTTGTACAGGGTGGGACGTAAGCGAGTTAGCAAGGCTCCGCCGGGTGACAGGCTTGAAAATGGCCATCACCTCTGGGAAGGCAAACTGTGCCACCCTGGCTGGGGGCAGCCAGCGTGCCCGAACAGCATTTCTGCTCCAGCCCTGCCCACCTCCGCTACGAAGGCTCCGGGGAGCGCCTCTACAATGCCCCGTATTCACACAGGCTGCTCAGGCTGTTTTGCAAACATGGATCGAAGCAGAGGGAACAGAGATTTTTTGCCCCAGTCTGGTTTACACTGGGGCACTGTCTCTGGCCAATGTTTCCCAAACAAGGCAAGTGCACCGGTCCCGTCCTGATGTTGCTCCAGGGCACCCCACCTTAGGCTGGGAAGTCACCCCAACATCTCCGACCCCAACCGTGACTGTGTGGGGACAGAGGACCACGGAGCCTTACCACCAACCCTTCTCACAGCCACCTTTGACCGGGGCCCGTGAATTCATACAGATGTATGAATTTTGAATACATAATACATTTTGAATGTATACAAAAACAGCTCTGAGGGGGTGTGTGTGTGTGTGGAAGGTGGGGGTGGAATCTCTTAGGCTACAGATCTGCCCCAGAGCTGGATGGCAACCGGCTCTGGACAAGCATTTCACGCAATCCCAGCGCCCAGACTGAGGGTCCAAAACCCATGGCGGGGACAGCTCTGGAAGCCAGTTTGCAGGATAATTTTGTTTTTAAAACTCCCCTGCACCCACAGTTGTAGCACTGCCTGACACCCCGAGGGGACTCCCAGGGAGAAATCTCACCGGGATCCCACACCACCAGTGACAATTCAGAATGGTTACAGATACAGTGGTCCTCTCCTAGGAGAGTCCTCAAACCAAGGGCAGCAGTGCTGTAAGCTCCTCAGGGGCTTCGTGAAATTAGAGTTGGTGCAAGGGGACAGTGACCTGCAAACCATCCATCTTCCCATCCATCCATCCATCCATCCATCCATCCATCCATCCATCCAATTACTTGCATTTTTTCCTGTAAGCTCCCTGTTTCTGAAGGACATTCACACACGCCCAGTGGCAGGTTCCTGCTAAAGGAGATCCTTTCAGCTCCCTGCTCTACAGGAAGGGCGGCTCTATCATGAATTTGCTCCCAACCTTACTCCATCTGCAGCTGTGTACAGGGGTAACCTGCAGTTGGCAACCATTGACCTTGGTATGCCAAGCTGGCACTTCAGGGTCTGACCCACGATCTGGGGGTATGGCAGGAGGATCCTTCAGGATAGTGGCTACCATACACTCCCACTCTTTCTCCTCTAGGAAACACAAACAGCCCAAGTCCCACTTATGGTTGTTGTTTTTTTTAAACTCAAGCCCTGAGTTGAGCTTGTACCGTATAATCTAGTGATCCTACACTGGCCCAGGGGATTCTTCTGAGTTCAATGTCTAGGGTATGTGAAAAACATGCTAAAGATACTCAGGCAGATAATTTCACTTAACACAGGTGGCTCTTTATGTAGCAAAGGAAAGAGTTTCCTTGCAGAGCTTCGTTCTACCATGTGAATATCATCAGCAACAGCCCGTGCTGCTGAGGAACGCCTTCAGTTGGCCCAAACTGGGATCCTGCAAGTTACAAATCCTTGGAGGAATCTGGATGCTGAAAGATCACATTTCATCTCAAGTATTTTCCTTTTTATAAGCAGGAGTGGTTCCAAAGCAATCCTCTCGGAGAAGTCATCCTTTGCATTTGTTTGTTTTTCAACTTTTTAATTTAGCAAAGTCAGAGTAACTCGGGACCGAGTGCCTGGTCGCTGTGCCAGGAGCTGCCATGCCCATTGCCTCTGCCTCTCTGCGCAGAGTGAAGGAACATGAGCCGTCCAAAGCCTTAACTAAAGGGCCTTCAAACCAAAGTGCTCCTGGGCTTCCATGTCACTAGCAAAAATGAGCTTTGGATTAGATTTAACTGGCTAAACGCTGGCCCGAAAGCCACTGCACAGCCAGCAGCGTGCTCCCCTCGCTCACACAGTGAAGAACACCCTGGCATTAAATCAACTCTGGATTAAACAATTAGAGCCCTGAGATTTTTCCTGGGGGGAGGGGAGCAGGGCGAGGGATGGGAGGGCTGCTCTACCAGCCAACGAAAGTTTCTTTAGAGTCTGCAGGGAGCTGTAAAAAATGGGATTAAAAATATTACATGTCATTTCTACCACTGCTCTTTGAAGTCAAGCAGAATATTTATATGGCATGCATGGGAGACAGGGTGTTAAATGTTCCCCAGGAAGAGATCACATGGCAAGGGGAAGTTTAGCACCGCGCAGCAAAGCTTTATAAAGCTCCCTTGGCTGCTGCTACAACGCTTCCAGGCTGGTGATGGTGCTCTGCACGCTGTGCAGGGGCAGCAGGTGAAGGCCAAGTAGCAGATGTGAAAAAGCCCCTGTCTGCTCCCCAAACCCAAAAAAGGAGGCACCTACAACAGGTTGTTCAGCACTAAACGTGCTGCCACCGCTACCAGCCCTTCTGAAAGTGAGGAAGGTGACGTGCTTGGAGCTGCTGCCCAGGACACTACGTGTGGCATGGAGGAGACCCCATCACCTGGCCCAGGGGCTGCAGTGCTTGGATTCGGGGCGCTCAGATACCACATGGGGAAAGATGCTGGTGGAAAGGAAATGCTAAGCCTCCCTTAATACCCATCCCTTTCCTGCAATCCCTTCTCCCAGTGCCTTAGTTCACAGCAGATGGGAAGGCTGAGCAAAGCCTCAAGTCTACGGGGCAGGGCTGCAGCCTGGGAGCCGAGGGGAGGATCAAAGGCAAGCTGCTGGATGGGCTGAGCTCTCTGGGACAGTACATGGGAGATACGGGAATGACGCAGCCTTACTTCCTCTGGAGAATTCAGATCTTCCAGATCTTCCAGCATTCTCTCTACGAACTCTTCAGTCAATAGGATCTGCAAAGGAAATACAGTTAGTTTATGCTTTTGGGCTCCTAGTTTTAGCTAACTGCCAAGAAACAGAACAACTTCTGCAGAGAGCAGAGTGTACCAGCTCACTCCTTCCCCCGTGTCCTCCTTTCCCATAATACAAAGGTTTGAGGGCAAGGAGCTCCTAACTTTGCTTCCCACCCCAACCACTGCAAAAAAAAAAAATGTTAAAATTATACAGCAATCTTTTTTGACCCTCAATTATCTTCCTCAGTCTAAAATTAGAGGCTTGGCTTTAGACAGACAGAGTGGGGAAGGAGGAAAAGGGGTCAAGATAACAACTGTTGGAGAGACAGTGGGAGACAGAGCCGCTTTCATCTGATCCATTGAAGTTGAGCTCGCAGTTTCATCAGGAAACAGCAACGCGAGGAGAGCCTGAGCGCCGGCACAAAGCGGGTGCTCTGGGGACGGGGAGGGCTCTGACCCGAGTGCAGAACCAGAACCACGAACCCGATGCTGGCTACGGGAGGTTGCTCCCAGAGGTGCCCGTGGTAGGCACCTCCACCTCGTATCGCACGTGCCCATCCCTCCTGCCTGAGCTGGGAAAGCTTTTGGCTCATCTCAAGGCCAGGCTGGCAAGCGCGAAGCGGCCCAGGAAAGCGGCTGCCGACGGGTCAAAATTCCCAGCTGAGGGCCACGACCTCGGCTCCACGGAGCCCCCCAAGTCACACAAATCAGAGACACCGGGGGGAAAGCAGCCCTGGGAATTCAAGGGGAGGAACTGCCACCCTTTTTAAAAAAGCATGTGATAGCCAAAAGCAAACACGTCCTGCCTCTCCTCACAGCAGCCGTAAAGGCCAGAGCTCCAGGCAGGCCAGCTGGCTTGGCAGAGGAGCAGAGACGGCAGCGCGGGACCAGGCAAACATCCCCACGCGGTGAGGGGGCGTTGGAGCGGCATTCCTGGGAGTTGGGTTGCAGCAGTATCCAGCGGATTATCCCCATTTCAGCCTACAGGTTTGTTTCTCCCCCCTGCTCCTCCTTTCCTTCCTTCCCTCCACCCTTTCCTCTGTCTCTGGCATTGCTTTCCACCCTCAAGCAACCACCATCCCCACGGCCCCTTTCTCACCCTTCTCTTTCCCTGTTCTCCCCAGCCACGAGCTCCGTGCTCACTCCCAGAGAAGGGGCTACTCCAGCACCAGACACTGATGGAGCAAAGTGCCCAGCCCCACTGCTTCCCGCCATCCTCTCCAGCTCCTGCCTGGAAGAGGGGCAGCCAGGCTGTCCCATCTCCGTGCTGGAAGCCACCTCCCATGCCCGCCAGCTCCTTGGTGCCAGTAACATCAGCGGGGACCGAGTGATGGCCAGGAGGCCATGGGCTATTCCGGCAAGTGGAAGCTGCTGGGCTCTATTTTGGTAACACACAAGCAGGGCTGCAGCACAGAAAGAGAAAGGGAAGACTCTGGTCTCCCTTTCTTCCTTTGGTTGGCAAGAGAATCACAGAATCACAGAATGATATGGGGTTGGATGGGACCTCTGGAGATCATCTAGTCCAACCCCCTGCCAAAGCAGGTCCCAAAGCTGCAACCCAAAGCAGGTTGCACAGGAACGTGTCCAGCTGGGGTTTGAATGGAGACGGAGACTCCACCACCTCTCTGGGCAGCCTCTTCCAGGGCTCTGCCACCCTCACAGGAAAGAAGTTCCTCCTCATGTTTAGATGGAACTTCTTATGTTCAAGTTTGTGCCCGTCCCCTCTTGTCCTGTCCCTGGGCACCACTGAAAAAAGACTGGCCCCATCCTCCTGACACCCACCCTTTAAGTATTTATGGGCGTTGATCAGATCCCCCCTCAGTCTGCTCTTCTCCAGACTAAAAAGACCCAAGGCCCTCAGTCTTTCCTCATAAGAGAGATGCTCCAGGCCCTATGAAGAAGATATCTGAAAATACCAAATCCAGATCTGAGAGCCATCAGGTGTCTGCAGTTCTCTCCCCTTCATCATTGGCACCCTGCTGCCATGGCACACAGATTTCCCAGGGGATGAGGGAACTGCAACCTCTCCTTTCTCCACCACGTTCCCCCCTTTGCTTAACTTCAACCTGCAGCAGGCTCCAGGCCCGGGTTTATGATCGAGCTGCTCAGCATGGATGCAGGCACCTCCATCAGGCCTCTCTGATCATACCTTGAGCCTGAAAAAGCCCTGCTTCAGCTAGGAGCCAGGAGCTTGCTGCTTTGGACAGGACTCTGCAACCTGGCACCGATCCGCAGACTGGCAAGCTGAGAAACGTTGCACTGAGACGCGCAGTACCACCGCAAACTACCGCAGTCTCCTTGCAGGAGCCGGTGACTATTCTGCCTGTTGAACTGGAGACATTCGTTTGTTGGCTGTTTGCGGGGAGGAGGAAGCCGCCTGTTCCCTGTCGGAGGCAGGAGGGCAACCCGATCGCACAGCTCGGGAGGAAGAGCCGGGTCTCCGCACGGAGCGGATCGGTTTCTGCGGAGGTGCAGCCTGCGATGGGGCGAGGGAATGAAAACAATTTGGCAGACATCAAAATCTACAGAGCAGCCGGAAAAAAGGAGGAGGAATTGGTATTCACAGCGATCAGGCAAGGAGGAAATGAATATTCAGCCATCCACGGATGAGCAAAAATGCCAGAGGTTGGGATGGGTGAGAGAGCAGGAATGAGGAGCCGCAGCTTTGGCAGGGGGACGGGAAGACAAGCCCAGCAGGAAGACCCCTGGGCGCTCCCAAGGTGCCAGAGGCAGGACAGAAATGGGAACCACGTGTGCGAGGCAGGCAGCTGCTCTGAGGCTGGAGGAAAACAAGACAGAGTATGCAGGGATAAAAAACCAAAGGGTGGAGAGAGCGATGCGGAGGGGACAGGTCAGGTCCCAGCTGAACCAGACTCCCAGAGGAGGGACAAACCTGTGCGGAGCACTGTGGCTAGCACCGACCTGGGGTGCAACCCCCTGAGATGGTTGAGCCCCCCCTGCAGCTCACTGCCCCCTCTCAGTGAGTTTTGGTAATCCAGCTGAAAAAAAACCAAACCCAAATTCCACCGATCCAGTGAGCTGAACTGGCTCCCTAAAGGGTCTGAGAAGCGGAGTGGGATAGGAATCCACAGCTCAGCTGCCTTGTGGACCGCGTTCGTGGGATGAAAGCAACGGCAGCCTGCTCGATGCAGCGCGCTGAGAAAAGATCGCAGTGCCATTCTGCAAGCCCCGCACAGACAGTTAACTTTGGTGGAGGGCAGGCGTCGCAGGCTGCAATGACAAACTGCTGCAGTGACATTCGCACAGTTGTGTCACTCAGAGCCCGTTCTTAACAGCCTGAGTCAGAAAAAAACCCATCCCAAACCCTACTGCCCCATGCTGCTGTGGGACCCGCTCTCCTTCCTGGAGAAGAAGGGAGTCTCCGAAGGGCAGGTGTAAGCAAATGTACACGCAGCCGTGTCCCTCGGCACAGGAACCCGGCACTCGAGCCCTCCCGAGGATGCAGGGGGAAGGCATGTGTCCGCAGCACACCGACTGCCGAAGAGGGGTTTGAAGCGAGAAGCGTTGTCACCCTGGACTCGCGTCCGGACAAGATTTCTCCTCGTAGAAGTAGCCCAGTCAGGCTGCCATCCCCACCTGCCATCAGCAAAACCACCTTCATGCTGGGGAGCGAGCCTCTGCTCCTACGGGAAAGGATGAGAATAAATCCAATCCCATCTCAGCTTCCCTCACTCACAGTATTTCAGGTTTCCAGTTCTTGTAGCACGCCTGCTCCTGCACAGTATGATACCCCATTACATTAACACACACACGTTACATGTGCATGATATTAAAGGTGACATTCCCAGCAAATAAACATGACAGACTGCCATTGCTCTAGGCACCTAATTTAATTTCCTCTGGGATTTAAACCTTAGAAGCTCAAATTAAACAAATAGGCCCCCTTCACTTGATATTTCAGACCTGAATCTAGAGTTTTCCTCCGATGCTGTTAACTGATCTTATCAACAGGACACTGCACAGAGATCACAATGATGAAGCAGCTTATTCCCTTCCCAAAGGAAAACAGAGCCCCGCTGCTGTGGTGCAGCCATGGGAAAAGCTGACGCGAGCCGGAGGGCAAAGGAAGCCGTCCCATGTGCGCTGAACCGGCCTTTTCTCCCATGAAATCTCTCGGCTGGTGTTGAGGGAGCAAAGGAGGTCTCCCGAGCGGTGGTGGGTGTCCCGGGTGCCGCAGCGGCTGGGCGCTCGCAGGGCCGTGTTTTCCCAGCTCTGTGCAAACACCGCGGCCGGCCCAGCCTGCCGAGGCTGGTTACGGGGTGTAGCTCAGCCTTTGCGATGGCTGTTTGCAGTATGAACAGGGACGGGCCTCGCCAGCCAGCTGTGGGTATCTGAAACATCTCCTTCGGTGCTGCACGGTCCTGCTCGCACCAGGATCTCCCTGACCTGACCCAGATACGGGCTACCCCATCGCCAGCAGATCTAGATTCCATTTGCTGTGTTCTTTGCAGCTGTTAAGTCATGCTGCAGATGCTTGGAAGACGACGACTAGCCAAACGGCAAGTCCCTGTTTTCCATCACACGTTCCTACCGCGCAACCGAGGTCCAAAGTCTGGGTTCTCACTACGTTACTAACAGCCGCATGCGTCCAGACACGCTACAGAACACCAGGCTGGGCTGTCTCCTTCAGGTGGATGTGTTCAGGGATCACACAGGGCTCCGTGCATGATGTCTCCCTCTCGTGGCAAGCCTCACCTGAGCTTGCTGGAACCTACTTCTTACCTACAGGGCTTACCCACGGGTCAACCGAAGGAGCGTGCGTTGAAGCTTTCAGTGTTGAAGCTTTCATACCCGCAGATAGTTGAGAAACCTGTATCGTGACTCGTTACAGGTACGCAGCTGCAAGTTGTATGAAAACAGGCAAGATCTACAACATACACAAGGTCACGGGGCTCCAGATGAAGTTTGGCTGACTTTGAAAGCAACCGGTGCTTAGTAAAACATTAAAGACTTTATAGTCAGCTTATAGGTACCACCCCAGGGTTAACACCCCATCTCTCACTGTAGGGTACAACCCTACCGTGAGGGCTTGAAGGTCTCAGCTCACGATAGGCTGGTTGGGGCCGGAGGTCACACCAATGTCACAAGCCTGGCACCGGTGGCAAGTCTTTGATCAAGGAGGACCCTCAGAAGCTGAGCTAGGAATCGAGCTGCAGCTCTGTCCTGCTTCGGAAAACAAATATGCTTTGTCCAGGGCAAGACACAAGCAATTGGCCCAGGGACAACTAAGCAGAGGTGCTTTTACTGATAATATCCAATTTTCTTGCCTACCTAGAAACAAACCAAACAATCCCACACTTTGCCCTTGTGCTTTGTTTGCATTAAACACTGCCACTTGCCTTTCTAGCAGGTTTGTCAAAGAAAGGGAACCAGGTTTTATTAGTTCTGGACTTAGTACAGAGCTGGCTTGTACGGCTCAGGCAGAGAAGGTGGGGACCCATTGCAATAAACCCCTGTGAAACCATCCCAACCCTTCTAAGAAACTGCTCATCCATCCAGGTGCTATGCCCGGAATGGGTGGAGCAGTTGCGCCCTAAGCCACGTGTCATCTGTTACATCCGACAATATCCAGCAACTTTTAGGAGCCCTTTGCCCTGAAAAATGTTTCAGCTTAATTCCTGTGGACAGCACAGCAAAAAGTGAAGTGCATCAGCATTTCCCACTGAAACTAAACATCGATGAACCATGCTTTGTGCCACAAGCATCCCTCAGCCCATCTCTCTGCTCTCCCCTTGGCTTGGCCTTCTTTGTGCCGCTTTGCTTGGACTCTAAGAGTCTTTTGACTCTTTTTCAGTGCTGCCCGGAGACAGGACAAGAGGGAACGGGCACAAACTTGAACATGAGAAGTTCCATCTAAACATGAGGAGGAACTTCTTCACTTTGAGGGTGGCAGAGCCCTGGAAGAGGCTGCCCAGAGAGGTGGTGGAGTCTCCATCTCTGGAGACACTCCAAACCCCACCTGGACACTTTTCCTGTTTTTTTCTGGGTGGACCTGCTTTGGCAGGGGGGTTGGACTAGATGATCTCCAGAGGTCCCTCCCAATCCCATATCATTCCGTGATTCTGTAAGAGGTTCAGGGCAGAGGCCTGGTCACTGCATCTTTCTATGTCACTCCCAGCCCTGACACTGTCTGAAGAGGCCACCTTTCTGCCTGACTCCACCACAGCTCTCCTTATGGCCTCAAAGGTACCAGTATTACAACAAACACCTTTGATGGGAAATTCCATTGTTGCTCTTCCAGGAGATTCACAACCCTCTTTGTAAAGGAAAACATCCACTCACAGATGCCTCGGGGACCCTATTGCTTCACACCCCGATGTTACAATCCCAGAAGAGGAAGCACACGATGACGCTGAAAGATTTTGACCTTGTGGGATCTCTCCATGACATTCCCAACTACAAGGCTAATCCTGGGGACCTGGGCTCCTCAGAGCCCAGCCCGACGAGATCTGTCTTGCAGACAAGGTTGCTTTGAGCAAACAAAAAGTTTGGCTCAGTTGGGGAGAGGGTTGACAAGGGAGCCGAGACAACAGGCAAGACCAATTCTATCAGAGTGAAAAAGCAAAGGAATCATGCAATCATGGAATTGTCAGAGTTGGAAGGGACCTCTAGAGATCCTCTAGTCCAACTCCCCTGCTGAAGCAGGGTTGCCCAGAGCACATCACTCAGGGCTGCATCCAGGCGGGTCTTGAAAATCCCCAGAGAAGGGGACTCCACACCCTCCCTGGGCAGCCTGTTCCAGGGCTCTGGCACCCTCACCAGAAAGAAGTTCTTCCTCATATTTGAATGGAACTTCCTGTGTTCCAGCTTGTGCCCGTTGCCCCTTGTCAGGGAATGCTCCAAGTGGGTGGAAGAAAACCTACACAAAGTAGGCAAAATATAGTTTGAGGAGCAAGGGAGGGGCATTAGGTGGCAGGATAGTTAGTCGGCTTAAGAAGGATGAGATAACTTGACTCATCCAAAACTAGCCTGGACAAAGCCCTAGAGAACATGCTGCAGGAGAGTTGATACAGGGAGGATCGTGATGACCTAACGGGACACTTCCACCCTGGTCTAAGTTTCTTCCAGTGTCTCATTCAGCAGTGAGAAAGAAGAATACAAAGGGATAATGCAGTGAGGTTTTGGGGAGCGTTTGGAGAAGACGATAAACTTACTGGCAAAGCGTTAACTTAGATTTCCTAGACCTGCTCAAGAATTTGGGGGAAGTCACCCAAAAGACTCTGGAAAAAATTCTTCTTGGGGTAGATGCACAAAATTCCTTTGGAGAAGAGGAGGTTGTAGTTATACACAACTAAAACCAGTTTGTGGGCACTGTCCTTAACTCACCATGCTAGGCATAACACAGCTATTCAAGTCTGAGGAGACCAAAACCCAATCCCTATCTCTTCAAGAGAGGACTCAACCCATAGCTGTCACTTACAAGCCAACATCTCCAGCACCAGAGTAGTTCTTTCAAACGTTGCTTTGAACCTCTGCTGCTGCCATTATGCCAATGTGCATAAATGATTTAACATGTGGTAGAGCAGAGAGAAGAACCAGATGTGCTCATTTCCAGGGGAATGTCTTAACTCTACTGGAACAGAGTCATTCTCTTGTGCTCTCTGTCTCTGTGACTAATTCAGTATTTTATACGATGTGGAACAACTCCAATTGGATGAGCTGAGGAAGAACCAAAATACCCTATAGTTGGGGGTGCCCATAAAGCCAAGGAGTAGAAATAGGGGTTCAAATAAAAGGGAAGGAATAAAATAGGAGTTTCTCATATCCTACATGAGTGTTTTCTCTCTCAAATACTGATTAGAGAAGGCAAAGCTTCTAACAACTCCAGCTCCATTCTGCAAAACTAGATTTTTTTCCCTGTTTTTATTGAAGAAAACCTTCTATTTCTGGTTTCATTCAACACAAAAAGGATTTTATTTTTTTTTTTTTTAGCTTTTGGTCTCTTTAAGGCTTTTGTTTCAGCAAGAAAAACTTAAAATATTTAAAGACTGGGCTCAGCCTGATCTTCTTTCCCAGATTTTTCACTTAGGTTGCCAAACCAAAAAGAACGGATCATCCCCCGTGACCCTGCTCACAGTGATGCCCCCCGCCACGACTGCCAGCACAGATAGTGCACGTCGATAGCTCCCGAATGCTGGATGCTTCCCACAGCCTCCACGTACCGATCCTGCCTACAGGCGCATTTAACATTTTCTATGAGAAGTTTGACCTTGCTGTCCTAAGCCTCAACTTATTTTTCCATGCTGGATGCCTCGTTTTTGAGTTTGTTTTTTTTTTTTTTTAAAAAAAAAGGTTTTTAGGGGAAAAGGAATCAAGTTATCTCAGAGAGGTGTTTTGGAAAAAGTATTTTTTGACAGTACTAACACATGCGACTGATTGTTTTGTTGCGAAGCACCAGAACTACCCCTTATGAGGAGGGCGATGAAGATTAGCAAAAAAAGTGCTCTGAAGGTCAAGGGAAAGTCTTCCTCCCGATCGTGAAAACGCTTTGCCAGGTCAGAGGCCTCTGAAAGTCACTGTTTGTCCAAAGCTTTTCAGAGAAAGGCAGAAAAATGTACCGAAGAGCCCTTCTCCATTGAGCACGTCCCAGCCCAAGGCAGCTCTGCCCCAAACACAGGGCAGAGGTAGCAAAGGAGTAGTTTTCCTTCCGATCATTCCTCTGAGCGGCGAGGGATTGCTATGGCACCAGGCACATCAGGACTAAAGGCAGGGAAACTCTCCAGCCCTCTCAGCATTTCTGCTGGAAGTCAGGCCGTGTGGAGGAGGAGGAGAAGGAATTTGCCAACTTGAATGAAAAGGGAGGAGAGGAAAGCAGAGACGGGCCAGGATGAGGGGAAGACAGAGACAGAGAAAAACAGGACGGAGGGCAGATCAGAGGCCAAAGCCAGAGGCAACACAGAGGGCAGGGAGACTGGAGGAGAACCCCATTTCCACAGCCTCAGCGTCCACACGCTGCCTGCTGGACCTTGCGAAACGACTGGCGCGGGAGGTGAGCAAAGAGCATCCTACAGCAGCGGCTGGTGCCGGAGGATAATTCCCCACCGCTGCCATGAGCTCCTCGGCACACGCGGAGACACACACCTTGTGCTGAGAATCAGAGGGTGCCAAGGGCAAACGAACCATAGCCTCCATCTGCCTAACAGCACTCGTTCTGAAACCCAGTAAATCACCTGGAAAAAAAAAAAAACCAACCCCTCTCTAGGCTCAGAGACCAGCGAGGTTGGGCATACAAAGCTTTGGAAATGGCTGCGCAGGGCTCGCCTGCCCCACGCTAACTCGGCCCCAGCGTATGGCTGCCAAAACAAATCTGCAATCACCGCATCGCCTGCCGATTTTCTCCCACAAGACCTCTGTCCTGCTCAGTCCTCGGGATAGTTCTGCTCACCGAATGCAGCCTTAGTCATCATTTCTCTTCATTATCCTTCACGTTGTTTACCAGTTCCCTCCTACTCTCTTCCCCTTTATTTAGTCCGCTCCATCCGACGACTGCCAGCATGGATTACATTGGAAGAACCTCATCTCACTGTCCCTACCACTCTCACAGCCTCTGACGTGCTCAGCCTTCCTACAAGGCAGGGAAGCGCTCCTCTCCGTGCAGCAGAAGGGAGAGGGAGGCTAAAAGAAGCTGAGAGACCTAATGAAGTCGCAGAGCAAACCTGCAAGAGCAGGGAGCCTTCGACTCCCAGTCTGACCTCTTACCCCGGAGAGATCCCGTCTCCCCTGACCTGCAAGGATGAATTTTAATCTCTTCCTGAAATTGTTTCTGCTGTTCATCTGTAGAGCTGGAATGCTTGGCAAGCACTGAATTAATCTTCACAGAATGACTGGAAGAGGGCTTTACTGAACAGACGGAGGGAAATTAGTGAAGAGAAAACTGAGTCTGAAGGTCCACTTCTTGCAGGTGCCCATCTCAAGACTTGCAGGTCCCCATTTTCCAGCCCACTCAGTGGGTACAGGGGCACCCGCAGAGGAATTCCTCCCGGCCTCCTCCTGCCGCTGGGAACACAGACCAGACCTCGGGTCTCGAGCTGGCCATCCAGAAAACAAGGAACACAAACTCACTTGCCACCTGAGAACATTTCAGCTTAAGACTCTGGAGTAGCATTGGGGAAGAACAGAGTAGGAGAGGCAGGGACAGGATCCAGTTCTCTGGGGCAACATTTAACAGGCTTCGCCATGAGACTATTGTGGTCTTTCTGCAATTACCTGCCTCATTCACTACACAAACGAAGTGGAAGTCCTATAGGCAGGAGTCTATTTTACTCCACACTCCTGATTCATCCCCCAAACACGCTGCATCTCTGTACACCGCAAGAGGCGGGCATGCTTTGTAAAAAATACGTCTCGCCCTTCAATTAAATGTAGTATCAAAATACACACATGTAACAGGGACAAGGCTAAAGTGCAGAGGTATTTCTTAAATTGTGTGCTAGATTTTGCAGTTAACGAGGACTCTTTAACTATAGGTTTGTTTTTACTGCACTGCATTGGCTCGTATGTCAGAGTCTGCAGCAATATCTGATGCATAACATGTACGTTGCACATGATCAAAGACTTGAGTGTCATCTTCTCCCCTAGAACAATGACTGCCTAAAGCAGCAGGAGCAGAAATTATCTAAAGGTAGTGTTAAATAAACCTCCTTCTCCCCTCTGGGGAGAGTAAGCAGTCCAGGTGAGCAAGGTAGGAGGGGAGAAGAGTCTGCTTTGTGCTAGACGGGCAGAGAGCTCCACATAAAAGCAGAGGAGCTTTGCAGAAGCATGTCCTGACTCCCATCACTGGAGACTTAATGATGGTAATTCCCAAAGGATGATGCATGCTGACAGGCTTTGACACAAACTACCCCAGGATAATATTAATATGTATTAAAGGCTCAGGCAACTTTATTGGGACGGGCTTGATCAGTAACACATTTCAACAGTGTCTCTATCATCTGCAGGAACATAAAGGAGGGAGGGAGGGAGGGAGAACACACGCACAACCTCACCTTGCTTCGGGTAGGTTTCAGAGACAAACAAGGTCGATCTGTGATGAACTGCGCACTTGGCACAGCTCAGATGTTGGACCAAGAACCTTGGACACTCCACCACGAATACAAATGTGACTGTGGGGCAGTTAATGTCAGAGTCTGTCTGCACGACCAGCATCCTTAACCCTCCAACACGGGGCCAGACAACCTTCCTCTGTGCATCTGGAACATCTAGCCCTCGGAAAGGAGAGGAGAGTTGCTCAGGAGGCAGCGTGGGGGCTCTGCTGTCACAGCACTGGGGGAAGGGGGAGTGGAAGAAAGAGCCGTGGAAGTCTTTGATCATGTGTAATGTTAATGCAAGTGTTACACATCAGAGACTTTGCCAGGGTAACTAGCATATAAACAGGAGCCTAGTGTTAACAAGGAGGACTTCTTGAATATGTTTGTACATTTCTGAGTCAAAGCAATTTCCCTATTCAACAATACATGACACAGTGGAAGAAGTTCAGAAATAAACCAGCCTGACATGCTTAGACCTTTAATAGAATTTAGCTTCTTAGAACTAATTAAATGTTACTTAAATGAAAAAAAAAAAAAAAATTAAAAAAAAAATTCAAATACTTGGGAAAAGTGCCAATTTGACAGCTCTGGAGAATGAAATAATCTAATCATCCCCAGAGCATGGGCAGCAGCAGGACAGGCTTCCCCTACTAACATGCCTTGAATGTGACCTGGAAAGACTGTTGATAGAAATGGGGCGTACAATCTCCATGGTCTAATGACTCCTTGCCTTTTCTGCTGAGGCTGCTAAAACGGCTCCCGCCTAGTACCAGCTGCGGTGGTGATACGGACACCTGGCTGGTGGGAACGGCGCTGGGACCTGCCAAACTCCTGTCATCTGCTAACCCTCCGCTGGAGCCCAGCGACTCTCAGCTCATTGCTCAGCCCGGGCTGATAGACCATGCAGCAGCTCTCCGGCCTGTCCCACCTTGGACACGCTCCACTCCAGCCCACGAGATGTAAACAGGAGGTACTATGTTTAGTCTGCAGGTTTGGGCTTTCACTGTACCAAAGCTCAGGCTTAAGAGAAGCCACTCTCTGGCTGCTGCAGAGTTGAGGCCAGGATTTTTCAGCCTCTTATTCGTCCCCTAAGAGAGGGAAAAAGTCCACAGGAGGAGATGCCTGCCATCTCTCTTCTTCTCCACGGTCCCTCCATTTATACTTGTCCTTGCAACGAGCCCCTGCATTGCAGTGATCTGCTTTCAGCCGCCAACTCTCCTCGGAGCTCATCGCTGTGCCTGGGGTCCCAAGCGAGGGAGGAGGAAAATCCTCTCTGGGCCTTGCTGTGAAAGCTTTGCGGGGCTTGCCAACTCGGCCAGCCCAGGCTGCGAGGGACTAAACCAAACACAGCTCGCCTCCTTGGAAATTTTATGCACCACAACTTCTTTTACTCCTGAAGCAAAGCCACATGAACCTCCCTCCTCCGCTCCCAACACCACAAGGGACTGCTGAGCACGGATCAAGCCTCCCATTGCACATGAAGCCAAGAGCCTCAGGCACTCCCACGTGTATCTCACACAACCGGGTGCTCCTCCTCTTGTCCCAGGCTGCTTTTAGCCCCCCCTTCCTCCCCCATCCAGTCTGTCCTCCTTCATTCTCATCACAGGACAGGGCAGGAGCCAGCAGCAGAGTTGGTCACGTCAGATGAGAAGATCCAAGAAGTTGACCTTGTGTAGGAGACAAGCCAGGGAACTGGCTTCTCCCTACTGTTCAGAAACCAGCAATTCTCCACCTTTCCCTCCCACCTACTCCAAAAACCTTCCCTAATTTTCAGCACCGAACTAACAGGCATGGCAGCAACCAGGTTCATAAGGGTTAATATTAGTTACATGTCTGAATGGTGACCTAATTATTGCCATTCTTCACTGTTTAGAGGCTACCTGACTACTCTACATATCAATACATTTGGAGATGTGATGTAAATGCAAACAAACACTCTTATGTTTGGAGTTAACACAGTCACAAGGTCCTGTGTATGGTGTGTTGGCAAGCACAGGAATAACAGCAAACGACCCACCCTTAAACCTGACCCTTTGCTGTTAATCATTACAGGAGCCTTGCACTTTCCAGTCCCTACAATCACAGCACGCAAGCTCTTTGAAAATCCCTACACACAAGATGATTCTAGCCAAGATCAGCTCCTTTGCAAGTCGTACAGATTTCAAGGTATGATGTCCTCCAGACATATGAATAGGGGCAGTGGAATGCCTTGAAAACAAGTCACTGGAAGGTTAACTGCAGCACTGCAATGCTAAAAGAACCCTACGAAGGGGAGGGCAGGCAGGAAAGCCCCAGTAACAGTGAAGGCAGAGATGTACTGTATTCGTATAGCTCCTCAGAGACAGGCTTTTCCGTATAAACACATTCCCCAAAGCTTTTTTTTTTTTTCTTTTTTTCTTTTCGCAATATGTTTATAACCATGAAGAAATTCAAGGTTAGAATAGCGCTACGCCATCAACTCATTAGTGCATCACGGCTCTGTAGGGCTGACCCCGCAACACCAAGCAGATGGGGACTTTCCGAGGAAAATCTGTGATGCAGAAAAAAATCTGGGTGCAGAAAATGTGTGGGTGCTTCAAGCAATAATGAGCTTTTGTCAAAGAATCAATAAGAAAGAGCTCAAACTGAAAGAATCTGTGCTCTCTGTGCCGCTCTGCTGGTAGGGATGATGTAAAACTGAGAGCTTGGCTCTGTAGGATCGCAGTCCCACAGCTTTCTAGCTCTTCCGCCCTGGCTCCATTCTTGTTTAGGTCATTCCACTCTGCCTCCCCAAATTCCTTTCTGGAAGAAATCAAGAGTAAATACAGCCTGTAAAGTGTTCGCTGACTCCAGGAAACGGACACTACTGTATTCACAGATGATTTTTGAACTTTCCAGCCGCTGCTTATCAATTGGAGTTCCATTAATATAAATAGTAACAGTTCACCATTATTTTTTGAGCCCATACATACAGAAAATATTACGCAAGAGCGATGAGAGATGTTGCAGTAGAAAATACATGTTTGTTACACTTTTAAACCCCAGAAGCCCTTAGCAGGATAGTTTTTAGGACACAGTAAAGGAGGAAAGGGCAGAAAAAAGAAGGAGGCTCTCTCACTTGTAACCAAGGTCCGTGTGCTGCATAGGGGTGCTCTTCTGTAGCAAAGGCTCCTTCTACTCCCGTTGATACAAACGTGATTGCTGTGTCCCCTGTAATACTTTTATATGTAAAGTGCCGTCCGTGTAAGAGCCTTCCCCTGGGGAATAAAACACATGTTTGTGAACCGAGAGGGTGTGAGCAGCGTTCAACAGAATAATGAAGATATATCACTATAGCTTCTGCCATCAGCTTGGGAAACCATTTTGAAGGCAGCAACTATTAATTTTTCAGGAATATATGAGTGATTTGAGCCGCAAAGCAGGTCACAAGCCTCCTTCTGAGGCAGGAAGCCCCCCTTAATCTCAGGGCCTTGTTACAGAACTAGAATACATCTAAATCCCCACTGCATGCCTATCCCCACGACGAGGGGCTGATGTATGTAAGGGCAGGGGAGTGTCAGTCTTTCAGTGAGATGAAAACTGCAAAAGAGAATCCAGATTCCACATCATGTGGGAATATGAAGATGCATTTCTAAGCAGGCTCATCGGTGGGGCCAAACTTACCTACTGTGACAATACCAAGTCATCCATTGCCCTGGTGCTTGACAAATGTAACCTGTAGTACTTAAGCAAACGCCTAGAAAATATACATACATGACCATCTACAGTATCACTTCCCCTTTTTTCATTCAACGCTTTCCACAGGGAAAACCATGGCTCTGGTATTTAGGCTCAGAGAATACGTGACAGGCATGCGTGGCTTCCAACGTGCAAGGGGGAGAACTTCAGGTAAGACACATAGGGCCTAAAAGAGTCATAGGTGCTTGATGAGTTACTGCTGGTCAGGAGAGTAACTGATCTGGGCTGCGGTGACTGATCAGGACAGACTGTTCACGTATTTGTGATGTAAAATAAAACACATTTCTCAACAGGCACAGGCGAGCGTGCACCTGCTGATGCTGACTCTGATACCACAGACACGTAACTCATTAAGCTAAAGTAACTCAATCACCTGCAATCATTTGTCTCTACCGCACAGTTCATCGTTATGTGAAGGACTACATTGGCCAGAGGTTTATTTTTAAAAATAGCGCTGACTGAAATTGTGGAAACCTAGGAAAGTCACTTAGGGTGGTACGTACAGTCTGAACCTTCAGAAGACAATGTGTAGAGTACGCACATAATGTTATGTCCTTCGGTCATACAAGTGACATAATTTGTCAAAAAAACATGCTTGCATGCATAAACTGATTGCAAACAGGCTTTGCACAGCCACTTGTATCTGAGTCCATAAGCCAGAATTAACCACTTAAGGGATTTCTTTGGCAGAATATATTAAGGCATCCCTTCTTTATCACAGAGTTGCCAGCATCAGACTAATAAAAAAACCCCTCTACTAACCCTGTCCTGTTTCAGCACTCAAAATACACTGGAGGACATAAAAAGAACGAGAAACAATCTTACCATGATGAACACACATGCAAAGAATCATCTGTTTCTAATGTGTTTTGGCAAAATATCTCAGCTCTGGCCTTTAAAGACCCATTGCATGCATGTCTGTATGGTGAAACACTGCCACAAGGCAAAGGCAGCGTGTTAGCACAAGCTGAGGAGGAGGAGGAGGAGGAGGAGGGCTTCACTCACCTTAGACAGAGGGGAATGAGAGCTCCGGACTCCTGGTTGAATTTCAGGTGTACGCTCTCCAGCTGCCTGGTGCGGATTAGCTCATGAGGAATGATAGCTGCTGAGCTCTCGCTTTCTAAACTGTCCTTACGGCTTCTAAGAGAAGAGACAAAACGCACGCATATTTAGGATCCCAGGGCTGTGCGCTGTTTCTGCTGCGTTTCAGAGCGATCGTACGAATACTGAAGGACGCAGGAGCAAACTGCTACGACGACACACCTGAGTTTTCATCTCCCCTACAGAGATGCAGCCTCCCTCAGACTATCAGACCCAGCACGCAGCTCTCCACCTTGATTTGATGACCTGGGATCTGAATTGCTGCACACACACGGTGCATCCCTTCCCATCCCTTCCCTACACTCTCCAAAACCCCAAACCACTATAAAATGGCTTGGAAGAACTACCAGGTGTGCCCTCCCTCCTGCATCTGCTTTATCTTCAGGATTTTTTAGGCAGTGGCCTGCAGGGAAGCGTTGTCCAGTCTCTTGCGCCCTTTCTTGAATATCTTTTAGGTCTGAGGCATCCCTACAATTGCCTTCAAATCATTTCTTTGCACAGTTCAACCAAAAGGTTTTAAGAACCCTCTACTTCCACCAGTATCAAGTGCAAGAGCCAAAAGATAGACTCTACATGTGATGAGCAGGACATCCACAGACTGTTTTCCCTTGTAAGTCCGGCTGCTTTGAGACAGTGCAGCTTTGCTTTCTTGTTCATTCATTTTTGCAAGACCAGCACATTGTGAAGCTACGACTAAAGGTTATGTTGTTGTATGATTAGGAACTTTGCCAGGCAGAATCCTCTAGATAATCAAACCAGTATATCTCAAAATACTTGACCATAAACACTTTATATGTTCAAAGAGCATCAGCGTGATCCCTTACTTGATAGTCCAGCACAAAGGAGGAAGGACAAGGGGGTTATCATTTTTGTGGATGACATGGAACGATGGATGTATCTGATATGTGGTTTGTGTTTTTGTCACCTGGCATTCCACATGTACTTAACAGAAGCAAGACTTTGTTCGCATAGTTTTTATAGCACAGGATCACCAAAGATGCCACATGGCAATGTGGTTCCATCACACCAGACAGACCAAAAGCCAAACAAGGCTATTGGGCTGTAGCTCCATTTGGGAACACTGTTAAAACAAGCCTGGATCCTTCCTCCACCCAAGCGGAGCCACCTTTAATGTACATCTGGAAATGATTGTGAAGAAACAGCTTGACCCTCACGAGCTGACTTAGATCACACATCTACTTGATTTTACGTTTGGGTGCTGTCCCAAAATTACTCCCATCCACCACACACATAGTAATGCAGTTCAGCGTGGCTTCCAAAGCAGAGCAGCCTATTGCTTCTGCCAGGTTGCTCCCAGGTGAGCCTTTCACCCGGGCTGCTGGGCTGCCCGCTCTGAAATGAGGGTACAAGCTAAACTCTTGATATCTCACAGTGCCTTCCTGCAAACACTCCATATGGCCAGGTCAGAGCCACGCAGGAAAAAAATAAAAAATCAGAGCTGCTCAGCTCCCTGCAAGATAAAAACTGTAAAACGTGCCCGGTGTTGTGCCTTAGCAACACACAAAAGCAGTAATGGACCCAGCAAGGACACAGCAGGTCAGGATACAGCCTCTGCACCGGGTGGGCTGGTGGACTGACAGTCAGCAGAGTGTCAGTCTGGTGGGTTAGCCCTGGAGCAAAGACACAACATGCTTTGTAGTCTATAGGTGGCACTTAAAGCTGTGTTTAATCTACTTCAGCAAACATTTTACAGCTCTTTGTAGGTGGGGTCTTCAAAGAGCGGAGTGGGCCAGCATTTTGCAGGCTGATTACCTGAGAAGTGCAGTTACATTTGACTAATGATCAGTTGACCTTAAGCTAAGCTTCGCCTCAACTTCCTTATCAGATCTTATATACACAGTGAGCTGTGGGAAAGTCAGCCTGTGGTCTACCGCTTCCAATCATTCATTTATCAATCCCTACCCAAAGGGTCAGCCATTAGCAAGGCGTGCTTTTCAAGCAGCCCCATAAGCTTGCGCTCCTTGAATGCAGTTCCAGAGTTTAGGCACCATGGAGCGGATCCGTTATTGCCACCGACAAGAGACTGTGCCCTTCTCACCTGGATGTGGGCACGTCCCATAACGCAGGCAATCGCTGCTGTAGGTTAAATACATGGTTTAACTTTTAGATTGCCCTGTGCAGAGTCAGGAGTTGGACTTGATGATCCTCAGGGGTCTCTTCCAACTCAGGATATTCTATGGTTCTATGGTTCCTGCTTAGGAAGGACAGACAGACGTAGGACGGTTCCCTGTACCCCTGGGCTCCAAACCACCACCCCTCCCAAGCCGAAGGTGGGTTTTTGGGTTTCCACCACACCAGCCAGTACAGCTGCTAGCACAATGGGGTTGCCGTCCTGAGGGGAAAGAGCCTCCGGATGTTAATGCAATAATAGAAATGACGACAATATTTTGGAGGCAAGGGGCAAAGCTTTCTAAGTCTTATTAAAACCAGCAAACACTGTTTGTCATTACATGCTCAAGAGAAGATGTTGACTAATGTGTAACTATCAAACGGAACTGTCATGACTTTAAGGCTGTCAATAATTATGACTTCACATTAATAAGTAACCAGCCCTTCTGTCAAAAAGGTGAAGGAGTGAAGCAAAATGGTAGTTAATACTTTGAATGACATGAAATTATTAATCCTTTCCACAAAACTTTTCCAAAACAGTCACGGTCTCTGTGTTTCTTGTTTCCCTTTAGTGGAGCTCACACAATTTCAGCTATTTAAAGTTAAGGGCAAGCCTCCAACAGCAGAAACCAAACAACCTGCTCTCCAAGCTGTATCTTTCTAAACCAGAGCCTTGTGTGGTGGGCACTTCCGGACACGCTGTGGGCTGCGGATAACACAAGGCCACCGTGCCATCACTTTCAGACTCTCGGAACACGTCTCACGACACAGGGACTCGGCAAGACCCATTAAAATTCTTCCACTGGGAATGGAAATCCATGGGCTGACCCTTCCCAAGGGTGATGGCCCAGATGAAGAGTCAGCAGGACTTCTAGGTTGCTATTAATAAAAACTTCATGTTGTAACACAGGCTGCCATCCACAGCTTGTAGTTTTCAGCCTCAGAAGAAAATGTAGAAAAAGTTTGCTTTCTAACACTAACATCTCTGGTTTTATGACTGTCCGTTACTCCTAAGCCTTTGCTTCCTCCACCCCATCACCAAATAAATCAGCAGCAAAAGCCAGTGGAGTTTTATTTGTTATGACTAAGATCTAGCTGACTATCACGTAAAATGTTGCAAACTTTGTCTATTCCAGATTTAATACTTCATCCAACCCACACACACAAAAAAAAAAATAAAAATAATAATTCATGTTTCTCAGTGTCCAGAAAAAACAAGTCTGCAAAAGCCAGGGCTGCTGCACTGGGAAAGGCAGGAGATTTAAATGGAAGCAGCATGCCGGAAATGCCCCAGTTTAAGGACTGCACATCTCCTGTTTTGTGAAACTGGAGGGGAGTTGGAGGAGATTAAAGTGCATTTCCCTCTGATTGGGAGCTTGTGGGAGGTGTAAACGTGGGCAGTTGTCAGATTAATTCTTTAGATGATTACATTCTTTTTTGTTTCTTTAAAGCTGTTTGTAGTTGGGTTTGATGTCTCCTGTTCTGGGCAAGTGTATTGCTGCAGTTACCAAGGTGACTTTAGCTGACTTTCAACTATTTTTTCCAGCTTTGGTTTCTACCAGTAGTCTGCTGCTGGGCGGAGAAGAGACAGAGGAAATGATGTTTGTTGTTTTGGTTTTTTTTTTTTTATTTTTAAATCTCGTGAATGCTGATTAACAGTCCAGGAACTTAACCAAAGCCATATCTGGGTTTTGTTTTATGCCTTTTTTTTTTTTTTTTGAGAGTGGGTGGTCAAACCATCGCAAAAGGGTCCCATGTGGCCTGCAGCTTCCCCAGACTTCTGTCAGCAGGGAGAAAGGGCCCGAGGAGACTACAAGTCCCGGCGTGCTGTGCTCCTTCGTGATGTGAGCGGCCACACGCTGGAACCTGTAGCTTCCCGGGGGCCCTCTCTTTGTATTAAAGACGAGGGTGGCTGCAACCTGCTTAATTTTATGCCAATTAGCAGGAGCCTGTGGGGATCCTGGAAAATCGCCAACGCAATCACTGCGTTGCGCAAAGTTTGGATGTCCCCTCCTTATAAGTCATGTTTATGGCAATCTCGAGCAACCCCACTGGCAGTTATTTTATGGGATTCAAGAATAACCAGGTTGATCGGATTAAGAAAGGTTTATTTATTCTTGCATTTGCGTTTTGCTTTATGATCAGAGCGCTTGATCTCATGGATCTGTCACGGAAGGAGGTCTCGGTTCCCTTCCAAGCTCTGTCGCTGACATGGAACATAATTTCGCCGCATTTTCCCGTTACCCTCCCAGGTACCAGAAGTCAGTCACAAAGGACACGCTGTTGGAAGCTGGCCACGGCAGGGGCTCTTTGAAGGAGTGGGTGCCCACTGCATCGCTAACCTGAGTTACTGTCACTGCTCCTTGCTTTCTTGGTACAAACCCCAGCACCATGAGTTACCAAAAGCAAGCTTACACAGCTGGGAGAGAAAGGTTGGACCTCTTTTTTTTAATATATTTTTATTTCCTTTCTTCCCTTCCCAACTATTCTCTCGCTATTTCAAACCTCCTCACTCCCTAATGAAGATATGGTCAAAGATCACTTAAGTGCCAGCAATCTTCCAGTGTCTTTCCCACAGTTTTCCCTGAAGGGCAAACCAGCAGTTGTGGGAAAGAGCCCTGAGCATCTTGGCATGCAGAGCTACGGGACACGTCACAGACGTGCAGAAACGGGGAGGACACGGTCACGCAGCTCCTGCTGTGGTCACAGCGAGACAAGGCTGGCTCGAGTGCTCGAGACCTGGGTGCTCATCATCCTGGTTAAACCGGCCGGTAAAGATGTTTTATGTGCATTTCCTGGCACGGAAGGGCTCTAAGGACAACGCCAGTAGCAACAATCTTCTTGCCACTCACATATCCCTTTGGAAAGCTGCACAATGACTACTGTCAGTGCTTGCAAGGGCCAGACTGTTCCAGACCTGCAGCTGAACTGGGACCCAGAGATTTAGGCTGTGCCACTGGCACCCTGCAGACCCATGGGCAAAGTCAAACAACTCCTTTTATGCTTCAGGTTCCCCGTCTGTAAAACTGAGCCATTTTTCCACGTGGGGCTGTTGCAAAGATTAAGTCAATGTTTGCAAAGCACTTTTGGATTCTTAGATGGGGAAAGCTATGCAGAAGTGCAAATTATTAGCACGGTGACCGCTCTGCACTTCAACTGACACTGGTTTTCCAGACATTTGCTTTTCTAGTTCGCAGGCTTGTCACCCAGCACTCAGGCTCACGCTGAGAGACACTCCCTAAAGGATATTGCCTCCCCCCATTCAGCATTCCTTACTCAAGCAAGACACCACTGAATGGCGTCTGGATGAGAGAGAATGCCTAAATAAGCAGGACTGGATTGGAAACTTAGTGCTTAGCGGTTGCAGAATGAGAAAGTCTAGCCAGAACTAGACAGTTTCAGAGAACGCTGAAATGCTCCCCTTTATGTAAAAGTTTGCCTCCAAGAACTGAAGACAGGAAACCAGCTACGCAGACAACAGCTCCCCTCCGCCCAAGGAAAGCAGCAATCGAAACCCAGTGCAACTGGGAGAAGCAAAGTGCAGACTCGCCTTGAAGCGAATCCTACATCTTGGCATTACCCTCAGAAACGCTGCTCAGATGGAGCTCGTTACCGTGCATTAACCCAGCGCTACTCACTGAAAGGAGAAGTCGGCAAGCCCTGTTTACGGAGTCAGGGGAACTACATGGGCAGCGGCCCTCCAGTCCTGCAAGCTACTCACGTGCTCCAAACCTGTGACAGTCTGGGGTTCCGGAGCGTCACTTCTGGAGTGACACAACTCCTCCTTCTCCCCAACAAGGGAAGGGCAACGGCCTGAGATGCTCAGGGTGCAGAGCACCAGAAGGTCACAGCCAGGACAGTCCTGCCAGCCCCACCTGCCGGAGGGTTGTTCCCTCCTCAGTTTGCCAAGAACCTGCCTTCATTTCCCTGCATAGCTGGAAACTGTTCAGGGCTGGATGGAATTAGCACACAGGCACAGAGCTACCATATGTGCAGGTTTCCCAAGACTCAACCTGTGTCCTTCTGTCTGGAAACTGAATGCAGATGGGATGGGAGGTTTCTGGGGCATCCCTTGTGGGTCCCTGGACAAATGACCGCTGTGCGTGAGGGGACCAGAAACCCCAGACAGAAATATGGGAATCGGGCATGTTGAACCACAGCACCGTATCCTCCTTGAGAAGGGGGAGAGCGATAAACAGTAGAGAGATGCTGGAAAAGCCTTGTCAAAGTAACACAACCTTTAGAGACCTTTTTCCACCACTCAAGCCTCACCTTCAGACATTGGGGATGCACGTGGGCATTACTTGAATCCTGGCACAAGGAAGTGTAGCAATTACTGATCATTTTAGCCTCAACATGTGCAGTAACGCAGCGTGGTAGCTCTAGGTTCCTACCGCACGCCTCGGCTCTCAGGAGCAGTGGAACGGTCTGAGTCAGCCAAGGGGCAGAAAAACATCACTTTCGCCAATGATGCATGATCAAGGGGACCCTGGAGGGGTGAAAAAGGTCAAGAATTCCCCTATCCCAACTCTGGCTCTCACTGCAACCGTGGCAAATTAAGTCCTCTGTCCTCATCTGTAAAGTAGAGATACTACTTACCTACCTCACAGGAGAGCACAGACCTAATTGCCAGGGACAATTAAAGACTCGGCCCCAGGACTTATTACATCAAGAAATTAAATAGCGAGTGAAGGAAAGACTCCACAAGTGTCACTGATCTTTGACATCCGGAGCTTCCAGCCCACTGAGGTGTTAACAGCAGCAGTGTTTAGTCTGACATCTGAATGTTCCTCGTTGGTAAAGAGCTTGCCGTACCCAGCAAGAGCGCATCTGCGCAGTTTGTCGGAGCAGCACCTACCAAGCTGGTGGGTCCCAAGAAATAAATCACGCGCCACTGTAAAGTACATTTGTATTCACGCACGCCTCACTTTTCCAAGCAGTAATCAAGAGTATTATGTTACCTATGGTCGAAATGATTAGTCATGTTTCCAAAGATTAATTTACATGTTCTTTTGTTTAATGCGCACAAACTGATTTAATGGCTGCTTATAAACTGAGCTAACAGTCATTTTGAGAAACAGATGTCCGATGCAGTTTTAAGCATTAAGAGTGCTTTTATTCATATCCTTAGGAGAAAAAAGGGCTACACAGTCTACAGTAATAACGCTAATGAATCAAAGTACTACAGCTGCCCAACCGGGTTTTGACAGAAACCAGCTTTTTCTCAAAGGAACTTGGTTTTTTTTAGGATTCTGGGACAGTGAGCAACTGGTAATATGCATGCTTAACGTGTAAGTGTGTGCTTTGCTGGAGCCAGAACTCTGAATCAAGCCCTATCTGCAACCAAACAATGCGAGGCTTTTGCATAAGCGCTGAAAACTCTAACTACACAAAGAGAGGGAAATCTGTATGGAATCTGGATCCTCCACATTTTATACAAATAAATATTCGGAAGTTTGAGTGTTTCTGATACCGTTTTGTGATGCTGAATGCAGAACAGGTTGTCTGCTTTAAACCCTGATAGATTATTGTGTGTGGGTGGCAGGGTTAGGATAAAAGAAAGGGAAGAAAGCTACTAGGAAAGCAGTTGGTGGCTGCAAATCTATGATAAATAAACAGCCCATTCCTCTTCTACACGAAGCCATTAGAGTCTGTGTCAGACTTCAACATCCTAATGTCAGCTGGGTGCAAATTTGATGGCCTAGGGTTCTGCAGTGCTCCCTATGGAAAGTAGATTTGGAACAATTTGCCATGCCCCAACAAAGCGTTTCTGTCAAGTTCCTGAGGAGCTTCTAACACACCAGTGATTCACAGGACCCTTGCAACCAACCATGGGTTTGATATTTTATGATCTGGTGTGTACAGTGCAGGATATAATTACACACAAGCCTGCTTCCCATCAGCCAGCACCTCGTAATCGTTAACATATTTATCCTTGTGGTGCCTCAAGAAGATGACATTGTTATTAGTCCCATTTTATAGATTCAGAACTGAAGCTCCATCGCTAAACGACTTGCCTTTGATTACACAAGATTTACAGTGAAGGACAGAAGTGAGTCCCAGCCCCACCATGCCCAAGCAAGGATCACACCAGAAGGACTAGATCTGTGTACAGGGCTGCCCTTCATCTTGGATGCTTGTAAGTGTTATGAAATGACTGTATCTGCACCGGATTTTGTGCCTTTCCTGTCTCAGCCTTCGCCCCTGCAGGTACCTGTAGGGAACATGGATGTAGATCTATTGCCACATGCAAAAGCTGAACAGCTGAGTTACATTCCTCTGCAGCAGCTGGAGACAAGTCTCCGGATCCCGCTTGCGTACTTAATAGCACGTTGAGCAACTTTACTCAAACACGTAAGACGTGCTGAGACAGTGTATTAAGAAAGGCTGAGACCTAGTAAGATCTTCCTCTTCTGCTTCATCTGTACCACACCATGCTGGAAAATACGTTGACTGATAAGTTTTAGCCACAGTAAGGGTGATCATTTTCAGTGGGGCCAATGGGACCAGCCAACGGTCCAATGGGACCAACCTTCAGGCAGGGAAGTACTACTCAAAATCTGAGCCAGGTCAGAATATGGCTCCATATAATTACTACATAGCAAAAGTAAGATTATTCCTAAAGTCTGATTTAAGTACCAGTTAGTTAGAGGTTGTGAGTAAGCACTGCTTTCCAGCACAAACCACCCCCCTCAGTACGGTCAATGCATTGAACAAGTCCCATTGTATCTGCTACGTGAATTGGAGAAGAGGAAATGGACACAAACAAAGGAAGTTCCATCTAAACACGAGGAAGAACTTCTTTCCTGTGAGGGTGGCAGAGCCCTGGAAGAGGCTGACCAGAGAGGTGGTGGAGTCTCTGTCTCTGGAGGCATTCAAAACACGCCTGGATATGTTCCTGTGCAACCTGCTCTGGGTGGACCTGCTTTTGCAGGGGAGTTGGACTAGATGATCTCCAGAGGTCCCTTCCAAGCCCATATCATTCTGTGATTCTTTGAAGAGAAGCCACTGCACAAGTAGAAAAAGACCTTTTCCAAACTCCTCTCAAAGTAGTCAGTAAGATGGAGGAAGAAAGTATTAGGACACATTGCTGTTTTAACTTGAGATCTCCTCTATCCTTCCGATAAGAGCAACGGCCGGCACGACACACAGCTGATAGCTCTTGTTCCTTAGCTGAATTGCTGTTAAAGAGAAACAGCCTAGCTATCAGTTTCCACAGTGGTAACCGTAGACCTCAGAGAAATGTATTGATCTTCTAGGAGGCAAACACTGGGAACCAGCCATTCCTACTGCTCAGGCTTCAGGTGGGGTGGGTGCACAGCTGCTACAGGTAAGAGAGATCTGCAACAAAGAGCACTGTCACGGACATGAGGCTCCAAATTTGACCTGCCTTCCTCTCTGTCTCAGGTTAAAAACCCAGGTAAATATTTGTGTGCTCCATCTTAGACCTCTGCTAACCTTTCACCACTCTGTCTTGAGCCTATCTCTGTTTATCTTACCCTGAACAACACAAAGCTTTCTTATCTACGCAACAACTGCCTCCCAGCATTCACGTTTACCATCAGCTGCCTCCCTGACCCGATGTGCACCCCAAATGTTTCTGGTCGTCCCCAACCACTGCGAACTCCGAGCTTTCACTGGGCATGCAGATTCCTGCAGGACTCCAGTATCTGTGAGAAATCCTGCTCAATACTCCTGAGCCTTGCAAGGCTGGCTGTGATTTGTGCAAATCAGATGGTATCGCTTTATTTTTTTCAGCGGGGCCAATGGGACCAGCCAACGGTCCAATGGGACCAACCTTCAGGCAGGGAAGTACTACTCAAAACCTGAGTCAGGTCAGAACCTGGCTCTATATAATTACTATATAGCAAAAGTAAGATTATTCCTAAAGCAATTGAGAATTTTTTTTTCAATAAGCACCAATATCTCCTATTAGTTATTAGTACACAGCATCAGCAATTGACATAACACTTCCCCCAAAGGATTAGGCAACTCAGAAACATTCCTACATAAGGCAGATCAGAAGTCACCCACAGAACAGAACCAGAAAGAACATCAGGGTCCTAACCAAGTATGAGGAAAAATTTCATTTTTCTCATGAAATGCTTGAATCAAGAAAGAAATAGGAATTGAAACAGGGCAGGATGCTGTCCCTCCCTGGCACTACAGGAAAGAGCTGATTTCATGATGATCTTTACTCTTGGAAGAAGAAAGAACAAATGGTCATGGGAGACTCGGAAACCAAAGGAAATACCAAGATGAAAGACTGCAGCAAAGATGCATGCTTGTCTGTATCATTTAGATGAAAACATTAAAATCAATAGGAAGACATTTAACTAGCAACTGAAATAAGCCTAAGAGGGGAAGGGAAGAAACCCGAAAAGACAGAAGTGCAGATACTGCAGATGGCTTGAAACCACAGGTAACTTCCTGTAGATTCACTGAAGTCAAAAGTTACAGATGTGGAGGGATCTACAGGCCCACCTCGTCCCGCTTAAATCACCTGTTAGTCTAGAGACTATTAGAGACCAGGGTGGTATTGGCATGTAATTACTGCCTGTACCTGCCTGCTGAAGCAAGGCAAGATCAAAGTCACTTTAAAAAAAAATAGAAATCAACATTTTAACCAAAAGGTTTGTAATTATGAGCCTGAAAACAAAATGCTCAGGCAAAAATATCAGCAAACGCTCATCTGGGCCACCTAGCTCTTTGGATACCATAGCACTGTTTGCCACAGTATATTTTATAGGGCTCAGTCCACTCTGTTTTCAAACACTACACCCTGAGGAGCAGGTCCTACGTAACAGTCAGAGCCGCTCTGCGTTAGCAAGGTTTGTCTAAAATCCCTCTAAAAATCTGCCCTCCTGAGCACTAGCCCATTAACCCAACTCGAACAACTCTTCTCCCTCTATCCTCTTGCTTTGCAAGTATTTGCTGCTAGCTTTCCTCTCCCCTTGTGAAGTCTTTTCCCACCCAGCCTTCACTTTTTTTTCCACGCTGAGCTCTTTAGGCTCCCTCCTCCCACCACCGGAGTGTGCCCGGAGAAACTTACGGTGCCCGGTCGTGGTTCAACCCGTTCTGTCTTTGTGCATTTATTGGAGGTAGAACAGGTTTGCTGTTAATCTCAAGCCCTCTCCGCAAAGTCTCCCTGATTTGCTCCGTATCTGCAAAGAGAATTTTTTTTAAAACATGATTTAGAGTCCCCAGAAACATCACAGACACATGAAGACGATAGCTTTTTTTAACGGCCCTTTTCTAGGGTGTGTTTCATCTAAACTCTTCCCTTTCAGAAAGAAATGAAGAGATGCCGAGAGTGAATTCTTAATGGCTCTTCCCGCACCTGAGGAGTTATTTCACTTTATAAAGTCAGCCTGAATTCTCTTGGTTTGGGCTGTGATGTTATGTCAGGCAAGGAGGGCTAGAACCTTTGGGCCCGAGGCCTCCTGATGAGGAAATTCTGTGTAGTTTTGTATCCTTTCATAAATGAGGTGTTTCTGCAGCTCTCACAGCCACTTCCAGCCTTCGCACTCTAAGTCACTTTTCCCATTAGGCATAACAGGAATTTGTTCCTTTACCAAACGAGCACAAGGAGGTTGCTGAGTTTTTGCAATCGGCTTTGCAAATCTGTTGATTAATTAACAATAAGATTCATGAAAGAAAGGAATTTTATGCAGGGCAAACTTTATCCTCAAGCTCATATTTGAAAGTGAACTGCAAAATGATGCAGTTCAGATGCAGTCTTTTTACATTTTCATAAAAAGTGTCATTGTCTCATTGTCTAATGGCCAAATACTTTAATAGGATGCTTTCTACCTTTCTTAGAAGTTTCCTCATCTTTTTCTGAGAAATGTGGGAATCAGGTAGAGAAAAAAATACCCAAATGATTTCAAAATCACTTGAAAGATATACAAATATCAGCACGTATACCTGTCTTGGGCTTTTCATTTGGAGAGTTGAGGGAAAATAGCATTTTTTGATCCAATGTTCAAAATATTTGCCTAGAAGCCAGGAGCCCTATATGCATTTAAATATTGGGGTTTTTTTACCATAGAATTAAAAACAAGTAAGATACCATTCCTGTGGAAACCATAGTTAATTCCAGGAAGTCTCAAGACCTCAAGTTTCACGTTACTTCACTCATTTGAAAGAGAACACGCATCATTTCAAGCATGTGCAATAGCTATGACATCTGTGCCCTGAGATGGCATCTCACTGCAAAGGGGAATTCCACAAAGTTTTATTTCTTCTTTCCAGAGTTCCGTATTTGTAAGAATCACTTGAGTTCAGCTACAGCAACATGCAGGGTCAGTCCAACTTGCCACCCAAGAAGCGACAACGTTAAAAAGGAAGCACAGTCTGGGAAAATGCAGTTGCTTCACCTTGCAGGTGTTTGCAGTCCTGGTTTCACCCAGTGCCCAGTTTAACTTTGCAGACTTAGATTAGAAATAGCCTAAAAACTGAAAGAAACATTTAGACAAAACAATGCAAAGATCTCTTTTCTGCTCTCCTGCCTTCCTCAAAGAGGCCAAACCAAAATTCATTTTGCTCCCCGGAGAAATACTAAGTTTTCCAGTAAATGCGGTGCTTGTCATGAACCCCAACGTGCTGCTTGATTCATCCCACTGCCCAGACCCATCAGAAAGGAAGCCAAAAGGCCACGACACTGACTCAGCCCAGGACCTCTTACCTTTCCCGGAGAGCCGCCGTGGCTGGGTCCCAATGCAAATGCTCCTGCTGTCTTCATCATCCTCTGGGGGCCGGCTGAGATCATCCCAGGCACATTTGGCACTCACTCCGCTCAGGTTTGAGCCATCAGTCTCAATCCCTTTGTCGACTCTCTCCTGCTTGAAAAGATCCAAAACACCAAGACTTTTTTGGGTGTGGCTTGGACCTGAGCTGGAACCCACCCTGGCTCAACTCAACCTTCACCAGCTCCTGCATATCCCCCATTCATGGCCAGTTTCCACTCTCCATCCCCGTGCTTTGATGTATCAGCTAAGGGTGATTGCACGTTGAGCCAAAGGGGTGGGTGTCAGGAGGATGGGGCCAGTCTTTTTTCAGTGGTGCCCAGGGACAGCACAAGATGGAACGGGCACAAACTGGAACGTGAGAAGTTCCACCTAAACATGAGGAGGAACTTCTTTCCTGTGAGGGTGGCAGAGCCCTGGAAGAGGCTGCCCAGAGAGGTGGTGGAATCTCTGTGTGGAGACATTCAAACCCCGCCTGGGCACGTTCCTGTGGGACCTGCTCTGGGTGGCCCTGCTTTGGCAGGGGGTTTGGACTAGATGATCTCCAGAGATCCCTTCCAACCCCGTATCATTGTGTGATTCTCCATAGCAGGTTGGTCTGAACTCCCTTCCCCACTGCTTCACCATGTGGCCCCGGTGGGCACGAAGCAAGGAAAGACAGAGGTGGAAAACAACGGCCTGGGGTATGCAGGGTTGCTTCTTCCAGCGTTAGCTCCAGTTTATACCAACTCAGAGGATTTATGACATTACATTATACACTCCTGTACGAAGCACAGCTTGGCAGTCTACCTATTGTACATCAATGATAACAAATCCCTGAATAACTAAACTTAACTTCACTTTCCAATCTTACCAAGGAGTCCCACAATGAAAACAGCTCACAGAGACTCGTCATTAACAAGAGTTCATAATTTGCTAACTGCCCCGACAAGCACTGCTTTTCAGTGTGCTGGAATGCTCAGTAAAGAACAAACGTGCAGAGAGACATAGGTCTGTGCACAATGTCAAAGCTTTTGCATCACTTTATCGGCAAAATACACAAACTCCCTCCCCTGCAAGTTTACTGTGTTTACTGTGTCCAGCTCTGGAGTCCTCAACAAAAGAAGGACATGGACCTGTTGGAATGGGTCCAGCAGAGGGCCACAAAAATGATCCAAGGGCTGGAGCACCTCTGCTGTGAAGACAGGCTGAGAGAGCTGGGGGTGTTCAGCCTGGAGAAGAGAAGGCTCCGGGGAGACCTTATAACGGCCTTCCAGTACCTGAAGGGGCTACAGGAGAGATGGGGAGGGACTCTTTGGCAGGGAGTGGAGCCATAGGACAAGGGGTAATGGTTTTAAATTGAAAGAGGGGAGATTTAGATCAGATACTAGAAAGAAATTTTTTGCTGTGAGGGTGGTGAGAGCCTGGAACAGGTTGCCCAGAGAAGCTGTGGCTGCCCCATCCCTGGAGGGGTTCAAGGCCAGGCTGGATGGGGCTTTGAGCAACGTGGTCTGGTGGGAGGTGTCCCTGCCCAGGGCAGGGGGGTTGGCACTCAGTGATCTTTAAGGTCCCTTCCAACTCTGACCATTCTATGCTTCTATGATCCTAAGTTGGACTTTCCAAGCATGTAACCACTGTTTGGGCTTAGGAAGGTGTCTCACACGAGCCACAAGCAGCTGGATACTCTCAGACACCTTGCATCTTCTCAAGGACACGTGCATCTCTTGCCTGCAAGACTGCCCTACGCGACGGCCGAAACTTCCACAGGACACCTACCTGCTTGGGGAACCGGCATTACTCTGAATTTCCACCTACGTCCCACAAGGGGGTAATGTTGAGCTGAACAAACTCAGGGCAGAGCTACACTGGGAAAGGGCTGCTCTTACTGCTGCCACCGAATCAACCGGGTCCGTTTTCCCCTCTTCCCCAGGGGTGTCACTTCTGGTACCGCTCAGCGGCACTGCCAAGATCTCCATCTCTCTGCACACATCTGGGTCACCTCCAAACAGGCAGTACGTCCCACCGCTTGCGGGACAAGAAACTTTGAAAATTTGAGGAAGAAGCAGAGCTGTGTTACGCACAACGGGAGTGGATCTCTCTGCTCGTTGTTACTACCCTCCAGTCTGACCTTGCCACGGGAGTCAAGAGACCGTGGGAGCATCCAGCACTTTGCAAAATCTCTTTCCTAAGCAGCAGCTTCCAGCCTAAAACCCAGATAAATTCCCCCCCTTGCCCAGCTGTGCATGATGTGCCCTAGGAAGGGCATCCCCTGTTCTTGTGGCCGTTCAGGAGAGGATTTGAGCAGCTCACAGATAAGCACAAGCGCTCAGGGTGCGGTTCCACGGCAGTTGAAGCTGATGTAATCCGCAGTGGCTGCAGTCCCTCCCTCCTCCATGTGCTCCTACCCCTTCCCTTGAGCCAACTCCTTTTTTATTTTTCAGCTGGATCACCTCCCTGAACTGGCTCTTTGGCCCAAGAGCGGTGGCAGAAGCCTGTGGCTGGTGGCAGGACCAGAGCAGTCCTAACTTCAATCTAAGTATTCAAGAGACTGCTTTCCTTCTGCCCCTCTCCCTGAAAGACTACTCCTTGTTGGGATCTTCCTCTGGCGTGAAGGGAAACTGGCTTCTATGAAAACGTAATGGGAAAATCTGAGAAATAATAAATCTGCTGGGATTTTCTTTTGTTATATTCCTAAACATAAAATTAGTCGTTTCACCCAGAAATAGAAGCTGTGGAAAAAGAAATAAAAATACATCCGATCCTACATATGCA
Source organism: Numenius arquata (assembly GCF_964106895.1). NCBI lineage: Eukaryota > Metazoa > Chordata > Aves > Charadriiformes > Scolopacidae > Numenius > Numenius arquata. Next base: position 3,214,017 of record NC_133590.1, on the reverse strand, counting down.
AACGATGCTCTAAGTGAGATTTAGCACGTGGCTCCTTCGGGAGCCCTCCGCGACGCTCCGCGAGGACCCGAATCAGCTGGCACAGGGAGGTTTAACTTGTCAGCACAGTCATTTTTCATTCCAGTGGTTGGGGAAGCATGGGAGAGCCATCAAGCTTGCCCTTAAGCAGGAAGCTGAAGAGCCCAGAGGGTCCCAAGGACTCCTTCAGGCAGAGGCTCTGGTGGGACGTGCCTCTCCATCCCTGCAGCCAGGGCCCCCCCACCTCACAGACACAGCTGGGGCCTCCGGACGCTGCACAGAGCCTTGGGGAGGGGGAAAGGGACTCGCCATCTGCATCTCAGCTGGTCTACAGATTGGGGGGAAGAAGTGCTGCTGCTCTGTTGGCATCCCTTGGAGATCAAGGGGGGCTGATGGAAACGAGCTGGCCTAAGGCAGCCTAATTTGCATGCTTGTTTTATAACGTTTGCAAGTATTGATGTTGAAGGGGAGGGAAAACAAAAAAAAAACCACCACCCTAATCAGTTCAGACTCTCAGCTGGGGCAATGCACAGCTTTACCCCATCTTTAGCCAGCAAAGATGTGCCTGGGCCGAGGGGCTGTTCTTCCTCCCTTGAAAGGGCAGCCTGAGCAGGAGGTTGGAGGAGCCCAGGGCAAAGGAGGTTCAGCTTTTTCCTTCCTCAAAGAAAGGATGTTTCTGTCCCATTTTCCTCTCAGCATGTGGGAGGGACGCTCTGAGGCTCTTCTAAGTCATTGATCCCTTTCTAAACGAGCCAGAGCACTGCAGCGTGACCCGCAGAGCGGCAACCGCAACTCAGGAAATTCGAATCAGCTTTATTCTCTTCGGAGATATCTGCTAAAACAGGAGCGAGGCACTGAGAGTCAGCGGCAGAGCTGGGGAGCGACAGGGATTGTTTGACAGCGCTGCCAGGGAAATCTGAATGGCCTACAGGGAAGCCTGGCTGCACAGAAAACAGCCAGCGTTGCCACAGCGTTAATTGCCGACATCCTGGGATGACATCTTAGTTGGGATCCATTCTCGGCAACTTCGAACAGAAAGTACAGCTGCTGCTGCCAGGGCTGGGTTTAGGCCTCAACCAATTCCCACAAGAGACAATGCAGCCTCCGAACAAGCTCTGCCCGCTTCCCAGGCAGGCAACGTGCTCCCCTGCTCCCCGGAAAGTTGTCCGTTTTTCTCTGCCTGCTCCCTTCCCTCTCTTGTCTTTCCGGTGCTGCCTTTCAGCTCTCACCGCCAGCGAGAAAACGCCAAGCGATTCAGGCTTTACCCTCTCCCCGCTAATTAGAGCGGGAGGCGCAGGACGTGGTTGAAGCCAGCCTTGCTTTCCACGCTCAGCAAAGGCTCTTCGCGGGAGGTTTTGCCCTGTGAATGCCCAGGGGCTGCGGCAGCAGAGCAGGAAGGAGGTACACACACACACACACACACACACACACTCCTGCAAGGGCAAGAGAGAACAGAAACAGGAATGTCTTCAACGCGAGGAAGTCCGGAAAGACCACAGACATAGCAGCTCTCGGTGGTAGGACACGCTGGTGAGGCAGAGGTACTCTTTCTTTGCCTTAACTTGCCTTGGCTGACTCAGATTCCAGTAAGCTGAGCTGCTTTTCATTTACAGTAAATTGAAGAAAACCCTGTTATCGTTAGGAATCACCAGTGTGCAGAGAACAGACAAACACCCTCCAGGAGGGGAGAGGGCAAAATTTTGAAGAGCCTCAAAACTTTATAGGTCTTGCAGTTGTATTAGCTCCCACACTGTGGGACGTTTGTGGAACAGGGTTTTTTTTTCATCTCTCTCAGACCGGGGTTATTTTAGATGAACAAATCCTTAAAAACAGTAAAAGTAGAATTTGGTTTTCTTCTTAAGCTTTCAAAATAAAAGATGCTGTGAGGCAACTGAGGGTAATCAGATGCAGACACGCAGACCATACGCAAATGCAATAGCTTGTACAAAACGTGCACATAAGCACGTGCCCGACCAGGCTGAGCCCTAAGTTCTCTGTTAAAGGCAAATACTCAGTGATTCACTGACACAAGGTCAACACCACACTGGATTTGCCTGGGACCCGTGTACTCCAGTACCATAACTCCGCTGAAGGGATGCAGAACTGTCTCCCCAAACACATGGGTCAGCAGTAGCCCGTGGGATGGTAATCCCTCCACAGAGGTCCTATTCTGCTCTTTAAACTTCAGAAATTAACTTTAACTCTGAAGAAGAAGGTTTAATGTATCTTCCTGCATGGATTATTAATAACTGCATGAGATACTTTTGGCTTCCCATTATTTCTCAGACCACACTGACTATTTGGCCTCAAGTGACATCCTACAGGAATGAGCTACACTGTCAAATGTGCTGTGAAAAAAATATTCCTTAGTTGGTTTTGAGTTTTCTGCATATCTCCTTATGCTTGCATATAAAATAAAGGAGGAATTTCCTGATCTATCGTCTCTAAATCTCATATTGTTCTATGTTTTTTATCTTCTTCGATTTTCCTCCTTTCTAAAACACGCAGTCCAAATTTTACCGATTTGTCTCATATATGAGATGCTGTTTTTCTTGTCTCCCTTCTCTAAATTTCTTCCCAGAGCTGCCATCCACCTGGGGCTGGACGTGTGCACTCTTGAACCACCTCTGAAAGGGCAAAGGGAGTCTCGAAGACTTTTCTGGCATTATTGCAAACATTGAGAAGATCCCAGCATCTTTACAGAAAATAATAGAACCCTTTTGTACCATTAAACCAATTCTCCCTGGCTACTACAAAAGACATGACATTTTATTAACTAAAGACATACTTGCAGATGTGGATCAATCTCAAATATTGTCTCTCCTCTTCGCATATCTGTGATCAACCAGGGGCCTCCAGCTCTACAAAGAAAGAAAGAAAGGTAATGAAACAAACAGGCTCTTTAGCTAGTACTCCCCAGGAGAGTCCTCAGAATCGACCTGTGCAGGAAGGAAGCACAAGACAGAGTTTAAAACAAGCCTAGAAGCCGCTTTATGTTTTGTATACATCCTGTAGCATGCATTTGTCCTTTACATTTCCCAAATACATAATGAAAGCCCTCCATGACCTAGCTGTTCATGGAATCATGGAACTGAGTTGGAAGGGACCTCTAGAGATCCTCTAGTCCAACTCCCCTGCTGAAGCAGGGTTGCCCAGAGCACATCACTCAGGGCTGCATCCAGGCGGGGCTTGAAGATCCCCAGAGAAGGGGACTCCACACCCTCCCTGGGCAGCCTGTTCCAGGGCTCTGGCACCCTCACCAGAAAGAAGTTTTTCCTCCTATTTGAATGGAACTTCCCATGTTCCAGCTTGTGCCTGTTGCCCCTCATCCTGTCACCGGGAACCACTGAAAAGAGTCTGGCTCCATCCTCCTTCAACCCACCCTTTAGAGACTTGGAAGCATTAATAAGGTCTCCCCTCAGCCTTCTCTTCTCCAGGCTAAAGAGTCCCAGCTCTCTCAGCCTTTCCTCATCAGGGAGATGCTCCAATCCCTCCATCATCTTTGTTGCCCTATGCTGGACTCTCTCCAGTAGTTCCCTGTCTCTCTTGAACTGGGGAGCCCAGAACTGGACGCAGTATTCCAGTTGTGGCCTCACCAGTGCAGAGTAGAGGAGGAGAATGACCTCCCTCGACTTACTGGCCACACTCTTCCCTACGCAGCCCAGGATTCCATTGGCCCTTTTGGTAACAAGGGCACGTTGCTGGCTCATGGATAGCTGACTATCTACTGTCTGTCTGTTATCTGCCTGGTGCCTGGCTCCATCCAGTCTTGCAGAGCAGTCAGGACTGACACAGTCTATCTATCCCTGCTGTGGACCCACTTACTCATACAGGACTGAATTGGGTTTTAACCTTAACAGGTTTGGGACTGGGAAGTCCAGTCCTAGGTCTAAGAAAGATGAGCAAGGCATGGGGTCACGATTTATACTTCTATTACATATCTAAAGATGCAGCAGGATCCCAATGAGACTGTACTTTTTGCTGAGATCGGCAGTCACGTTCAGTACCGTAAAAAGCTGCTGATAAATATCCTCACAGCAGCCGTTTTGCCCAGTTGGTACTTAATGGCCGAGGTGGTTCAGGGAAATCTTTGTTTTCATTAGCAATAAAAGTCGGAAGGGTCAAGATGTTTCCCCAGAAAGGTGACAGAAAACAGATTACTGGGAAGATGAACTACTCAGAGACTTTACTTCGGGTCACAGTGCAGGCAGACTGCAGCACTCAGAGTTAGATGGTGCTTTTCATTTGAAGTAAAAACTGAAGTATTTTGGAATTGCCATAAAAATTTTCATTTTTTTCATGAGATACTTTGTTACCGCAGTCAAAAGCCCCCTCCTCTGGCCTTGTCTGTGTTACAGTCTCCTAAAGCACTTGAAGTGGGAGCAATAAAAGTTAATATTTTATAGATTTTTTCAGATGCATCAATAGCCACTCTTTTTTTTCACATCACTTTGGAAGCTGTTAATTATTAACTGCAGAGGTGTGACCTGCTTCAGTTCCTCACTGGGATGCAAGAGACTTTTACCCTGGCTCCACATCAGCGGCTTAGTAGTTAGTTTGTGGCTTTGCCTTCGAATCGTGCACATTTGGGTTTCATTTTATCCTTGGAAAGGTGCTTGTACCACAGCACAAAGGCCAAAAACCAATATCAGAACACAGTGAGGAGAGGGGTGCTATATCTGTATTGACTTAGAGGAGCCAAGGGAGCTGCAGGCAGTGTTTATTGTCTTGGGGTCCCAGAAACAAAGCTTGCAGCTGGACAAATTCACTCTACTCTAGGGCACTCGCATGAATTGTCTGCACTCGTGCCTAAAAGGGAAAAGTTCAAGTTTAAGAAGTCCAGCAGCAAAGGCTTTTCCAAATAGTCAATCAATTAAAGGCCATTGTGACACTAGGCAGTGCACTACTGTGCCCAGGAACACATACTCAGAACCATTTTGTTTAAAAAATAATAATAATCTTTTGAGCTGCAATCACACAGCGATAACTTCCACTAAAAGAAAAATATTTAAACAAAACACCTGCAAGTCAAAAATGTTTAGCTGCATCCTGGCAGCAAATAAAGCATCAACATATCATTTAACATTTAAAACCCATCTCCTCCCTAACCCAATGACATCTTTGTTTTGCCACGGGAGAAATAACAACCAACTTCACTTGCATGAACACTCCTCCTCCTACTGCAAACTGGCCCAACAAAAGTGGGGCCAATTTGAGAGTGACTTTCTCACTTTCAGAGAGTACCCATGCTTTGCTTGGCACTGGAAGTCAGACCCTCTCCTTCCTTTCTTTCGAACTACAGAGGTCAGCAGTAACAGTTACCCCAGCTCTCTCAGGAAGAACCAAGGAGAAAACGCTGCAGGCATAAGAGGAAGGAAATTAAGCTTTCAAGACCTCATTCTGTTTCACCCTGAACATGTGGACTTCCACATGCATTAATTTGCCATCTAAGTGTCTGCGCGTGAGAACAGATTTGCAACGAATTCCCATCTCTCGCTACAGCACAGGATTAAATAAATTCCATCAACAAGTTAAAGACTGTTAATAAAAATAAACAGCTGAATTGTTCTCTGCGGGAATGCTCCCCTATATGGGCTATATGAGCACTTACACCGGGACAGTCCGAAGCAGTTCCAAGATCCCTTGCCCATTCCACTGCTGAGCCGCATGCAGTTCCTCAGTGCAAACCCCAACAATCTGGAATAAATGAAAACAGAGATACTGAACTGGATGGGAACCATGCAAGAACCGTAGAGAAAATGTACCACGTGGTGGTGGATCAAACAGCGCAGATACAGAGAAGCACCGTGTCTTTAAACTAATTAGATAAGTGAGGACAAATGGAGCCTGAGACAACAGAGGGATTCTGCGATTCCTGTTTGTCCTGGTTTGAAGTAAAACCGAACCAATTTTCTGTTCTGTAACTTTACATCCTGGCTAGGCCTCCTCTAACGCTCTGAAATTAACGGCATATTGTGGAGAAAACTGCTCGTTCTCAGAATGATCAGCCCAATGTTTGTGCTCCGTGCCAAGGGATGGTGTGCAGGGAGGCCCTTGCTTATACTTATTCCTATAACAACCAAGGGCAGCCCATTTCGTTATTTGCCCCCTTAGAGGGTCGGAAACAGAAAAAACGTAGAGGGGTCACATCGGTGGGGAGGAGTGGACAGGAGAGGTGACCCAAACCTGACCAACTGGGGTATTCCATCCCATCTGCCCCATGCTCAGTGTAAAAGCTGAGGGATCAAAGGGTCAGCCCCTTCCTGCGATGGCTGACGTCCGGAGAGGACTCTGTCTGTTCATCTGCCTTTGATCCCGATCCGTGTGTTCCTGACTCCAGAGCTGGAATCCAGTTCCCATCCGTTGCTGAGTCCAGTCTGGGACTTCCCCAGTGCCTGCCGGTGACGTGACTGTCATCCTGGGAGCTCGATACGGTTTTGTATATATTGTATCTATTTCATTATTTTCATCTTTATTTTTATTTTAATATTAATACTTCATTAAAGTAGTTTAGTTCATTCTAAACTTCTGAATCTCTTTACCTCTTTCTCCTCCTCTCTCCTCTTTTGGGGGGGGAAAAGGGGGGTGAAGGGCCATCTGTCGGTCTGGTTTTGGTAAATTCGGCCGAAACCACGACACTGGTGCCCTCTTCCTACGCTTACCACGTGAAGTACCCTGGTCACCTAACATTTAACCTAGCATGTTGTGTGTGAACTTAACTACAAGGAGGGCCTGGTGACAAATCAGGGTTTGCCAAAGATCCACTAGTCTGTTCTCACTTTTCAATCTAGTCCACACAAGACGGGACAGGTTAGGGTCTGAGCAAAACACTGCTCTGTCAGCCAATTGCTAGGGGCAAACGCAGTACCGCACCAGCATCTTAAACCAGGCACGGGACTTGCCTGCCACAAGGGAGTGCTTTGGAACTCATAAATCCTTGACCAACTCAGTTTGATGACTGGTTACATCTTACCCGGCACCATAAAGTGAAGCTGCTTACACATCGCAGAATCCGCTCGTCACAATCGCAGACTTGTGCCTTCCTCTATAAGGCAGGATGTGTTTGCTTTTCAGGATGGGAGCTGCCACGCTGAGCAATACCAGATGTCTCTCCCACAGCAGCTGAGATCAGCCGCTTCAAACGAAGGGGTGAAACACCCTTCAGCTGATAGAGGAGGGCGGTTTCTTCCTGATCCGTCAACCGCCGGCTTGCGCCTTTGAGCACAATGATTCACTCTTGGGGATGAAAGATTCTTTTAGCCACGGCCGCCTATTTTCTTCCTCAATACTCTAAAAGCCTTTTCCAACGACACTGAATTCTTGGTCAAAATCTACCCATCTGATGTTTTATCAGAAAAGAGGAAAACTGCAAACTGAGTTCTGAAGAGCAGCAAAGGCCTGATGTGCCTTTGCCGCAAGCGCGTATGGGCACCCATAGGGATCTGCGTGGAAAACCATCAACGTCAGCACATACCCAGCCCTGCAGACCCCACCTCCCCTGCCCCTCGCAGAGCTCACTTTCTCAGGACCCAGCCCTTGAAGATTCACTGCATTCCCAGGCTGAATCTCCCTCAACTCAGGACACCCCTCCCTGGGCCTTCACTCACTAATTACTTACAAACAGCAAGACTCTAAACAGGAAATTATTTTTGTCTTCATTCTTTTCATTTTGCAATCATTTATCCTCCATGGGTCAAAATAAATCTATGACAACAAGCATCAAAAAGGGGAAAAACAAGTCAGCCATGTGTGTTGTGGAAGATTAGAGGCCAAGAGCTTCAGGATGCAACAAGTTGACTGTCACAGAATCACGGAATGATATGGGGTTGGAAGGGACCTCTGAAGATCATCTAGTCCAACCCCCCTGCCAAAGCAGGGCCACCCACAGCAGGTCCCACAGGAACATGTCCAGGCGGGGTTTGAATGTCTCCAGACACAGAGACTCCACCACCTCTCTGGGCAGCCTCTTCCAGGGCTCTGCCACCCTCACAGGAAAGAAGTTCCTCCTCAGGTTTAGATGGAACTTCTCATGTTCAAGTTTGTTCCCGTTCCCTCTTGTCCTGTCCCTGGGCACCACTGAAAAAAGACTGGCCCCTTCCTCCTGACACCCACCCTTTAAGTATTTATAGGTGTTGATCAGATCCCCCCTCAGCCTTTTCTTCTCCAGACTAAACAGACCCAAGTCCCTCAGCCTTTCCTCATCAGAGAGATGCTCCAGGTCCCTCATCATCTTTGTAGCCCTCTGCTGTCCCCTCTCCAGCAGTTCCCTGTCCTTCTTGAACTGGGGAGCTCAGAATTGGACCCAGTGCTCCAGATGGGGCCTCACTAGCAGAGGGGGAGGATGACCTTTGATCCAGGCCAGCTGGACACTAAAGAAGAGATGCCGGCTAATGCAGCACTAGCTGGGGTGTCAGTCAGGAATCACCCTCCTTAGTTTGGCTCTCTGTCTCTCCTTCCAGGTCCCACAACTCACCTTTCACTGATTAATCCCACTCTGATCTCTTTCTTATTGGTAAAACACAGACTTTTGGGCACCTCAGAAGATTCAGGAAGGCCTTTGCCCTTGCACAGCAGGTGCCTTGTGCAGGTCCGTGGTAACGGAGCTCACCCCTACACGGTGCAACTACAGCCAAGGACAAAGGGGAGCAACTTCAAGCTTAAATTGTAAGATACAGACTCTTGCATTTTTCCACAGGACGGAAGCTTTTCCACCGAGTGGGGAGAAATCAGCAGTTGGCATAAACTACACCAGCTCATCCACTAAGATTAATAACTCCATACACAATTTAAAAATATCCAAAGCAGCTCATATCTAAGAGACATCACTGAAAAGGACTTTGGGAAAGCAAGCAAACCTGTTTGGCCAAGGTGAGCTCCCCTCACTGAACAGTAGGATTAAATCGCAAAGGAGTTTTCAAATGTTTCTTTTGCAAAGCAAACCTGATCCCTTCTTAAACAGTAGATCAACACAGGAAAACTCACTTAGCCTTCAAAGAATCTTTGTGTCGATGCTGCAAGCTACGTTTCTGCCCTTAAAGAATGCTAAAGCAACTCTGAGTCCTGCTCCAAACTCTTACTTTCCTGGAACTCAAACCAGTGGATCACTTAGCAATACTACCATAGAATTAACTTCAATTTAGCACTACATTACCTTGTGAAAGTGTTTCTCTCAGCTTTTTTCCCTATATTCATGTTTGAAATTTCAGAGCAGTAACATAATATTCAACTCCAGGTCTGTTTCGGGGTGGAAAGCGTCTCTCCATCAGATAGACCTCTATCTTGAGAGCCAAGTGTGCCATTGCTCAATCCTGGTAAAACGCTTAATGAATACCTCCAGAGTAACAACTCAAAGATGAGATCCACAGTAATCAAGTAAGGAAGAAAGGTGGAAGACAGGATAATAAGCATTTGACTTAGCAAAGCTAAATGAAAAGTAATATTAGCCACGTTCCATGCCCAGGAGGTGACAGTCAGAGCCACCATTGCTGGGTCATACCTGTAGGAAAGTAACGACCCCAAAAGGAGTCTGCACCGGCTGCATCTGAGGGTCTTCTGTCAGTAACATATGCTGGATTCTAGACTCACTGTTGTCCAAAGGGCTGTGCCACGATACATGGTCACCGCTGCAGAAGGTGTTTTCTGCAAGGAAGAGAAGAAAGAAATATTTAATCCGTAAAGTCTGCTAGTATATCCTTTCTGTTAGCATCTGCTCCTGACCGCTGTCAGACTGGGACCTCTGGTCTGGAGCAGGCCAGTCGCTGGTGGCTATTGACAGTGACTACCTCCAGCCAGCTCCACTGAGTCTCCCAGTCAGCTGAAGCACCTGAAGCAGGAAAGGAGTCTCATTGAGCCATCTGAATTCAGCCACTGACTTTAAAATCGCCCACTCTTGAGTCCTGGGCCAAAAAAAAATGGCGTCTTGCTTTTATATTAATCCCAACACAGGAATATCAACAAATAAAATTAGCTCATCTCTCATTAGTCTCATTTTGTGAGAGGGTGCAGAGTCAGCAGGCCATACTGGATGCCTATGGAACGGCGATTAATTCTTAATTTGCAGCTCTGATTGGCCACAGAGAAAAGATTCTGAAATGTGAATTAAACACAAATAATACTCCGCTATATCTAATAAAAATCCACAGTCTGCTGCCCCACTTGTGATGGTCTATGCCAAAGTCACTTTCTCTCTCAATTGTCTGGTGGCTCTGGTGCAGAATTATAATAAATATGTTCCTTCTTTCCCAAACAATGAAAAACCAGTAGGCTATAAATTTCTCTCTATGTCAGAATAGACTGCATCAAAACAAAGAGCCAGTAATTATCCTTCCTTCTTCAGGACTGTAAGCATTCCTTTCTTTTCCTCCTCTCCTACTTAGAAAGACAAAACCCCCAGATAATCCCGTGTTCCACAGCTGGTGCACGCCAGAAAGCAGATCAGAACCCATCCGTATGTTGCTGCCCCATCACAGGAAAGGCTAATGCTAGCTTTCTGAGCGAGCTAGGAGTAAAATAACCAACCACGACCATTTTCACACAAATTAAAGCATGCTCCATTTGCACACAGTTCCTACACCATGCGTGCAATAAAGTGCCTGGCCAACTGCCTTGTCTGCAGCTCCTGTGCTTGTCCCACTCCAGGTAGAGCTTTTATAGCACGTACAAATAAACGGCCTGGGAGCCACAGTGCGCCCTTTGAGATAGGTGCAGTGCCCCAGGGATGAAGCGAGTACCCTCTGCCTGATTCCAAAGTCAGAGGCAAGCACAGTGCCCCTCTCACTGGCCAAGCTCACTGATGAAGGCAGCCTGGGCTGCTGTCCTCCCCAGGGTCTCTCCCAAAGCCACGCTTACAGGAGAGAGGGAAGGGAGGCCTTGCCCACTGGAGGAGGACGAGGACTTCCACTGCAGACTGGAAAATGTTAGCGGTTGCTTGAGTTGCTGTCTGCGGAGACTGGAGCATCTCTTATGATACAGAGCAGGATCCAAGTCAGAGCAGTGTTCTCCTCTGCCCTGCAGCTACCAGCAGACGTGGTCCTGGATCTTCACCAAACCTTCCCACATCACCTTCCCAACACACGTCAGTAGGACACCTCTAAGATAACTATCTCCAGGGTTCATCTGAGAATCCTTGAACACAGCAGCTTCTGCAGCGGCAAGAGAGACAGACACAGCATTTTCCAGTACTTGCAGCTTTGTCCCCAGCCACGTTAAACAACGGACACCGAGGAACGGGGCGCTCGGACACCACTCGCCGTGCATCGGCAGCACCACGACCGCGTGCACGTTCCCTCGGGCAGCAGCAAGCGCAGGATGCTCAGGGGGGAGCCATCAGCAGCAGGCAGGTAAACTAAGGAGAGTTATCTCGCAGTTGCTGTGGTTAAAAATCTCCAGAGACATCCCACTGATGAGCTAGTAACTCCTGCTCACCCATTCCTGAGTCTAGTGCAGGGCGCCCTGGGCAACTCGCAGTTTCTCCACCAGGTGTCCCCATTGGTGTGTATTTGAACACATTATATATGGTTTTTTTTTTTCAGATGAAATTTCTTGGGACAGATCATTTGATTAAGAATTAAAATGAACTCCAAAGTCCATAGGAACTTGGCCCGAAAAACAAGGCGTGTAACAGAAGGGTTGTGATAAGTAAGGGAATATTTTTCTTAGTTAAAATTAGGAAAGAAAGAAAACATAGCAAATGGGAGCTGCTTGAAAGAAAGAGCTTATCGTTATGTACGCTAAATTACACGCTTTCAGCTCTGCGACTGAAAGGAGCGGTTCAGATATTACTTTACTTTTAGAGTTGGGGAAATATAAGCAGACAGAAATGAAAAGCACGATTTTTTCTATTTTTATTTTTCTTTTAGTATCAAAACCGGATTAAAGAAAAAGCACTTAGAATGTTGCAAAGGATCTTGTGATATTTTCCAGGTTAACCAAAATGTCGCTGATTAATTTTTTTTTTAAACGATAAAAGCCTCTCGGTCACAGTTTTCAGGAATGAAACAAAGCCACAAAGGGCTTATTCTTGGGCCCTGTCTTTATACCACAACATTTTGCCCATCAAATGCTCACACAATTCTATGCTGATCGATCGCTGGGTCTCGCTGCTGGTGTTGCTTCTCCTGGGAAAGCCCAGCCCGTTTAGAGCAGGTTTTCAAATGCAAATGTCTCTGCTGGAAACCCACCTGTTTATGTCCATGTGAACACTGAACACTTAGAAAGTCTCCCTCTCCCTTGCACGCACCCCAACACCACAAAATTCACACTTGACTACTCAATTAAATCACTAAAAAAATATTCTGCAAATCAAATGGAACCGAATTAAAACTTGTAAGAGTGCAAAAATTCAGAATTACAGCCTGAAAATCAGCTCTTTGCTGCACTTGTAACCCACATGGAAGGGAAGATCAGCTCTTGTGAATTGCGGGACCCATGGCCACAGAAACTAAGACATTTCAGAAACAAAAGACTAGATAACCAGTTTCTGTTGCCTCATGCTGGAAACAGGGACAAGCATCCTCCCTTCCCACCTTTCCCACTCGTGTCTTCAAAAAAACGACAATCAAAAATCTTTCTAAGCATTTCAGTTTTAAACAATGCTTTAGCCAGAAAATTCTAAAGTTTTTATAAATGCTTCTTCCAAAGTAAATTTATAACTAAAACCTGGGCATTCACACACATTAGCTCATAAAACATCCAGATAAATCCTCAAAGTCATCACAGCACAGATGGATGTAAAGAGTCTCCTGTGGTTTTTGCACCATTCTACCATTTGCAGTGCTGTCAATAACACACTTTGTAGAACCTGTCCTTCATCCATAAACATGTACAATGTGTTTCCCACAAGTACATTCCAATTTCCATAAAACCAGGACATGAGTAGGCACAGGATACGTGCTCACCTCAGGTACACAAGGAGCACAAACACCTTATAAAGAATCACAGAATGATACAGGGTTGGAAGGGACCTCTGGAGATCATCTAGTCCAACCCCCTGCCAAAGCAGGGCCACCCAGAGCAGGTCCCACAGGAACGTGTCCAGGTGGGGTTTGAATGTCTCCAGAGATGGAGACTCCACCACCTCTCTGGGCAGCCTCTTCCAGGGCTCTGCCACCCTCACAGGAAAGAAGTTCCTCCTCAGGTTTAGATGGAACTTCTCATGTTCAAGTTTGTGCCTGTTCCCTCTTGTCCTGTCCCTGGGCACCACTGAAAAAAGACTGGCCCCATCCTCCTGACACCCACCCTTGAAGTATTTATAGGTGTTGATCAGATCCCCCCTCAGCCTTTTCTTCTCCAGACTAAACAGACCCAAGTCCCTCAGCCTTTCCTCATCAGAGAGATGCTCCAGGCCCCTCATCATCTTTGTAGCCCTCTGCTGTCCCCTCTCCAGCAGTTCCCTGTCCTTCTTGAACTGGGGAGCCCAGAACTGGACACGGTGCTCCAGATGGGGCCTCCCCAGGGCAGAGCAGAGGGGGAGGATGACCTCCCTCAGAACAACACACTTCAGTCAGATGTGCCTAAAGACAGCTCCTTTTGTTCCCAAAAATGCATCCCCATATCTCCCACACCATGTGGACTAATCGGAGAAGCAGCCGTCTCCAAACTTGTTTCCGAGATCTCTGTTTCACACTGCTGCGAACCAAGGACGGGACTAGGACCTTCAGTGATAACGATGCCAACATTCCCGGTTTTATAGCCATACCTCCCAGTACACATTTTGATGCCTACTGCAGGTATCAAATGAGACACCTACTCTCAGAACTGGAACCTACTTGTTTCAGTAGGTTCCATACTAAATACTTGAGAATACAGACATGAAAATAGATATTAATATACATGTAAAAGGAACATTGTATGTAAAAATAAGAGATTACAGGAAGAAGTTTATGTCCATGGAGCACTGACCCAGTCTGACAGGACTCACTGCCACAAGTATCTAGTTTTAGGCCAAAACACGACTCCTCTTTCAGATAAGGACAGAACATTCCTTTGCAAATTATCTCAGTTTAGTAAACCTGAAAGTTTACAGCCTCAGCAGCAAAGCTGGTTCTACAAGGATCCCATCACGACACTGATGCTGTCCCGATCTCTTGTAGATTTGGGAACAGCCTCTGCTTTATCTATGTCCATTTAGAGCAACCATTGATCCAACACTTTTCACTCTTGACAAGCTCTGCTACAACAACACTTTTGACCAGCTGCAACGCCGTGCATATTAGCACACTGTGGACACGTTTCTTACTGGTTCTGAGGAGGGACTGAAGCACAATAGATGTTACAGAAGTCCTTTCACACTGTATGTCTTAATGAGACAAATAACATTTGCATCCGGAATCAAGGAAAAGGTGAGATTTTTCCGCGGTAGCTGTGAAAAATCACAGGCTGCTACTCAACACCCATTCACCTTCTCTACCATTTCCAGAGGGCAACGTGCAGTCTGCCAGGACTTGTTGCTGCTGCAAAGACTTCTGCCTTACAGAACTTCAGTGTGGCCTGACTCCACAGCAAAGCAACCAAGAGATGTGACACGTCCAGGGAAACCAGTTTACATAACGGGAGGATTCTGATGTGTTCTTCTAATAAATAGCAAGCCTCAAATGGGTGGCCAGTTGGTGTGTTCCCATGTTCAGGACTAAGCCTGGAGAAGAATTCTATGAACGTGGGAAACAAGGATGCTCTTTTCTCTGTGGGTCTGCATGTTGTGGATGGATTCATCATTGCCATGGAGGAAGAATCACTGAATCACAGAATGATATGGGGTTGGAAGGGACCTCTGGAGATCATCTAGCCCAACCCCCTGCCAAAGCAGGGCCACCCAGAGCAGGTTGCACAGGAACGTGTCCAGGCAGGTTTTGAATGTCTCCAGAGACGGAGACTCCACCACCTCTCTGGGCAGCCTCTTCCAGGGCTCTGCCACCCTCACAGGAAAGAAGTTCCTCCTCATGTTTAGGTGGAACTTCTTATGTTCAAAGAAGCTCTGCCTAAAGCTGTTACCACAGCTATGGCATGCACAGGAAGACCCCATCTACATTCACTTGTGTCTAAGATTGAGAGTAACACATCTCCACTCTTCACGCAGAGGGCACAGTTACCATTTTTACTCACCTGCTCATTTTTCCAATCTTTTAAGAACCAAGTCTCTCCAAGAGCGTTACCTCTGTTAAGTGTGCTTGACATTGGCCGACAGGTTCAAACACCATTAGGGTAGGACAGGCCTGTATCAGGAACAGCATGGTGAGTAGGACTTGGGAGGTGATGGTCCCCCTGGACTGGGCACTGGTGAGGCCCCACCTCAAGGGCTGGGTCCAGTTTTGGGCCCCTCACCACAAAAAAGACATTGAGGGGCTGGAGCGGGTCCAGAGAAGGGCAACGGAGCTGGTGAGGGCTCTGGAGAATAAGTCTGATGAGGAGAGGCTGAGGGAGCTGGGGGGGTTCAGCCTGGAGAAAAGGAGGCTGAGGGGAGACCTTCTCGCTCTCTACAACTCCCTGAAAGGAGGCTGTAGCCAGGGGGGGTCGGTCTCTGCTCCCAAGGAACAGGTGATAGGACAAGAGGAAATGGCCTCAAGTTGTACCAGGGGAGGTTCAGATTGGAGATTAGGAACAATTTTTCCATGGAAAGGGTTGTTAAGCCTTGGAATGGGCTGCCCAGGGAAAGGGTTGAGGCACCATCCCTGGAGGGATTGAAAAGCCGGGTTGCCATAGTGCTTAGAGACATGGGTTAGTGATGGTTTTTATCAGGGGTTAGGTTGATGGTTGGACTAGGTGATCTGAAAGGTCCCTTCCAACCCAGACAATGCTATGATTGTATGACAGTCAGTCTTCTAGGCAGAAGAACAGCGTGACTGCATAAGCCTCGTCTCCTTAGATGCATATGGAAAAAACAATAGTTACCAGAAAAAGTTACCAGGACCTCACCAGGGAATTGTCAATGCGTAGGAGAGATGGCAAAGTACAGCAATGGTCTAGGCATCAACAGGAGGAATTAAACAGCAAAGGAACTGAAAGAAGGTATGTTAAAAAATTAAATCCAAATGATTTTAGTGTATGGCTAAATCAGCAAATCCTCAGGAGCAAAGTAAGGCTCTGATTTACTGCGTATGAGCTGATTCGCGGGAACTGCTGTTGAATACTTCTGCCTCACAGTAACCCTGAGGTGGTTACACGTTCCCTCCACGGAATGAAGAGTGGAGCTACCTGACGTGCCTCGGGACGAACACATATCCTTCAGCAGTTACCACGGGAGCGCTGGAGGTGGTGTAAATACACAGGGCTGCTTACAGTAACCTCTCGGACCACCTTCCCTGCTTGGAAGGAGCACTTACAGGACTTAAACCTAACGCAGCAAGGTGATCCATCCTCACATGAAAGCTGTTCTTTTCCTGCAAGTTTCTGTTTTAACAAAAACGATTGGTTTTTTTTTATTTTATTTTTTTTTCTGGGAGGGAATGCTGATTCAATGCAATCAAAGTGCTTCATAGGGAGGTATTGATTTCATAAGCACTCAACAAGGAAATCATTAAAACATTTCATTTCAAACTTACTATTTCATGTCATAATTTATAATAGCAAACCTGAAGCCTCTCTCCAGCTCCAAAGAAATGCCAAGTCTCTAAATTTCCCATAGACCAGCTCTTGTACCATTCTAATATGCAAAAGCAGCATCTCTAAGACAGTTATACCAGATCACTCTGCTAAGCTTCCCATATTTTGAAGTCTTTAAAAATGTCATTATCCATTTTCTTTTACAGCCCACATAAAGCAGGTGAGGTTCCTCCGTGCAGCAACGGTCATAACTCAGCTGCTCCGTCTCTCCTAACTTTACTATCCAACTGCTCTATAATAAGAACTGGGGAAATAACTCAGAGGGAACCATTCCACCGTGGACTAGTAAATTTTCTTGGTGTAACACTGCTCACGTATTTTCTTGGAGTGAATTCCCCCCCCCCCCCCCCTTTAATTTGACTAAATATAGCTGACGCCTAAAGAAATAAAACCAAGTCATATTCTTGGCCTCAAGATGTTTTATAAACAGTGTGATGCATACAATCTACGCCCAAGAGGTGTTACCTACCTCCAGAGAGAAACAGATTACTTCCCCACTGTATTTTCAATTTCTTTTTCTTTTTTAAACCTGCCAGTTTCACACGTATGGGATCCTGCTTGCCCCTTGAATAGCCGCAGGGAGTAAGCTGAAAAGGATGGGAAACCAAGACAAGTACTAGGATCTAAGAGAGCTCCATCCAAAGGGTGGCTCCAGGCTGAATCTGGCTGAGGGAACATCTCCTGTGAGCTCGCTACCCTGCACCCAGAGCAGATGGGAAATAGCTGTTTGGGCATCTGGGAGTCAAGTATCTTCTCTGGCACGCACACAGGGGGCTGTATGCAGGAAAACAGGGAGTCGATGCTGTTCCATCAGCAAGGAGACAGTAAGGGAACTCAAAGCGTATCTCCTGTCCGTGCACAGCCTGGCACACAGTCCCCCCCATTGCAGTTCAGACTGCATCACCCTGGTTCATCCAAAGGCCAGAAACTTCCCCTTTCCGACATGGTCACACCTTGCAATTCTTCAGATAGATTTTTCAAATTAGGAGAACACATTTTGTAGCCTGACCGCTCCTCTGTATTTCTTCTAAGACACCGCCTCCCTCGAAATGCCAGATAAAATCTGCACCAGAGGGGCTAAACGGTTCAGACTAATCGGTCTGACAAGTCCATCTGGGCAGTGTGTTGCACGTTATGAGCTGGTGCTGCACAGAGAGGGAGAAGCCCCAAGTGCATTAACTACTAAGTGTGCTTGGCTTTTGGAAAAGCAGCCGCTCTGCTGCGTTCACATCCTTCAAAAGTAAGTTTCTGTGTTCCTCTCTTGTTCCTGTGGAAAGCCAGGCCATCGCTACATGGTCACTTTGTTCTGGGATACGTGCAAGATGATGCTGAAAGAAACAATCCTGCTTGTGCCCCAGAGAGAGCAGCCACTACGTGGATCACCCCCTCCAGCCAGGAACGTTGCCTGGCTGTGCTAGCGCTAGTGTGCTTGGCACTTCTCTTCCTGAGACCATGACCATGAGCCAGCAATGGGCACTCATGGCCAAGAAGGCCAATGGCATCCTGGGGGGCATCAGGAAGAGTGTGACCAGCAGGTCTAGGGAGGTCATCCTCTCCCTCTGCTCTGCCCTGGGGAGGCCCCATCTGGAGCACTGGGTCCAGTTCTGGGCTGCCCAGTTCAAGAAGGACAGGGGACTGCTGGAGAGGGTACAGCAGAGGACTACAAAGATGATGAGGGGCCTGGAGCATCTCTCTGATGAGCAAAGGCTGAGGGACTTGGGTCTTTTTAGTCTGGAGAAGAGAAGGCTGAGGGGGGATCTGATCAACGGCTATGAATACTTAAAGGGTGGGTGTCAGGAGGATGGGGCCAGTCTTTTTTCAGTGGTGCCCAGGGACAGGACAAGAGGGAACAGGCACAAACTTGAACATAAGAAGCTCCATCTAAACCTGAGAAGGAACTTCTTTCCTGTGAGGGTGGCAGAGCCCTGGAAGAGGCTGCCCAGAGAGGTGGTGGAGTCTCCGTCTCTGGAGACATTCCAAACCCTCCTGGACACGTTCCTGTGGGACCTGCTGTGGGTGGCCCTGCTTTGGCAGGGGGTTGGACTAGATGATCTCCAGAGGTCCCTTCCAACCCCATATCATTCTGTGATTCTCTGATTCTGTGATTCTCTGCTACCTTGGTCTAAAAAAACCAGATCACTGGGGATGCTGGCACACAAACAAGATGACCACATCCCTCACACGAGCCAGACCTATGCTATCCGCATCACTCAGCGGCTTGAAAACTGGCTGCTCTAAGGGGTACAAACCTGCATTTTGTATCCGGCTGCGAGATCTCGGCTAAACGGCAGGCAGCGAGTCGCAGACGTCAGAGAAATTCTGCATTTGAGGGCAAAGCAAAGAAGGATTTTGACTCCATGACTTACGGGTGCAGGAATGTTCAAAAGGCCCCCGGTGAGTTCCTGACCAGCACGACAGCGATGCAGCCAGACGTTTAAATTGAATGCAGCTTATCCCATACTTACAGGAACAATGTAATTTATTGCATTGCTATTACCCCATGCGTGGTCTCTCTATAATTTATTATATAAACGTATTTTCTCCCGCATATCCAGTATGGCTTTGTTAAAAAGAAAAAAAAAGGTAATCTGGCAATCTGTCACAAATAAGATTTGATGCTGCTTTTCAGTACCATTTTGCAGACTGAACAGCTAGAATTAATAGAGAGAAATTAAGGGCAGACGCAGAGTCCAACACTAAAATATATTAGCTATATTTTTCATCAGAGCTACTGAATATATTTCTAACTCGCTCAATAATGGATATAAGCACGCATGCAAAGATGTAACTATAACAAACCGATACAGAAGCTAAACATGAAAATTGTGTCTAAAAACCTCCAAGTAATACTGTTACTGCAACTCATTACACAGATGCAAATTAAAAAAAAACCCAACAGAGTATAAAGAAAAAGACTTCATTCAGACTCATTTGCCAGCCACATTAAATTAAGATAATCTAGGGATAATCAAATTAATGCTAAATTCAGTCTGTCTGCTTAGTTTCCTAACTTACAAAGGACATGGATTGGTAAAGGGGAAAAACAATTGTGGTATAATCTGTGGGGCCCGCTGGCAGTTAGTTTATAATTTAATTTTCAACTCAAGCTGAACGTCTTTTAAGAACATAACAAGTAGAATCTAAGCCATGATATATTTGCATTACATTAAGAAAAAGCTTTTCCTCCCTGTTTTTCTTTTTTTCAGTTCGGTTTTGCTGCCCTTTATCTCCTGTCTGGGAAACAGGAACTGCCCCAGCCCGGGCACTCCAAAGAGGCACAAATTCACACGGTGCTGCTGCCTGCTGCAGACACACAGCACAGACAAGATGCCTTAGCGAGAATTAAATCCCTGGAGTACAATTAAACAATAGCTCCACTGCGGGGATTCAAATTGGGCTTTTAGAAACAAGGGGCCTCGGCAAAAGGTTCTTTAAAAAAAAAAAAAAAAAAAAAAAAGTGGGGAAAAACCCCAGATTATCAATACTGTAAGGACTGCTTGACCTCTGAGGTTTGACAGCAGCTTCAGAAAACAGAAGTGTGCTGCAGAATTTTTTTAAAAAAATTGATCTGCAGGTTGAAAATAGAAAGTTGATTACTGCAAAGCTCCAGGTTGTTAAGTCTGGAAAATTAATGCACCTCTCCACAGAGCCCCATCAATTTATGCAAGCATGTATAAACTTATTTGAACATTTAGGTCTCCTGGACCAAAAGCACGATGAAGAGGCTCCGATGCCTCCCCAGGGTACACCACCAGCAGGAAAACGTGATTCCTCGCTCCTCTGTGCCCCACTTGGAGCCCTCACTCACCCCTGCTGGCAGTGGGATGGTGGGAAACATGTCTCGCTGCACTGCAGCTTCCACTGATAGAGCTGCAAATGCTGCTTTTCTTACCACGACGTAAATCCCAGGCACCTGGATGCCTTAGATAACAGGGGAGAGTGTAACATTTTCGCTGAAAAACAAATCCTAAAACACTACTGTGCAATAACCTATTTGGTTCTGAGCCTCCTCTGCCTCTTCTGTTTTCCAGGACATTTCTTTCCACCCCTTACACATCTGCGTGTCTGGCTCGCTCCTTCTCCCTGCCCATCTCTACGCGCGTATACAATTTCCATGACTGCAGCCTCCGAGAATTTCTCACGCAGGCTCCCAGCGAGTGACTCCCGTGCCCAGGGCACGCTCCCACCCTCCGTGAGCCGGGGGCCCCCTGTCCTCTCCCTGACTCCGCACAGCCTGCTCCGCCAGCCACCTCCTCCCACGCTTCCTCTCCTCCCCGCAGCTTCATTCAGCTCCTCCATCTCTGCTCCTTACAGCCTTCCCCAGCCCTCGCAGCCGGCTGAGGCAGGAGCCTGCACATCCATGGCGCTTGGCATCCCCTCGGCATAAGCGCTGCCCGGGGCAGGATGCATCTCCCGCCTTACTTTGCTTTTGCAACAACATATTTCCCACCTATCTAGAGATCTATCTGCATGGCTGCCTCCCACGGGGAGGGAAGGCTGGAGGAAGGCACAGCAGCTTGAAAGGACTTACCTGGCATCGCTGAGTACGCTGGAGAAGGAAAACAAACAGAGATGCGAGTCGCTCCTCTGCAGTCCCACAAAACTCTCCTGCTCCTCTACACCTCGTCACTCAGCCCCATCGCCCTGCGCTGCTTTCACCTTCGACGGGCAAGTGGGACAATCTTCTCCTTACCCTCTCCATCCCCCAGCCCAGCAACCCCAAGGGTGCAAGGGGGAAGCACTTGTCAAATCTCGAGGTCCAGACCAGGAAAAAGACCCTTCCAACCCTGTCCAGCCGCGCTGCCACCAGCTTTCTGCATCCTTCACCTGAACAAGACGTGCTTCACAGCTCTCTTTCAAAGGGTACCTATGTCTTCAATAGTTTCAGAAACTGAATAGCCTCAGGATAGGGTGGAGGCCCCGGAGCAAGAAAGGATGTAATACAGCAGGATCTCCTGTCAGATAAGGACTCAGTTCAAAATAGGTATTTAATGACAGTTTATTTATAGATTATGTGGTCTCATGTGGCCAAAGATACTTGCCTTTCATTAAAAAACCCTATCCCATGTTCTGGCACATGAAAGCCAGAATGTTTTACGGTTACCTGAAGGTTTCCCAGCCAGGTGCCACTAGAAGAAAGACTTGTTCCCACAGCATTTAGCAACCTTTGGGTGTCCTCAGCGAGGGAAGAGAACTGGAGCAGGAGAGAAAAACTTCTTCTTGTTGTTGGACATCCTACAAACTTGCACATGTGCAAGTCACCGAGAAGGATGGATGCTTAGAGGAGCACCATAAGTCTGTACAGTCACTTGTAATCTAGATATCTCTCTAAGAGACCTTTCTGTTGAAGAGCTTTCAAGGAGCTTGAAAGGGAAGCAAAGGCACTATCTTCCTCTGAAGTACCCAAAGAAGATGGAAGCAGCTTCTTTTTGTAGCCTTCACAGCCCAGGTGTCTGACAAGACTGTTAGACTGCTCTTGGGTATCCCTTTTAGCAAACATTACTCAAGAACAGGCAAGAAAGGGGAGAGTATGTGAGAAAACACCTACAGAACTATCAGAATCACAGACTTTTAGGGGTTGGAAGGGACCTTCAGAGATCATCTAGTCCAACCCCATGCCAGAGCAGGGTAACCTACAGCAGGCTGGAGAGGATCGCATCCAGGCAGGTTTTGAATGTCTCCAGAGAAGGAGACTCCACCACCTCCCTGGGCAGACTGTTCCAGGGCTCTGCCACCCTCACAGGAAAGAGGTTTTTCCAAATGTTCAAATGGAACTTCCTTCACATCATAATCTCTTCAAGAAAAGAGTTCTAGTTACCCGGAGGTAACAGACAGGAAGGGCAGGGGTCTTTGAGAGCGCACTGTAGCATTTTTCTCAGTGGTTGATTATTTTCTCTTAAATTTTCAGGAATTTAAAGCTTGCACAGGCCAAACTTTTGTTTTACTTTGGCAAAGCAGGAGGCCAAAGGGCAGGAAACAGAGGAACTCTGTATTCACACATATTTGTGTAAAATATTAGTTATGCATTGAGCTCTACCAGCCCACTAGAGTAGCGCAAGGGACTAAGTTTGCGTGTTTCTAAGAGCTGTATTTATGGTTCAAACGTAAAACGGCCAGCCCGTTCACGGAGTACCTTTTGAAGCACCATCCCAAGATGATTCCTTTAAGCTTCTGATTTAAAAAAAAAAAAACCAAACCAGTAGGAGAGTCCACTTTCCACAGGCTCTGGGCTGCCTACAGCCTCTGAATATACTCTCCCGGATTCTCTTCCCCACCAAGAACAAAACGCTCCCCCTGCTGTGCCCATTTGCTGCCTCCCGGCTGAGCAGGCTGCTGCGAAGGAGCTTTGCATCTGAGGCTGTCAGAAGCTGGTCCGTAACGAGCTCCGCGCGCTGCCGCTCTCGCAGGCAGAGCGGGTTAGTAAGAAAGCACAGTTTGAGCACCGCTGGCTGTACAGATCTTCAAGAGAAAGCGTTAAGGAGGCGGATACGGAAGAGCGAACCCAACTTCCAGCTCAGTCCACTCTCCTCTGCGGTTTCATCTAACGTGGGCTTGGTAGTTGTCAAGGGAAAAAAAAAAAACAGTCCTTTTCACAAGGCCACTCGGTACGTGTAACCTTCAAACTCTCCTCTGTGCATTCCAAACAATCGCACAGAGGCAGCGAGAGAGGATGCTCCTGCGACTGCCGAACAATCCCTCTGTGCTGTGCCTTTCAGCTCCTCCATAGGAGGAGGCAACACTATTCTGTGCAGAAGCCTTTAACTATTACAGCGGCTGCTTCCGTTTCCCAGAAAAGGTCGGGTGGGACAAAACCCTCATATATAAGATGCCAAAGGACCTCACATCAGCAGGAGGGGGGGAGTTTTCTGCCTTCCTTTGTCTTGCATTCCTCCTTCAGAAGAGGGGACAGAGCCTTTGTCCGAGGCTGGGCTGACCATGTGCAGCTTCTCCCCGGCTTCCTCACCCAGAAGCCAGAGATGCTCTTCTAAACAGGGACCACTGCTCCCCAGCACGTCAGCTCCTCCTCACCCTCCTGCAGCAGGGAGGATGGAGAAAAGGCTTCCTACAGAGAGCTCGGCTCCCCTCCACTTTGGGCAGAATACATTAGCAAGACCGATCTTGTTGATGTTCTGATCTTAAACTGCGGCCACTCAGGGTGAACACCTGCTAGAGGCCAGCATCCAAGTGTCCCAGGGCACGGGGCCCGCTGGCCCATCCTCCTACCGCTTTGGCCCTTGTGACAGCCTTGCACCGAGATCACAGAATCACAGAATCTTCTTGGTTGGAAGGAACCTTTGAGATTGAGTCCAACCACAAAAAAACCCAAAACAAACCCAAACCAAAAAACCCCCCAAAAAAACCACACAACCACCCACACCCACCCACAAACAGACACAAACCAACAATCTCAGGCACTACAGCATGCCCTCAAGTGCCATGTCTACATGCTTCTTACATACCTCCAGGGATGGGGACTCCACCACCTCCCTGGGCAGGCTGTTCCAGTGCCTGACCACCCTCTCAGTAAAGTCATTCTTCCTAATATCTAATCTAAACCTCCCCTGTCCCAACTTCAGACCATTTCCTCTGCTCCTGTCATTATTCCCTTAGGAGAAGAGGCCAACACCCACCTCTCTACAACCTCCTTTCAGGTAGTTGTAGGGGGCAATGATGTCCCCCCTCAGCCTCGCCTTCTCCAAACTAAACATGCCCAGTTCCCTCAGCCTCTCCTCGTATGACTTGTTCTTCAGACCCCTCACCAGCTTGGTGGCTCTCCTCTGGACACGCTGCAGCAGCTCAATGCCCTTCCTGTAGTGAGGGGTCCAGAACTGAACACAGTACCACACAGCTTCCTCTGGGTCTCCATGCCTGTTTCTTTCCTCCCTCTCCCCCATGCACTATGAAGGCTAAAACAACTTGTGCATTTATAAATGCAACCATATATCAGATTTACAAGCGTTGCTGCTTTGTCCATCCCTGACATTTGGGAGCAGCCTCAGGGCACATGGACTGATGCAAAGCACAGAGAGAAGACGGGTCTTTCTTGCTTTCTTTTTTTTTTTTCCTCTCCTTTTTTTTTTTTCTTTAAATAAACCAACTGAATGAACTGTATTGAACAGCTGAAAAGCAACGAGCCAAGTTCAGTTCCCAGGCAGGAACAGGACAGGAGTTGACAGAATTAAAAGGGACAGCATCAGATGAAATCCAGCCAACTCAAACTGGGCCTAACCCTACTTTATCTAAATTGCAGTAGCAGCTAAAAACAAGCCTCCTCTTTCAGACAGTGCTGAGATCCCTCACTTACTGCCTAGAAATACCACGCAATCAGTAAAGCAGTCCAGGGAAGACAGCTTTCCTTCTATTTTAACAAAGTCTTTTATAAGGAACAAAGACTTTCTGTGCCTCTGCTCCTGGCACAAAGTCTCTCCATGCTTTAGCGTCAACCTACCCTTTGAGGCTGGAGAAGGTCAAAGACCGGTTCTCAGCCGAGAGCTAGAAGCTGGAAGGACAATAGTGGCTTCCATGACAAGGCATAGGAACTACCCAGCCTGACCCAGAGTCCAGACAAACTGCAGGAGACAAAAAAGCCCAAACTCCATGAGGTTGGGGAGGTAGAGAAGAAAAAGCTTTAATTTGTATTACAGAGCTAGCTCACTGACAACATAAGCCATAGACTTTTCCTCTTCCAGTCGCATGAGCATACAGGTATCTTTGGAAACTCCTGGGCTCCCAGTCATGCTTCCTACCCCTGAACTGCAGACTGGGAGGAAGCCTGGAGGAGCCCAGTCCAGGTTCACAGCACCAGTGCTGATGAAGCAAAAGGCAGTATCACACAGCAGTGGTGTCAGTCCCCTCCTCTCAAGTCCTTAAGAAAGCCTCCAGCACTTTCAAACCTGGCCAGAGGGTTGCAGGGGCTTTTCTATCACTGTAGCAAAAGGAATTTTGTGGAGAAGAGATTCTCTAGCGTGGCACAATGTCCTAGGAAGTCCCAAACAAAAGCCAAGGAGATGTTACCCACCAAAACCAGCAAGACCTAAATTACTGCCAGCTTGTCCCATCGGTGGCTAAAAAAGTGACAGCGCTCCAAGGCCAAGGGCAGGACTGAGCCTGGCACTGGGGTGCTGCCAGTATTGCAAAGGGGCAGCACCCTCCCTATTCCGAACAGGAAGAGAAGTAAAGTTAATTTAATCAGCCAAAATCTAAGGTCATGCAACTCCCGTTTTATGCTGCCAGGAAAGAGAAGAGGGGCACACCACCCACGCGGTGGCGTAACAGCACTCATCAGCATTCCTATTCTCAGCTGTGTTTCTGCTCTATGCCCTCAGCTAGGTGACCACCCAGACCTGAAACCACTCTTGACAGACAGGACTCACACAGAGGAAGGACGGGCCACCAGGCGTGTGCTAGTTCACAGCCTGGGAAGCCTCAGCCGGGGCAACGCAAAGTTCCTCTCTAACTTCTTACCTCCCCCTGCGCCTCAGCACCCAGCACTCACCCTCACAAGTGAGGATAAGAGGATTGGACTCTGAAGGTCCCAAAAACTATGGTCATACAAACAGACAAATAATATTAAGCTTTGGAAGCGTGCAGAGAGGAACTGCATTCATTTCATCTAAGGAACCCAAAAGCAGCTCTGCACGCTGACCCACGCACTGGTCTCAGCGTCACCAGTGCCAAGACTTGCCTTCTCCCTCCTTTCCAAGCAGAAGTTTTCTTTCACGGAAGAGCCTGGATGTTGCAGACGGTCAATATTACTCTGCTTATTCCCTGCAGACTCCTGCAAGGGGTTGCCAAGACCATCGTGCCATTAAGAGCAGGTGGTGGAAGTTTACAGTTTTTTTGAGGGGGGGGGGGGGGGGGGGGGGGAAGAAGAGCTAGAATAATGAGCTCTGCTCAATGAGTTCTGCTGGACCAAACGCAGAGCAGTCGCAGAAAAGAAACCAAAACAGATTAGAGAAAAAAAGTTTGATGCCAAAGACTAAACAGTGAGGAGGCTTCTTGAGACTTGCCTGATAGTTGCTCTGTCAGGGAAGCAGATAGGTGTCTAGCTGCCCCCTCTGTCAAGCACACTTGAAGGAATAATATATAAAGCCACTCTGCAACGCTAACGTCTCTCCTCCGAGGGCTCAGATCCCGCAGGTTACAACCGCAGGGACAGGCTGGGGCTGGCATAAGGCAAGCTGCCATCTCCTGTGCTGCAAAAGGAAGGGTTTCCTGCAATGGCACTGCCTGGTGTGACACACACACACAGACAAGCAGAGCTGCTGTAGCAGGACCAGCCTTGTCTGGTGGGATGTTTGGGCAGGGCAGGGTGATCAGACAGTGCCAGGAGGCAAATTTCAAGCCTTGGGCATCCCGAGCAGTAACAGCAACAAGATGGTCTGAGTAAATCCAGTCCCAGCTTCAGCGTTTTCCCTGCACAACCCTGGGACAGTATTTCAAGAGAAGACGCATTTATGTGCCTACAAAATGTCTCCTCTTAGACTCATGCTTTCTGCAGACAGAAGCATTTTCCATGAGGTCTCTGCAGTGTTGTCTGTCTGATGGACAGCTTTGCAGACAGATGCTCCTCTCCGGATTACGAGCGGTGCTGCACAAGCTTTATTTGCGATCTACAGGGGCCGAGTAAAAATGTCTGTGTCCACCTGCAACCAGCACTGTTCTGTGATGCCTACCAGGACAATTCAGGGTGAGGGGAGACCTTCTCGCTCTCTACAACTCCCTGAAAGGAGGCTGTAGCCAGGGGGGGTCGGTCTCTGCTCCCAAGTCACAGGCGATGGGACAAGAGGAAATGGCCTCCAGTTGCGCCAGGGGAGGTTCAGATTGTAGATTAGGAAGAATTTTTCCACGGGGAGGGTTCTTAAGCCTTGGAATGGGCTGCCCAGGGAAGTGGTTGAGGCACCATCCCTGGAGGGATTGAAAAGCCGGGTTGCCATAGTGCTTAGAGACATGGTTTAGTGATGGTTTTTATCCGAGTTAGGTTGATGGTTGGACTAGATGATCTAAAAGGTCTCTTCCAACCCAGAGAATTCTATGATTCTGTGATAATTTACAAGAGCTGCATTTGCTAATTCCCTCCCTAACAACTTCAGAGCCTCCCACCAGCTCCGGAGGAAGCCAGCGACAGGTTGGAGACCGAAGCACGAGCTCGGTATCTGCCTGTCATGCCCGGCACATCAGCCAACCGCTCTGCGCACAAGCAACCCACTTGTTTTATCAGCCAGCACATCGTCTGGTACCAGCCACAGCACGTATATCCCAGCTGGAAGCTCGGGGATGTGACAAGGCTGGCTTTGGAGATGGGGCGGAGGGATGAGAAATATCGGGGAGGTGAGCTCATAGGCGGCGGAATGGGGAGAAGTGGATTTATTGCGGCGGAGCGGGACGTAGAGGGGCTCGTGCACAAAGACGTAAAGGACCAGGCTTGATCCGTGCTGCTGCTCACAGAACAGCTTGTTTTATGGGAAGCATCTAAGAGGAATTAGGCTAAAACCCAACCAATTTCTCATGGACCACTGAATAACTATCAGATGATGAGAGCTTTTGGCCATGACAAACTTGGGTTAAATTGGAACCAGTGACTTCATGTTTCCATACCCCTCTGCAGAATAAAGGCACGCAGCCCGCGCGCTCGGTTGAGTCCCGTTCACCTACGGCGATTTACTGTGCGATGGTTTCAGGGTTTGCGCAGCAGAGTTCACTACGTAACAGGTTCTGTTGAAATTAAATGTTGATTTATACTTCTTTGTGGAGCTAAAAAAACCCAGTTAATCCCCCCCATTTTTAATCTAAAATCCTGGAATACTACAGAGGAGCCAGGGCCAGCTCTACACTGGAAACTGGTCAATATTACAAACAGATGATAGAAAAATATATATATATATATTTTACAGAGCCATAGCAACCAGAAGAGAACAATAAATCAGCCTGGGGTAGAAAAAAAAAAAAAAAAAGGCACAGTCAGGGAAAAAAATATATATGAATTACTGGGAGATTTTATTTGGCTTTAGTCATCCTACTGGGAAGAAATAAACACTGTTTTACAAACAAGTTAGACAAGCCTCATTTGTATTCAAGCAAGCAAGGAGTTTGTTTTGGGTTTGGGTTTTGTTTTTTTTTTGTTCCTTTGTACACACAGAAATTAGCCTGTGTCAAGAATGTCTGAAAACATGTTGGCAAGGAAAGAGTCACTGAGGCTACCCCATGGAAGCTTTCTGGACGCCAGAACATCTGAAGATGGAGCCTAGCGGTTATGCCAGGGCAGCAGGTGACAAGGTATCAGCTGGCTTAATGGCTGCAGGTCCGTGACCCCAGTCAAATCACTTAATCCCACTGAGCCCCATTTTCAGTGTACAAGTTATACTGCCTGTCAAACGCAAAGTGTCGCCGTGGCTCAGACTAAACTAACTCGAATCAGATGAAAACTGCTTGAATAAGAAGAGTGCATCTATACCTGCAGTCCTTGCAACTCCTGTAATCGCCCTGGTTTAAAAAAAACAGGGGAACCTGCAGCACAGACTTGGCATAATGGCCCCAAGTTGGTGCATCGGGCCAAGGAGCAGTGTACGTGCCTCCCCAAAATACAGACAAGCCGCCAGACAATAATTTCCACCTGAATCATAGAATCAATTGTCTGGGTTGGAAAGGACCTTTCAGATCACCTAGTCCAACCATCAACCTAACTCGGATAGAAACCATCACTAAACCATGTCTCTAAGCACTATGGCAACCCGGCTTTTAAATCCCTCCAGGGATGGTGCCTCAACCCCTTCCCTGGGCAGCACATTCCAAGGCTTAAGAACCCTCCCCGTGGAAAAATTCTTCCTAATCTCCAATCTGAACCTCCCCTGGTGCAACTGGAGGCCGTTTCCTCTTGTCCCATCGCCTGTGACTTGGGAGCAGAGACCGACCCCCCCTGGCTACACCCTCCTTTCAGGGAGTTGTAGAGAGCGAGAAGGTCTCCCCTCAGCCTCCTTTTCTCCAGGCTGAACCCCCCCAGCTCCCTCAGCCTCTCCTCATCAGACTTATTCTCCAGAGCCCTCACCAGCTCCGTTGCCCTTCTCTGGACCCACTCCAGCCCCTCAATGTCTTTTTTGTGGTGAGGGGCCCAAAACTGGTCCCAGCCTTTGAGGTGGGTCCTCACCAGTGCCCAGTACAGGGGAACCATCACCTCCTGAGTCCTACTCACCATGCTGTTCCTGATACATACTTTTCTGAAGAAAGTATGACGTGAGAAATAACTAAGGAAGGCTAGACATACCTCATATTCTGGGCTTTTCAGCCTGGCTGCCAAAGGCTCCTGTGGCTGTGCTGCCTTGGGCACTTGCACGCATCCATCAGAACCGTCCTCCCTTCCAGTAACTTTGGGAAATTGGCCGGCGGACTTGAATCATGACAGAGGACAGAAGCTCATCGATACTAAGTTCCTGCAGGTTTCACAGAAATAACTAAAGGACAAGAGAAGATATTTCATATCTTATCTCCCAAAAAGGGAATCCCTCACCATGACAGCGCAGAGGGTGCAGACATGCCAAGAAAGGTGTTTGTGGGGAAAAAAATCCCCAGGGCAATAAATCAGCTGTAGCTAGTTTGGGCATTGTTTTGACACATTGCTATCAACACATATAACTCCTCGTGTACCTACTGGAATTAGTTCTGCCCAATACGCTTTTCAAAAATGTAATAAATTTTCTAAGGAATAATTCATCTAGGTAAGTTTCTCCTGAAGTAATCAACTGAAATCTACATTAAATCTCCACCCACAAATTGCATCTTGCCTGCTTACTTCCTTCGCTTGCAGATTTTCTTACGACTGCGTTGCAGTTCCCAAGACACAAACAGCTTCCTACTACTGACTAGTCAAAGGTTAAATATTAAAATTCACTTTTAAATTAACTGAGACTTCAAAACTCACATTTAAATATATTTTAGTGCACTACTAATCAAGAAACTATGAAAAATATACATTATGTATTAATGGAACCACAGAAAATTATGTTTAGAAGACCTGAAGAGGACACCTAGGCAGTCAAGACACATTTATAATATGAAGGAGACTGTGAAGAATCCTACTCTGCCCCCCCTCAAAGCAACGATCAACTCTTCCTAACAAACATCCATGAAGAATAGTTTGACTTATTCTCAAAGTTATGCGGCAATGCGGAATGTGCAACTATTCCAGTGCTTCACCACACTTATCATCTGAAAGTTTTTCCTAATGACAAACCCTAAGCCTACCTTACAGAAATTTTAGTAGTGATAGGCCTCTCGTATCCCCCGTAGGCACATGAAAAATTTATTACTTTATTCCCTACAGCAACCTTTTGCGTATTTGAAGACTGTTCTCACGTATTCCTTCCATCTTCTCTTCTCTAGACTAAACAAACGTGACTCTTTTGATCATTCCTCCACAGGTCATATTTTCTGGATCTCTGGGTCATTCTTACTGCTCTCCTCCAGGCTCTCTCCAACTGGGATGCATCTGACTAAGTCTTTTGCCCAAAATGAGATAGATACGATGCTCTCCCTTTCCCTTCAGGGTGTTCCCAGCAATGTAGGACACTATCATAGTATCATAGAATGGTCAGAGTTGGAAGGGACCTTAAAGATCATTGAGTTCCAACCCCCTGCCATGGGTAGGGACACCTCCCACCAGGCCAGGTTGCTCAAAGCCCCATCCAGCCTGGCCTTGAACACTTCTATCATATGCAATACACAATGTTTATGTACCAGAATAATTTCACTTCTATCTCTCAGCATGAAGAGCGTGTTGGTTTAGGTATAGCTCAGTGATGACAGTAACTCCCAACTGTTTCCTTCTCCTTTCAGAGCCGCTGTCTTTCCCCAACTGAAAATCATGCATTGGATTATTCCTGTGTAAGCACAGGACCTTGCACTTGTTGCGCTGCCCTGACCTTACTGCACATCGGTGCTTCAGATCGTTTCTGCTATTTTCAAAGGTTGTTTTGAATTCCAGCCCTCTATACCATAGTGCTTTGCTGTGTCTGCAGATTTCATCAGGATACTCTGCATTTCATCATCCTGGTCAACACCAAATTGCATGAGCTCTAGGACAGGTTTTAGAGGAATCCAAACTCTACACATCTTTTGTGGTTGATGACTACACATTGGCAATTACTCAGAGTCTAAATATCCAACCGATATTGCACCCCTCTTTGGTTTTCATCAAGATCGCATTTCCTCACCTCGCTCACGTACTTGTTGGCAGGGACAATGTCAAAAGTCTCACTAGAACCAAGGTAACCAACATTCACCGCTTCAAATCCATACTGGAACATCCATTATTCCCTGGATACCTTCTAGATATTTTATTTTTCCTAGCAGTTTCTTAAGACCTGAAGTCTGATTGACCAATTAGAAACCTCAGGATTTTTCATTTTTGGAGTTTTCTTTGTTGTTTGGTTGGGGTTTTTTTGGTTTTTTGTTTTTTTTTTTCGGGTGAGGGACTGAAGAACAACATTTGCCATTTTATAGCCTCCTGTAACGCTACCTGTCCCCCCACTGCAATGGCAGGGGCTCAGACTTCTCAAGCCGGTGTGTTCTGGGGTGAATGTTACTAATGTCAGTAAACTGAAAAACCTCTAACTAATTCATGGATGTCATCTTAATACTTCTGAAGCTAGTTTCACTAGCTGGTTCCCCACTACAATTTATGCATCGTGGAAAATACAACCATGACATATGCTATACCATTATCTTTAGGCTCTATGCATGACGAGTTTTCCCTGAATATTTCTCCAAACCTGTACCCTACAGCTCCAGCTGTTTTCTTTCAGGCCAAGAAACACTGAAGCAGCAAAACCTCATATACACGACACTTTGGTTTCCACGCTATTCCATCAGTATATTGCCCGTACGATGTATATCAGGTAGGCCCTTGAAAACAACCTAACTCTACCTTAGAGAGAAAAAAAATGCAGATTTTAATTTCAGGAAAACACAAACCATGGCCCCTCTATACTGATCAAACATCGTGATATTGCAGTACTTAAAGAGTTAACAATTGGAAAAAGCTCTGGATAAGCTTTCTCTAGGAAGAGTATTTCTTCCTATTCCTTTGAATTGAAGTATAAATTTGTTCTCCCATGAAATATTCCCAGTATACCCACAACCATGACAAGCTAAGGTCACTGAATTGTGCAAAGTTTCATTTTCAAGGTTTGCAGGTTTGGTGTTGGGTTGTTTTTTTTTAACTAAAAATAACAGAGTTGGAATTTGTGGTCATGGTCAAACAGTGACAAAATGAAGAACAGATAAAGCCACAAATAACATTTTTTGAGATTTGCAAGCTCGGTTTTGTTGAAGGAGGGGAAGTAGTGCCATTTAATCAAAAGCACAAAGCACCAAGTGTTTGTTACAGTGAACAGAGAAGCCAAGGCTCAAAGAGGTCTGAAATTCAATGCAGAAGAGAAGACTGCTTTTCTAAAGCACAGCCCCGGCGCAGGAGAAATGGGAACAAAGGAACGCAGCATTCATTTGCTTAGAAGTATTTGTTTCAAAAAAAATACATCACTTGCAATGAGACATCCTTTGCAACTGCAATAGTCAATAATAATATTTAGGGTAATATTTAGAATAATAATATTTAGCAGTAGCTTATAGATGAGCCTTCAACTTGGTCATCACCATCTGAAAACGCTCAGGCTCAGCAGGAGTATAACTCCACCTTAGTCTCCCCCAACTTCAACTGGACCCAGCACATCTGTGATAACCAAAAAGTCGGCTTGTTATTCAAGAGATAAGAATTTAGCTCTTAGCATAGCTTTCAAAGTAAACAGTCTTTTGACATGTGAAAGTGCTTGGAGCCTATCCAAAAAGTTCCTGCCAGCTTTATGGTTTTTTTTTCATGCTTGCTCAGAGTGGATTCATAAGCATTACTTAAGTTGTTTCAGTTCATCAAATGTTTTTAAGGCTATTTTGGAGTATTAAAGAGACTCCATAGATATTAATTTTTTTTAAACAACTGAAGAGGACAGCATTGACAGTACGTACACCACAGTCAAACAACACTTACCATTGTTGCATTTGACAAATCAACGCCTATAAATACTTCAAGGGTGGGTGTCAGGAGGATGGGGCCAGTCTTTTTTCAGTGGTGCTCAGGGACAGGACAAGAGGGAACAGGCACAAACTTGAACATAAGAAGTTCCATCTAAACATGAGGAGGAACTTCTTCACTTTGAGGGTGGCAGAGCCCTGGAAGAGGCTGCCCAGGGAGGTGGTGGAGTCTCCTTCTCTGGAGACATTCAAACCCCACCTGGACACGTTCCTGTGCAACCTGCTCTGGGTGGCCCTGCTTTGGCAGGGGGTTGGACTAGATGATCTCCAGAGGTCCCTTCCAACCCCATATCATTCTGTGATTCTGTGAAATGCTCCAAGTGGCAGAGTCAGAAAGAACTTGAGCAAAAAGAAACCCTTCATCATGTCAAAAACCATGCTGTCATGCCACAGCCTGCCTAATGCCCAACGTGATTCAGAAGAACCACCCCTTCCAATACTTCACAGTTTTAAAGTTTTAACATCTGACCAGAGAAGTCCTGGAAAAGACCAAGGAAGAAAAAACAATGGCAGAAGCTCACTTGGCTTTGCAGAGTGAGCACATCAGACTAGGGGAAATCCCGTTAGGCAGAAAAAGAACCCCAAAGCACTACTGAGCACTGGGTGCCTCATTACCCAGCGGTGATGAAAGGGTGGACATGGGAATTGCTCTCAAGACTGCCAGCCTGAGAGGGGGAAAAGCAAAACAGGACATGTCAGATGTAGCAGAAGGACTGGGGACTCTGCAGAGCAATGGAGTGAGCAAGCTCACACTAAAATAGAAAATGACTGCATCTAGCTATGGTCAACTGGTGTTACCCTGAGAGACCGCGATAGAGCGTGCCCGTGATAGAGTCTTGAATGCATCATCTTGTCAGGATTAACCAGATGTCTATGAATAGCCGTAAGATTTTAGCCTGAGAAAGTTCTTATTCAAAAGAGACAAGTGTCAAACAAATTTGTACTAAAATAAAACTAGAGTTGATCGCTTGCCGCAAGAGCAAACAGTTTCCTTTTGTACAGGGCAAGGAACGGTTGGTAATACCCGATGACAGCACAGCTGCTGAAGGGCATGAAGCTGGATGGAAAAAAACCAAAAATCCAACTCTTCTGTGATATTTTAAGGGGCCTCTGGAGGTCTCTTGTCCAGCCTCCTATTTGAAGTGGAGCCATCAACAATGCTAAATCAGGACCATCGTAGCTTTGTTGAGCTATGGTCCTGAACCTTTTCAGGAACTGCTCCCTGTCCTTTGCCACCCTCCTCGTGAGCAAGTTTTTCCTGAAGCCCTTCCAGAACCTCCCATCCTACAATTCAGAACTGTAGCCCTTTTTTGTATTATCTAGGGCTTGACACCACAGTCTTGTAACTACCCTTCCTACAGCTGTAGGCTCCTAGTAGATCACCATGCACCTTCTCTTCACCGGCTAAACCAGCCCTGCTCCCTCCAGCTCTCCTCAGAGTCCAAGTGCTCTAGGACCCTGACCACCCCAGACTCTCTCCAATTTTTCAGCACCTCTTAAACTGGAAGGCCCAAAACAGGACACATTTTAAGTGAGTGGCTCAGTGCCATGGCAAAGAGATAATTACTTCCCTCAATCTGCTGCTCGTGCTCTTCCCTGTACTCCTGTACTGGGCACTGGTGAGGCCCCACCTCGAGGGCTGGGTCCAGTTTTGGGCACCTCACCACAAAAAAGACATTGAGGGGCTGGAGCGGGTCCAGAGAAGGGCAACGGAGCTGGTGAGGGCTCTGGAGAATAAGTCTGATGAGGAGAGGCTGAGGGAGCTGGGGGGGTTCAGCCTGGAGAAAAGGAGGCTGAGGGGAGACCTTCTCGCTCTCTACAACTCCCTGAAAGGAGGCTGTAGCCAGGGGGGGTCGGTCTCTGCTCCCAAGTCACAGGCGATAGGACAAGAGGAAACGGCCTCCAGTTGCACCAGGGGAAGTTCAGATTGGAGATTAGGAACAATTTTTCCACTGAAAGGGTTCTTAAGCCTTGGAATGGGCTGCCCAGGGAAGTGGTTGAGGCACCATCCCTGAAGGGATTGAAAAGACGGGTTGCCATAGTGCTTAGAGACATGGGTTAGTGATGGTTTTTATCAGGGTTAGGTTGATGGTTGGACTAGATGATCTGAAAGGTCCCTTCCAACCCAGACAATTCTATGATTCTTTGATTCTGAAGGTAACCCAGCATGTGGTTTGCCTACTGCACGATGAGCGTAATGTTGGCTCATACTCAATTTCACATTCAAAGAAAGAAGTCAATTTATGATTCATACACTGGATTTTTTAATAACATGAATTGAGAGCTAAACACCCAAAGGCTAGAAGACATTAACAGATTCTTGAGCAGTGCCTTTAAAGAGTCACGCTGGGTGGAAAGTCGAAACCAGCATGGATAAACAGAAGATAATACTGTAGGGCCCTTAGAAGTTCAAGTCAGGCTGATATGCATGGGCACAACCACTCTTTCCAGTCTAAAAACACATCACTGGCTTTGAGGTCAGAACGATAAGACTGCATTAGTGCGGGAAACCAAACAAGGAAAGACTCTGCCTTGAGTGCCAGCTTAGCCACTGAAAAGTTTGTCTTAAAGTACCCGACCTAACCCTGTTTCACTGTGCAGACCTCCTCTCACCCATGACAAGGGTGAGACAAACAAGCAACTGCTATAGACAGCCAATACATAGGAAATGTGAGTAGGAATTCATCACTGCGTGGTCGGTACCAAAAAGCCGTACTGTACAATACAATTTAGGCAGAACAGGAACCTCAAACAATGGCAAAAGTGATGATAGTCATGTGGATTTAGACACTTAAGAGTAGGAAAAATCAAGACAGAAAGGTGAGCCCAAATTTGGATGGCAACTGGGGAAGATCGCTACACAGCAAAGGTTACCAAAAAAAATGCTCGTGTCATTTTAAACTGCAACAAGAGACACTCCCAATACGACGGCAAGCAATAATCTGTGCTGGCATTGGTCTCTTTCGGTCGATATTTAGACAAAATAAGAGCCATAACCCATAAGAGTTGCCACGGCCTCAGAGATTTGTCACAGGACTGCAGAGCAATCCTGTTTTCATCTAGACCTTTCCCCTTTGAGAGTCAGCCAGCTGACTGAAAACCAGCAATAGAATCACAAGTTACTGAGCAATTTATTAACTAGTAGAGCAAGTACCAAATGTTTCAAATTCAATAATCATTGATTTAGAAGGTACTTTACCTACAAAGGACCTCAAAGTAGCTTAAAAAATGTTCTTCAAATATTTTCATTCAGATCTTGTGATGCTGGGGAGTGCCTTTCAAAGCATGTTATGTATTCAACCATTCCACGGTTCTTCACGTGCTCACACTACAAACTAATCTTCAATCTACCGGTATAAATGAAATCCAGAAAGCGTAGGGCAAGAAGACATTTTGAAGGCACTCTGGTTCCCAGTTTTCTGGCAAGTCTCCATCTGAATTAATGATTCCCAATTGTTAATTCCTTAGCTCTCCCAGCCTTGGCATCCCTTATGACTTCTACAGTTTCCCATCTCAGCAACTCCTTGTTTACGTACGTCGCTGCTGCTCACCCCAGAGACGACAGGAAGAGATTTGCTTGTGAAGGAACTGCAACTTTTTTGTGAGTTATAGCCCTTCTGCTGAGAAGTGAGACCTTAACAGATGGCTGCTCCTCAGCCATTTCAGGATAAGAAAATGATGTTGTCTTACCACGAGCAGGCAAAACCAACAACAGAGGAAACCAAGAAAGAGCCACCGGGCAGAATTCCTATGGTTCCTAACTGTTCTGTATCTTCAGCTTTTCAATACTAAGGATTTGTAGTTACCTGAGCAGCAGTTGGGTTTTGTCCCCAGCAAGCTGGGGTGATGGAAGGAACGTGCTCTTTTGGGTTCCCACACAAAGATAACCCCCAAGATGTGACCGAGTGCTGACAAGACAAGTGTCACACTGTGTAACAGAGAGCAGGAAAAGTGAGACAGCGTATTTAACCCTGCAGTACCTGACTGGAAGACGTATCTGGCTAAGCCTTGCATTAACTCTGCTGGCCAGGTGGGTGGTGCCGACTCCCCCGTTTCTCTCTTGAGTCGAAACGTCAGCTCAAATCCAAAACCACTTGGTCCATCTGATCCCGTAAACCTGGAGGGAATGAAAAATAAGATGTCACGACAGAAGTCTCGTAACCAGAGCAAGCTTCAAGCTTAGGACCATGGAAAAGGATTAACGTTCTCCTCATAGAAAATATAAGTTTAGAAATTCTCTTATTTCAGTCTACTCTAGCTCAAATGACATAACATCTTTAGGTTAGCTGATGTAATACAATTTCAGCGATAACTATCCTAGTAGTGTTTTCAGTCAGAATAATGCAGGCTTGGAACCACAACTTCTTTTCTTGAACCGGTGGGATTTTCAGCAACCCGAATTTGTTTTTAAAACATCATTGTAAGTTTTGCACTGATGGCTAATTGGGGACACCACAGAGAGTGCATAACAGAAAACAATGTTATTCCACTCTTGTGAATTCAAATTTCCATACCTTGAGAAGTGGGATGGAACTAAAGTACTGGGTAGCAGGTTTCTGGGTTGAAACAGTTGAATATTTTGATGTACAGCACACAATTTCCGCATTGTGGACAGTCAGCAGGGGACAGGGAAACAAGGAGATGCAGACACAGAAAGTTAATAACCCCTCACACCATGCACTAATTCTTATTTTGCTCCAGTGCATCCCTGCACACGTTATCCTTGTATATCTAGGAGGATAACAGTGGAAAAGCATTGAATTACTGTTCAAGAAGCAGCAGTTTGGCCATTTCCCCATTTGACAGAGACGGGTGCCAATTTGTTTGGTTTGGTCAGACAGAGATACCCAGATACCCAGGAGAACAGTCCTAAACAATGCA
Organism: Numenius arquata; assembly: GCF_964106895.1. NCBI lineage: Eukaryota > Metazoa > Chordata > Aves > Charadriiformes > Scolopacidae > Numenius > Numenius arquata. The sequence goes on along the minus strand of NC_133590.1, from coordinate 3,175,443 downwards.
TCAAGGCTCGAACAAAAAGGAGTAAATAAAGGTTACCCCATACTACTCTTTGCTTCAACAAAACTGGTCCTCAAGAATCCTTTTTATTTACACATACCAAAAAGTTCCTGTTCCAAGTCCCCAACAGTTGAAAACACCACATTTGCCCGTGGAAAAAGAGAAACCCCATGGACAAATACACAAGCTCGCAAACTTGAAAGCAAGTTGGAGACATCCATGTCCTTTTTATCCCTCGCTCGTTTGCTGTGGCTGTTCCACGAAAGCAGAGGAAAGAAAGGGGGATTTACACTGAGCATAAAGACACGTCACCGAAGCTTTCATAAACCATTATCATTCTGCAAGGGCAAATCTCCAACACCTGCAGCCACTGGCAAATTCTCTGGAGAAACTTTGCAAACGTCTTGGATGCTGGTGCCTTCTGGCACATCTAAAAGGTTTGAAAAACACAGCTCACCAGCGGTTCCGTCACCAGCTCCAAGTGTTGGATGGATTGTTCCAATAGTAAGGACTCTGGTTTGAAGGAAAAATGCTTTAGAGTGACCCCGCCCAATGACATGTTAAAACTGATGAAATTTAAGCATCAATGCAACTCCTTCATCATGCACTGTAACTTTGAGGATTTTTCAAGGAAAGTTTGATTGTGGTAGACTTTCAAGTGTTCTAACAAAAGTAGTTAAGAAACATACCCAAAGATAGAACTAAACTATGGGACAGCCTGAAGAGATAACAACAGCTGTGACTGAAAACAAAGCGAGCAGGTATTGGAAGTCATTCAGACACCTACAATAAAGGGGAGTAAACACTATAAGAAATATTGGACCTGTTGGAGTGGGTCCAGCAGAGGGCCACAAAAATGATCAGAGGGCTGGAGCACCTCCCCTATGAAGACAGGCTGAGAGAGCTGGGGGTGTTCAGCCTGGAGAAGAGAAGGCTCCGGGGAGACCTTATAACGGCCTTCCAGTACCTGAAGGGGCTACAGGAGAGATGGGGAGGGACTCTTGATCAGGGAGTGGAGCCATAGGACGAGGGGTAATGGTTTTACATTGAAAGAGAGAAGATTTAGATTAGATACTAGAAAGAAATTCTTTGCTGTGAGGGTGGTGAGACCCTGGAACAGGTTGCCCAGAGAAGCTGTGGCTGCCCCATCCCTGGAGGGGTTCAAGGCCAGGCTGGATGGGGCTTTGAGCAACCTGGTCTGGTGGGAGGTGTCCCTGCCCAGGGCAGGGGGTTGGAACTCGATGATCTTTAAGGTCCCTTCCAACTCTGACCATTCTATGACTCTATAAATAAAGACTGGTTTTCGTTAGTATAAAAATATACAAGCACGTCTATTTCTGTTTCCTTCCATGTTAACCTCAACAAAGAATTTGAGAATCATATACCACCGAAGCAAATTCCTTACGAACAGAGCAGATAATGCGTTTCAGAATGGTCAACTGGTACATATAAAACTCTTTTAGGAAAGAAGCGTACCCTTAAGCAACAAGTCAAATAATTACATTTGGTTCTTAAACAAAGCAAGAGCTTACTGAGTAACCAGCCAGGCAGGGAGTGGAATCTGGATGTGAAGCAAAACCCGTGCTCCGCAATCATGCGTGCAGGTCCACCAAAAAGATGGGTACAGGATGGCGACAGCCTCACAAATGTAAAGTTGTACTTTGTACAGTCAGCAACCGTGCAGTGTTTTATTAGTTTCACGTATCAGTTAGCAAAGGGAAAAGAGAAATATTTCTTAAAGGGAGAAACAAAAACGCTTCAAAGTGGGTAGTTTTCAAGGACTGACTCCAGGAAAAAGCATATACCAGAAACCGAAACGCATTATGAATGAGTCAATTTTAAGAAGGATCAAAGTTAACAAAAAAAGCCTTCAAGCTGATCTTTCACAGTTAAAATTTTTGGAAAGTAAGATGGCTCCCTATTGAATTTCCTCCTTTCAAGGCACGTTCTGAAACAACACAGCTTTACTTCTAATATGCATCGAGCTGGAGTTTAGTGGGGTTTGGGTTTTTTTTGAACTCCATAGACCTCTCTGCTTCCCAGAAAGAACTGTTTAAAAGAAGACCACACGTGCTTCACATTGATCCATATGCGAGTTACTCAATAACAGAAGTGTTCAGGTGAGCATCCATCAAATTTAAAGCAAGATGAGCGTTGAGGAGAACATTGCTGGTCAGCAACATCACCAGCTGCAAAGCAGCAAAACCGAGAGGCAATGACACTTATATGATTTTTTTGTATGGTAATGAAAGAGACTCTACAACAGAGAACTACCAATAGAAAAGAAATAGAATAAAATACAAGGAAACGAGCAGTAAGTTACTTCCCTTCTAAGAGTAAAAAAAAAAATCCCTGAAGAATAAAAATACACTGTATGCAGCAGCATGCAATGCTTATAATTCTCAAGTGCTTAAATTAACAATTAAATCTCAGAAAAATTCCATTTACATGGAAGGTATTTATACTTAAAGATTAGACTTAAAATGTTTTTGAATAGCTAATGGCCACAGGTTGCTGAAAATACACTTGCTTTGCTCCAGTGAAATTTTAAATACATGCAACTCACCTGTTTTGTGCAGCTGTTCCGAGGTAACAGTCCATAAAGTAAAAGACTTTGATCTGTTTAATTTTAGGTTAGTAATTTGTTTTTGAGGAAATTGTGACACATGTGGCTTTAAAAGCTTGCAATTATTTTAGAAATCCTTTATGTTTAATTCAGGTAAGTCTTTCATAGGATGAAATATTAATGTTCAGAATGTAATTAGGACAGTCATTTTCAGTTAGCACTTTTGCCAAAGCTTTTGCTTTTATTCTTCAAAAAAAGTTTTGTATTTGAAAGTAAGTTGAATGTAGTTTCAAGAGCTGCCATAGAATTTCTCTCAATGAACAATGGACCATAACCCAGGACCAGAGCTCCTGGCCAAGGTTCGGAGGATGTACATGAGAACGGAGATGGACGTGACCTTCAGGAGCTAAATAAACCTCTAACCCTGCCACCCGCCTCTGACCCTCAATCTAAGGAAAATCACAGAGAAGAATCCAGCAGCCAAGTTACAGCAGTTTGGCTTCTCTTATAGAAGTCCTTTTCACCAGGGAGTGAGTGCTTACACCAGCCTTGACTCCAAAAATTGTGAGGATAAGGATGCATCAGGCCACTGGCAGAGAGGCAAGTAGCAGCGACAGCCAACAAATGCATGGGACATGAACTTGCCTGGTGAGAAGCCCAGGAGCTCCAGATACATGTGCCATATGAATCGAAGACCAAGCAAATGGCTTTTCATCCCCCACAAGGATAAGGAGACTCTTCCCTTATATCATGCTCATTCCCCCAAATAGCTCTTGTCCATTTTTGTTCAAGACCTTACCAAGACGACAAAAGATATTGTCACCAAGAAACCCATCCAGCATCGAGGAGTTAATGAAGTGAGATTCCCCATAAACAAGTTAATTTATACCAAGATGTTCCATGACTTCCATGTGGAAACAATGGATTCCTAGGGCAGCCTCCTCCTTCTAGGGTACGTCCCCACTGCTTGCAGGTTATCTAAGGAGGCTGCTGAGAAACTGGACAAAAAAGAATCATACCTTACAGGAGTGTAGATCTTCAAACTCACGCTCCTTCTCACAAGTTCACAATTTTCACCAAGCTCCAGAAAACTTCCAGAAAAGTCACAGAATCATAGAATGATATGGGGTTGGATGGGACCTCTGGAAATTATCTGGTCCAAACCCCCGGCCAAAGCAGGGCCACCCAGAGCAGGTTGCACAGGAACATGTCCAGGCGGGGTTTGAATGTCTCCAGAGAAGGAGACTCCACCACCTCTCTGGGCAGCCTCTTCCAGGGCTCTGCCACCCTCACATGAAAGAAGTTCCTCCTCATGTTTAGGTGGAACTTCTCATGTTCAAGTTTGTGCCCGTTCCCTCTTGTCCTGTCCCTGGGCACCACTGAAAAAAGACTGGCCCCATCCTCCTGACACCCACCCTTGAAGTATTTATAGGTGTTGATCAGATCCCCCCTCAGTCTGCTCTTCTCCAGACTAAAAAGACCCAAGTCCCTCAGCCTTTCCTCCAGGCCCCTCATCATCTTTGTGGTCCTCTGCTGTACCCTCTCCAGCAGTTCCCTGTCCTGCAACTGGGGAGCCCAGAACTGGACCCAGTGCTCCAGATGGGGCCTCCCCAGGGCAGAGCAGAGGGGGAGGATGACCTCCCTCAACCTGCTGGTCACACTCTTCTTGATGCATCCCAGGATGCCATTGGCCTTATTGGCCTCGAGGGCCCATTCCTGGCTCACGGTCATCCTGTTGCCCACCAGGACTCCCAGGTCTTTCAAAAGTCCCAGGACTTTTGAAGTCAACCACCTGCAGCCAGCCATTGCCAACCAACAAAATAAATAAATAAAAAAAAAAATAGTTGTAAAAGAGACAGACCGAACAAGCTGGGTGGAGGGGTGAGGATAACCCACAGATGGAAGAGGTCCTATTAAAGCACACGGAAGCCAGGTTTGCTCATAACCTGGCTTTTTTTGCTCATCAACCTCCCAAGTTCTCTGCTACCTGCACCTGTACTAACCTGCTCCCTCCCTTCCAAGCAGGCAGCAAAGCATCCGGAGCAGGTCAGCCCGACCCCGGCTCCTGTGTCAACCGTGGAGGTAACACATTTTTATTACACGCTTTTTGTTCTACAGAAGCAAGATTCTGGTACTATTTGGGGTTGGTTTCTCAGTGAATAAGGGAGGTGGGCACTGGGGCGATACTATTGTGGTAGTTTTTTTTAGTTGTGGTTTGGTTGTTTGTTTTGTTGTTTTTTTTTGTTTTGGTTTTGGTTTTTGTGTGTTTGCTTTTTGTTGTTTTTTTTGTTTGTTTGTTTGTTTTTTAAACCAGAAGGTGACCAATTTGGACTACAGCCAATTTAGAACAAAGGCCTTGGAGCTCTAAAGTGCTTTGCAGATCATTTCTCTGGCAAAACAACTACAATGCCACAGTCCAAAAGCGTCTCAGCTTTACAGTAAAATGACAACCTAAGGAGGAGTGTGTGCAGGAAGGAAACCTCAAAATTAGTATTTCGCATCTGTGCGTGGCCCCAGGTACATAAACTGAAAGCTGCAACACAGCACTAAGTTTCTGTACTAACAGATCTGAATACTTCACATAGCTTGGTTTATGCCTTGTTCTGCTGAACCCTGCACTTTCATGGAATCATAGAATTGTCTGGGTTGGAAGGGACCTTTCAGATCATCTAGTCCAACCATCAACCTAACGCTGATAAAAACCATCACTAAACCATGTCTCTAAGCACTATGGCAACCCGTCTTTTCAATCCCTCCAGGGATGGTGCCTCAACCACTTCCCTGGGCAGCACATTCCAAGGCTTAAGAACCCTCCCCGTGGAAAAATTCTTCCTAATATCCCATCTGAACCTCCCCTGGTGCAACTTGAGGCCATTTCCTCTTGTCCCATCGCCTGTGACTTGGGAGCAGAGACCGACCCCCCCTGGCTACAGCCTCCTTTCAGGGAGTTGTAGAGAGCGAGAAGGTCTCCCCTCAGCCTCCTTTTCTCCAGGCTGAACCCCCCCAGCTCCCTCAGCCTCTCCTCATCAGACTTATTCTCCAGACCCCTCACCAGCTCCGTTGCCCTTCTCTGGACCCGCTCCAGCCCCTCAATGTCTTTTTTGTGGTGAGGGGCCCAAAACTGGTCCCAGCCCTCGAGGTGGGGCCTCACCAGTGCCCAGTACAGGGGGACCATCACCTCCCGAGTCCTACTCTTAAATGCCCTTAAGAAGGCAGGACAAAGAAAAATTATTCCCTGTTTTGCCCAAACACTATAAAAGTTCCTAACTCTAAAGAGACAGTATGGATTGCATCGTGCCTGCCGCTGCTTTGCCCCCTCCAACACAAGGGCACATCGCTTTTATAGCCAACCCCACGGCCAAGCAGCCGGCTAAGTTTTCACAAAAAACAAACATCGATGGGGAAATTCTTGGCTCGGTGCATGCCCGCTGGCACACATCAGATAGCTCTATATTATGACTACAGCAGTAATGGAAGGCTCTGCTATCTGCCAAGGCAAATCCAACCCTACATTTAATATTAAAACCTTATTTTGTCACATGAACAAAAATAAACCTTTGGAAAGCCAAGGTCATATATTACATGCCATTCTTCGGGTTAAAACTCCCTTTATCTGTTCAGCAAATCGGCTCAGCGGCACAGAGCACATTGCAGCACCGCGCGTACGCTGAAGGAGCCTGGCTCGTTCCTTTAATGAGGTAAGAGTTTCACTGATCATGATATTTAGTTCCAGCAAAAGAATCCAAAGAAATAGAGGCCCCTTTATTTACAGAGCCGTGCGGCCGGGCCCCCCGAGCCCCCCGCCACCCCGGGCTCTGCCAGCCCTCTCCCGAAGCCACACACAGAGAACTGAAAAGCTGCTCCCCTCCGCAGCAGAGGACCCAGGGAGGTGGGTTTTTTGTGGGTTTTTTTTTGGTTTGTTTTTTTCACATCAAATAATAACCCAGCTTAAGAGGATCAAAAGCCAAAACTAGCCCTTTGCTTTAAAAGCAGCTCTGAAAACGGGAGGCTTTTCAGTTTAAATCAAAGCTATTTGCCAAACCATTTTCATTCTCGCTTTTGCAAGGAACAAGAGGAGGTTTACTTCACTGCAGTGCAAAATGGCTGTATTTCTGAAATTCTGCTTTGGAAAGCTCTGGACAAAGAGCAGAGTGTCCTAGGTGTTTATTTTTTGAGAGTTTAAGAGTACGTGTATATAAACATATTAGGTGAACCAATCCCTGAAAATGGGAGTTTGCGCAGAGAAACGCTGGCCCTTCACTAGGATTATTTCAGCCAGGGAACAACAAGAAAGCTCTTTCAGGGTGTTTGGGGATGGGTAGGGACTGCACTTCCAGAAGTCACTGCTCCGTTCCCAGTAGCTCCAGGGAGATAAACCAGGTCCCTTCTGGGAAGCCAGGGCAGGCTCATAGCACTCTGCACTGACTGCTCCCAGCTTCAGTTTCCAGTTCCACCACCACTACTTTTGGGAAGCCACTTCAGATGCCTTTTGCTTCAACTCTCTAATTGCATTTCCCCACGTTTTCTACAAAGACAATGGTTCCTGCTCTGCCACCGTTTTGAAGGCTGCAGAAATAGAGCATCACTTCATTTCTAAGCCTGGCATCAGGAGGAGCTGCTGTTATTTCCATCAGAAAGAAGTTTTAATTCTACAACCACCACCCCTCAAAAAAACAAATAAACAAACAAAACCAACCATAAACCCACCACAGCGATGGTCAAACCATCGCTTTCAGTGCTCCAGATCAGCCTATCGGGACATATTAGAAGTCTGAGAAGGTGGTGAAACCAAGCTGATGAGCAGTGCCCACCACCCTGCTTAACCAGACCAAAGTACTTCAAGGCCCAGCTCTCACTATTGTTTTATGACTGCACAGCCAGTAACCGTCCCAGAAGAGCTCTCTATTAACTACCAACGATACTACTGTTAGCAACACAGAGGACTGGGGTAACCAAAAGCATCAAGGTACTCAATGACTGACTTCGCAGGTCCTCCCTGAGCAAAATCAAGACATACACTATTTCCCTTTCACTGCTCACATCTGCTTACAAACAAGTAAAGTAACACAAAGGGTGATCTCCTGTCTAAAACCCAAGGAGAAGCCTTCAACTGGCTGTTACAGCCACTGAGTTGAACACCTTAGCGTCTCCACCTCCCAGGAAGGGCATCGGGCAAGAGCTGATGAGCCCCAAACAAGATTATGCAAAGAGTCGGTCTCCTGAATTCAAGCTCCAGGTGAATTACACAACAACAAAAATGATCCAAAGGATGGAGCACCTCCCCTATGAAGACAGGCTGAGAGAGCTGGGGTTGTTCAGCCTGGAGAAGAGAAGGCTCCGGGGAGACCTTATAACGGCCTTCCAGTACCTGAAGGGGCTACAGGAGAGATGGGGAGGGACTCTTTATCAGGTAGTGGAGCAATAGGACGAGGGGTAATGGTTTTACATTGAAAGAGGGGAGATTTAGGTTAGATACTGGAAAGAAATTCTTTCCTGTGAGGGTGGTGAGACCCTGGAACTGGTTGCCCAGAGAAGCTGTGGATGCCCCATCCCTGGAGGGGTTCAAGGCCAGGCTGGATGGGGCTTTGAGCAACCTGGTCTGGTGGGAGGTGTCCCTGCCCAGGGCAGGGGGGTTGGAACTGGATGACCTTTAAGGTCCCTTCCAACTCTAACCATTCTGTGATTCTATGACTCTCAGATTCCAGAGGAAGTAAAAAAACAAGAAAAAAACCCAAAAAAGAAGGTACCCTACCTAGTGCTTCCAGGATCTTGCCTAACAGGAAATGGTTGGTTTTAGTGCAGCTGTCAAACAATATAAAAGTCTCATCTGAGAGCCCTGACACCATGCTGGGATGCTCCTGCAAAGCAATTTCATAAGAAAATAGGCATATCACCCCCCATACATGAAAGGCTTAAAAAGTACCCCAAAAAGTTCTTTTGGTGAAGACCCACCTGCTTACTAAGATACTCTCCTGGATTGTCTCCTGGCATTGAAAAAACCACGAATTTTAAAAAAAAGAACCAACCACATAAACACATCTGAGAGAAGCAGGGGGTGGTTATCTGGACGTCAGATGGTTATCTCTTCAGAGAGCTTGACAGGAAATTCCACAAGCTCTCACAACTCCAACCTGTGAGCAGGGTCTTACTGGACTCCTTTCTAGCTTAATTTAAGAAAAAGCTTCCTGCATAAGCAGGGCAAATACAAATGCAAGAAGAACACATGCTCAAAGGTTTCTGTTCATGTAAAATCAAGGTGAGAAAGCAAGTGACACATGGTGCTGGAGACGTCAGTCTACGGCTACGCCAAAGCTGTTGCCTAGAGCTTGCATATCAAATGTGTAAGCCATCAACCAAATGGAAAACCTTTCTAGAAACAGCAACTGAAATTGTTTTTAGAGAATTATTCCAACATCTAAATCCAAACAGATGCAGAGGCACTCGCTCTGCAGTTATTTGGAGGCAGATTTCTCAGCTTTCCGAAATACTCATGTAGGATCAGCTTAGACAACTTACATTGAGATAAGTCTGAGTAAACTTTGTGAATTGATTTGTGCTGGCCAGTCTGAAAACAGAACCGTGCTTCACTGAGCTACCGTTCAGCGAGTGAAGGGCTGTTACGGGGCAGAGAGAGAAGAGAAGACTTCAGTTTAGGTTTCACTCACACATACACAACACTGATTTCATACGTTTTCATAGAATTGTCTGGGTTGGAAGGGACCTTTCAGATCATCTAGTCCAACCATCAACCTAACCCCTGATAAAAACCATCACTAAACCATGTCTCTAAGCACTATGGCAACCCGGCTTTTCAATCCCTCCAGGGATGGTGCCTCAACCACTTCCCTGCGCAGCCCATTCCAAGGCTTAAGAACCCCTTCCGTGGAAAAATTGTTCCTAATCTCCAATCTGAACCTCCCCTGGGGCAACTTGAGGCCATTTCCTCTTGTCCCATCGCCTGTGGCTTGGGAGAAGAGACCGACCCCCCCTGGCTACACCCTCCTTTCAGGGAGTTGTAGAGAGCGAGAAGGTCTCCCCTCAGCCTCCGTTTCTCCAGGCTGAACAGGCTATGAAGCACCACGGCCAAGAACACAGGTATGGACTTTTACTAATGGTATCCTGTGTCCAAAACAGCTGGCAGGACTCACAGCAGATAATTCACAAACACATGAGTTAAACTCATTTTGACAGAAACGGTTACTATACTCAGCTCCCACTCAGCCGCATGGGAAACAGCTCCTGAACTATATGCTCTCTCCAGCCTAGCGTGTTAAAGTAAACCACCATCAGTCTTCAGGTCACTATAATGTGCTGGGCTGCAAGTTAAGGCAATTTAGGGGTTGGTTCTTTGAGGTTCAGCTGTCCATGCCATGAAAGTAGTAGCATCTGGAAGGAGGACAGGATCCTGCTTAGCCGCAGGAGGTTAATCCCTTTAAGCTCTAGAGGTTTGGAAGCATTATTGTCTCATTCTTTCTGGAGACCGCAAACACATACACACATGTAAGGATAGTGCCTGTAGATTAAGGGCAAAAGGCTATGATGGCCCTGTTGGTGCCAAAGGGATCTATCTCCCTCACTATTAACACTAAGTCAAGAAACTTCAGAATACTCCTAAAGTCCTAAACCAGCATCCAGGCGACCTAAGTTTTAATCCCTTGTCTGCTACAAACTTCCCTTTCTCCTCAATGAGGTACTTCGGAATTGGGTTCTCAGATGTAAAATAATGGCATTTCCCCGCTTCAAAGACTAACGTGACACTCTCATCATATAGGAAATGTTTATATACTCCATCTACCAAGGTCACAAAAGCTGGGAAATTAACTCCACATTCTGCACAGAATGGACAAAAACTGAGCACGGGAAATGACTAAAACAACAAAATATGAAACAGGAGGTTGCAGGGATGTGTCACTCTCTACCCCAGCAAAAGATGTCTACATGAGGGCAGTTTACTTTTTATTTTCTCTGTTTTACGGTGCATGGATGTAGCTACACCAGTAGGTCAATCTCCTATACCATCGTTTGATCTTCTGCTACAGTCATAACTGAACTGACAAGACCAAACCATTTCATCTTCATGATTCCAAAAGACATATTAAAAAATAAATAAATAAAAAAAAAATCTATGTGAAATCAAGTGACTAGAGGACTGGATGTGCTTTTCATGAGGTTGAGGGCTCACACAATTCTCCAGGGAGCCATCGAGGCTTCCCACCTCACATCCAGCAGAACCCATCCCAACCCAGCTGAGGTGTCCCCAAGGGCAGGCTCTCAACGCTGCCAGCAGAGCCAGCGCCGCAAGCGATGCTGTGCTTCTTGGCACAGCTGGGAAAGCACAAACAGCCTGGCTGCGATGGCTTGGGGAAGTTGCCGCAGAATTGCATCATCTTATTGCCCACTGAAAGGATGTGGAAAGAATAGCGACAAGTACAATAAGGATTTACGGCTGCGCTCACAGAATAAAGGGCAGGGAACTAGCAAAGAAGAAAACAACTTATCAAGACCTGTACTTTAACATTTTACTTAAGCTGTCTATTTATGGCGCACTTCAGACCTAAGTATCCTTCACTTGTACAAGGTCCAGCAGAGCAGTGCTCTCACTTGGCCCGAGCTGGAGGCGATTCTGCAAGCCCAGCACGCAGCCACGGCGCTATAGGGCACGCTAGGGAAGACAACCTCTCATCTCCACACACATCCCATTTCATAGTGGGACTGAATCCTTAGCTCTGATGCACTGGTCTTCGCGCAGCCCGTAAGGAATGGTAATACATCTCCAAACCTTCACCTAAGGGCTCAGCTGCAACCTCGCCAGGCAAGAGAACACAAGCCATGGGCCAGTTGGAGCCAGCATGGCTGGGAAGGAAGGAGGGTGTCGCTGTGCCTGGTGAGCAGCTGGGAAAAGGGCACCGACTTTCCTTGCAGTGTCTGCTGGCTCCTTCCCTAGCTCCTACTGTGGAAAGTTCTGCAGCTGCTGGGAGGAACCCATTCGCATAACAAAAGCAGCTTTCAAAAGCAGTCCGGGAGGGTGGAAAGAATAAGAGAAAAACCCAAAGCCAGAAGCTACACTGACAGCTACAGTTAGGGGTTTTTTCAGCATTGCCTAGAAGTCTCAGGGCTCCAACATGTTACGTAGAATTTAAACACTGGTGTCTCCCATTACTTTCCTGCTGGCTAAAGAACATAGGTTAAAAAAAATCATGCAAGAAACAACTGTAGCACACCCTCAAGCACGTTTTTAGGGCTCTCATATAATTAAGTTCTCAGTCGTGCAATAAATGAGCTTGAGGCATGAAAAGTACTTAGGAGCTTTTAGGAGCCTGAGCTCCCACAGGTTTCAATTGGGGTTTAGGCACCCAAGTATCCTGCTGGATCTGGGATTCAATCCCCCATCTTTCGCTTCATTAGCTGTGGAAATCAAGATGATACTTCCCTACTTGCTGAGCTGTTAGATCAGCTCATTTCATTGTAGAGGGTGCACAGGAAATCACACTGATGAGCACCATAAGAGATCTTAACCAATTTAACAGGCAGGGAAAGGTCCTTGCAGTTAGAGATGCAATTCCAGGGAAAAGAAAGCACCAGACCGCTGGTGAAAGACTCCCCAAAGGGAAACATGAGACAGCTGCAATGAAAAGTCTACTCTCTCTCTCTCTCTATATATATATATATATTTATTTTTTCAAAAATCTGTCTTTAAGTGTTAAGCTTCTCCTGCAAGACTATCGTTCCTTTGAAGCGTTGGAAACTTTCAGAGGTAGGAGTCAGAGGCTGGTATTTTTGATCTACTGAAATAAACACCTGCCTTGTGAATGTTACGCAGCCTCCATCCGCTGTAAGACAAAATCCAAAAGGATAAAATAAATCTTGGCCTCTTTAAATCAAACAGAGGAGGAAAGAAAGCATCATTCCCCCCCCTTTCCTTTCAGTGGGACCAAGCGTACCCCTACAGATTTTAATAGTGGCAAAAGTTTTGCATCTCAGCCAAACCAATTACGGAAACTGCAAAATGGCCCAGCTTCTCTTACAAACAGGAGTAAAATTGGGAGAGAGACGCCAGCTCACAGTGTATTTCGGTACTGCTTATTTCTCAGGGCAGTAAGAACAAACACGCTCCTCACGTTCCCCATCGCTTTACAAGGAAAAACCTACCCGGTAGAAGAGTTCAGCGTACAGCTCATCGCAGCCGCTCTGTTGCAGAAAATCCCCCCAGCCATCTCTGAACACTAAATTCCTTGCTTTTCTGCTTAATGTTACTCTTCTGGGTAAAAAAGAATTCAAGGCCCAGAGACATATTATTTTTGCGTAATAAAGTTATACATATGGATTCAACTTAGCTAGGAAATGTCAACTTAAGGCTTGTCTTCATGAGGAAATTTACTGTAACTAGTCTACCAGTATAATTATATTGCTGTAGTTCTACTGGTAAAATTCCCCTGTTGAGCCTTATTCATAACAACAGCCGCCTTTATGGTTTATTTTTGTCGACTGTGCCAAAAAAGGCCCCTGCTCCAGAAAGGCCACAACAATTCACAGGGGAGGAAGGGAAGGAGCCATTGCCAGTGCAAGGAGAGCGGCAGAAAGAGTAACACTATAGAAATGGCATTATTTCTCTATACCAATTATTTGCTACAAAAAAAAAAAAAATTAAATGCTGTAAGGAAATGATACTGCACATCAGATATGGTTACAGGTAAGGTATGTGCCGGGTTTATGCCACATTTCATAGCTTTGGTAGAGTTCCCCAAGCCGGACACCACTCTGCATCGGACCTTCCATCTGCATCCTTTTGTTCTCGTCTTCTCCCCAGCCGCTGCAGCGCATTTCCCAGGCGCAGGCTCCTTCCTCCATCCCCTTCCAGGAGCGATGCCTCGCAGCCCAACTGCTGCCCCTGACCCCTGGACGGAGCACCCGACCCTCCAAAACTAATGGGTGGTAAAGACCGACCCCTCTGGTTTACAGTTTGCATCTTCAGGGAGGAGAGATAGCCGAAAAGCAAATAACTCTCTTTGCAAAAGGGATTTTAAGACAATTGCCCTTCACTTCGGCAGTGCAAGAATGCGGAGCTAGACAAAACAATGAGCCATCTGTGCACTCTTCCCTCCTTCCCTTGTCTCTAACCCTGTGGGCTTAAATCAGAGCTCCCCAAGAATGGCTGAGTCCCCCTTCACCTCCGCCCACCCCGCTTACATCCTGCAAAAAACAGTTTTCTGCGCCCCCCCCCTTTTTTTTTTTCTTTTTTTGTTCTTAAGAGCCCTTGCAAAATCTTCCTTTAAACCTCAGCCCTTTGTCAGGTGCTATCCCATCTACCCAGCTTTGTCAAGTGATCAAAAAATGCCTCCCACCAGACTATCCCTTCCTTGTTTACCATCCCTGGAGGCAGAGTGGCACTCGGGAGCCCTCGCCACTCCTTTGTCCAAGGAAGGGAATACCATCTGAATGGGAGACCACCAAAGATTTACAGCCCTCTTTTGTTAAGCCTGGTGTCACTGCCTATTGGGCCTCGATTCAAAATTGAGATGACAGTAGAGGGGCAGCCGAGTTCGGTAATTGCTACGGAGTTTCCAGCTTAGGAGAAATACCAATAGCTCAAATTTTCAAATAAAATCGGTCATTTTATTACCAGTGGCAGTTTGTGGTTACCGATTGTAACCACTGCCCCACCAAGGAACACGGACTATTCTAGTACTAGTCAGGAAGGCATGTTCCCAACGCTGAGGGAAAAAAAAAGGAGATTAGGTCTGAATAACAGCATTCAGATGCATCTCTGCAAACATTCATTTTGTTAGTATCATTATTCCAGCAAGCAAAAGGATAAAAAAAGTCAACCCTCCTTTGATCTCACCGCCGGAATGGCCACACAGCTCAAAAAAATGCTTTTACCTTCATGTTGTGCTGGAAAAAAAAGCCCACTATCTTTTATTTCTTGCTTTTTAGAACATCCTAAACAGATCTTTATCACGTAAAACAATCTTTCACTAGAAGACCCAACTTTGATCTCCAGTCGCTCCCCTTCCCGGCAGGCTGAGCTCGCTGGGAGAGCGGAGCCTGCAAGCTCTCCCACGTCATTCAGCACTAACCCAGCCGGGAGACCGGAGTAAGGAAGCCCTGTCTTGGGCCAACTCTCCTCCCCTACGCCAAAATCATAAATGTTCAAAGTTCTGCTGACAAAAAGAAATCATCCAGCTTGAATACCATGCCCCTTCCTCTGCATGGCAGCAAGAGGCTCATCTTACCGGGACGCACGTGCAGATGCGCTACTGAACAGGATGCGGGGCTTGCTGTCAGGAACGCTCAGCTATAAACCTACTTCCAATCTTTTTTTCCTTTTTTTTTTTTTTTTATTGAAAACAGTCCTTCTTGTAAATTGAACCACTGCACTGTAAACGTTAAACGAATTTCCTTCAACGCTTCAAAAAAAAAAAAAACCAAAAAAAGAAAATTCCAAGTCTAGTACAGTTCAAGCTTGCTCTCATCCCACCACCTCTGCACGCAAAGACGGATACACCGCAGAGGACTTCTCTCTGTAGGTGGCCTACATCTTTCACATTAACGGTGCTAACTACCTCCGACAAATGCCATTTTGGAAGCCAAGTGGACTCTGCCTGGGAGGAAGGGGGGGGGGGGGTGGGGAAAAAAGGTTTCCCCACGGTGACCACAGCTTCAAGGGAGGTCTGCCTCCAGCAGAGAAGCGCAAGTCCTAGTCCTGGTGCATTGCCTTAGTGGTCGGAGGGACACCGTCAATGGGGCGTGTAAATAGGCACGACACTTGGTTTAACTGTTTTTTTTTTTTTTTTTTTTTGCCTGGGAAATAGGGAATTGAACCCTACGTGATCACACCTGTGCATGTGCTTCTTTAAAATGTCCCCGCGATTTTGGAACTCATTAGTCAAATTCAATCAAGTCCTTCAAAGGAAGAGTTGTCCCCAAATAGCCCATTTCTACAAAGCAGGCAGAAACAGCCAGACAGAAGAGAAGGATCCACAGGCACTCCCAGTAAACAAGTTCCAGCAGAAGCATAACTGCATTTCTAGACACCAGAGAATCCATACAGGTGAGACTTGCTAAAAGTCTTTTAGGAAATTTTAGGAAAAGCTCAGTCTAACTCATATCTTTACAGACATGAAAAAAATCCAACCACAAGACAAATCCATTATAAAAACCCGGATCTTATTGGCCTCCTGCAACTAAACTGCTCTTTCCAACTCTGATGGATTCTCAAGTAAGTTATTGTTAAAAGGAAATATCTTTTGTCACAGAACTCTCTAGTTCTGTGGCCTCTCCCTTCCCACTCTGTCATGAACCTTCATCTGCCCTGTCTCAGAAAAAAAGACCAAACTGAAAAATAAGCATTACATTTGGGGTCAATCTGTGATAGACAAACAAGAGACCTAGGAAGAAAAACGAAGTTGAGACTTTGATGCACATCTTGGACTCTCCCTCCTCCAGTATGTGCTCTTGTACGTGCTTCCTAAACTGATCTTCTCAATGTCCTCTTCCACGTCATTCCTTTTAGCTGGGTCAGATGCTCCACCTCCAGCAACAGTACATAGAAGAAATATTTCTTCAGTGCACTGGCTAGAGCTCAATTCCCACATAAAAAGCTGTGGCAACATGAAGCAGGAAGACATGGAGACCTGGAAGAAGCTCCTCAGGGACTGTAGATCTCCAGAATTTCATTCCTGTGGTGGCTGTTTCCCACAACCAACCCATCACAGTCACACCTCACAAAAGTCTGACCCAGGAGCAGAATCACTATTTGCTGATCCTCAACTTCAGGATACATCCCCAAAACTATACGTCACTTCCCTATCCCATGTGCTGAAGTTGCTACTAAGCTGCCATCCCTGACACAGCGGGTGTCCTTTGACTTCAGGACTAATAGAATCATAGAATTGTCTGGGTTGGAAGGGACCTTTTAGATCATCTAGTCCAACCATCAACCTATCTCGGATAAAAACCATCACTAAACCATGTCTCTAAGCACTATGGCAACCCGTCTTTTCAATCCCTCCAGGGATGGTGCCTCAACCACTTCCCTGGGCAGCCCATTCCAAGGCTTAAGAACCCTTTCAGTGAAAAGGGTTCAGGCTAGTGAAAAAAAAATGAGGATGAGAGGAGCATATGCACACTCGAAAGAAACTGGACACCATGAAAGGTGGACGAAAACCTTAGGTTTTTAATAATTTTCCTTGAATTTCAGGCTCAATTCCCAAACTAAACCACTTTCATAAAAATCATAGAATGGTTTGGGTTGGAAGGGACCTTAAAGATCATTGACTTCCAACTCCCCTGTCACGGACCGTGATGCCTTCCGCTAGACCAAGTTGCTCAAAGCCCCATCCAATCTGGGCTTGATCTTTCATCTCTCCAAGATAGATATGCTGAACTCTACAGAAGTTGTTTCAAAATCTCATCTGAAATATGGATTCACAACTAACACCACCCCTCCCTAATTTACTGTCTTCCCAAAGGGCCTTTATTTTATTGCATTTTGATGAAAACAAAGAGGGGCAGAGCCAGTCTCCACCATTTTAAAAGCATTCACAGTCACCTTGCAGCTTGGTGTAGTATTTCAGCCGTGCTTTAGGCATGTGGCTTATAAAGCACTCAGGGACCCATTAAATACCAAAATTTAAGGCTAAAGGCTGGCAAGTTGAGGGCAGTGAGCTTTTAAATTTATGAAAGGCTACAGAACTAAGAGGCCACTAAAGTGACAGCTGTCAGCACTACTCCATCCTACATTCATGCAGGCTCAAAGGAGAAGCCAGCACGCACTCAAAAGAAAGAGAGTGCTCGTTCCAACTTTCAGGCTATTTTCTAAATACTCTTTTCAAAGTCCTTTCATACTCAGAAAAAGCCTTCCAGAAAACATCCACCCCTCTGCAAGCCTTGCATTTGTTACCTGATCCAGTTTTGCGCTCCTTTTTCTTCCTCCCAGCTCTAACAAGCATCCTTGCCCTTTGACAAGTTAAGGTCATTCAGAGGATCTATACAAGGCAAGCAGAACACAAGCTGGACGGGGAGACCTTGAAAGGCTCACGCTTACCCTCACCTTTAATAGGGAGGCACCACCCACAGAGACAACGCCATTATCCCGGCATGCACCGCTCCCTCCGGATCCAAACGGTTAAGTAGCTGCAAATCAAAAGGACCACAGCGAGTTGGAACCTGTTGTCTCGGCGGGTGGTACCCTGCATCTGTATTAGAGATGAAGGCAGCTGTAATCTCTTTGGTTTTATGCAAATGGGATGCTTTGGCTCCTGGATAGCTGCCAGGGGGGAAAAAAAAAAAAAATACAAAAAAACCCACCCCAAAAACCAACAAACCCAAAACAAAACAAAAGACACCACCCTTGTCAATATGAAGTTTGTGTAGATCAGGAAACCCCATTACTGGAATTTGCATAAAAAGCTAAACATCAAAACGGAGTTGGCATGACTCTTCTCAGGATGTGGGAAGGCCACAAATACTAATCTTATCTCTTAACCTAGCCATAATTTAAATTTTGCTTTCTATTGTGGCTCTGAATTACAACCTTCCAATCTTAATACAAATAAGACTATTCAAGGTTTTCAGGAACTCCAGGAACTCTATCGCATCATGGTTCTCATTTTCCATGCACTACTTAAACCGTGAACAAAAAGGGTGAGCACTCAAACTACAGGAAGAGTTAATTGGAGATTCAGCCTTGGCCTCACAACGAACTGGAGACAGAAGTCAGTCTGGTGAAACACACATCACTTCCCAGCTCTCCAGACAACCCTGCACACCCCTGTGCCAGCACAATCCAGGGCTGGAGCACCCCATGGCCACCACTGAAGCTGCCATTGACACTGAGGGAGCCTGAGTCCAGCGACACTCACTGATACTGCCTCCCTCGGGCACCCGTTCTCCACGTAGGCAGAAGTCACCATCGCACCTGGAAACCACAGGAAGGATCAGGTGCCTGTGCCCTGGCCACGCTGACGGCCTGGCATGGGAGCATGAACCTGCAATTGCCAGCTGAGGCACCGTGCTTTGCACAGATGTATGGGGATGTGTTCCCTGCTGCTGATTTGTGGCCAAGAAGGCCAATGGCACCCTGGGGGGCATCAGAAGTGTGACCAGCAGGTCGAGGGAGGTCATCCTCCCCCTCTGCTCTGCCCTGGGGAGGCCCCATCTGGAGCACTGGGTCCAGTTCTGGGCTCCCCAGTTGCAGGACAGGGAACTGCTGGAGAGGGTACAGCAGAGGACCACAAAGATGATGAGGGGCCTGGAGCATCTCTCTGATGAGCAAAGGCTGAGGGACTTGGGTCTTTTTAGTCTGGAGAAGAGAAGACTGAGGGGGGATCTGATCAACGCCTATAAATACTTCAAGGGTGGGTGTCAGGAGGATGGGGCCAGTCTTTTTTCAGTGGTGCCCAGGGACAGGACAAGAGGGAACGGGCACAAACCTGAACATGAGAAGTTCCACCTAAACATGAGGAGGAACTTCTTTCCTGTGAGGGTGGCAGAGCCCTGGACGAGGCTGCCCAGAGAGGTGGTGGAGTCTCCTTCTCTGGAGACATTCAAACCCCGCCTGGACACGTTCCTGTGCAACCTGCTCTGGGTGGACGTGCTTTGGCAGGGGGTTGGACTAGACGATCTCCAGAGGTCCCTTCCAACCTCATATCATTCTGTGATTTTGCTGTGGGGCAGTAGCTGCCAGCAAGGGGTGGAAAAGGGATTAGGACCTGTCTCCTCTCTCACAGCCACACCGGCCAGAAGCTCCCTGCAGTGTGCTCACAGGCTACATACGCACTCATCACTGCAGGACACAGTCTTTCCTTTCAGAAAGCAATAACAGTCAAAAAAACAGGCTCTGCTCTAACCCTGCTGAACAGACTCAAGAATTTACACATCGGTTTTGATTTTAAAGTAGACAGAAAAAGTTAAAAACGGAGAATAACTTGCAAAAATGTCCCGGAAGAATTTCGGCCGCCACTCAAGTTGTGCAACACGCTTGACTGGAGAGACTTATTTCCATGCAAGCAGTTTGGCATGAAATCCCACTGAAAGGCCTGCGGTTCCCTAACGCTGTCATGACGTCATGATTTAGGATTTTTAGAGCGATCAGCCCAGCACAGCTGGTGTCATGGTTGCCATTATACCATGAAACACTGAGTGGTTTTAAATGAAAAAGGTTTCCCTGTTTGAAACTCTTAGCTTTCTTCCATCTTATTCCGTGGACTCTTAAAACCAGACCAGTTCTGTAAGCAGAGAATAGCTGATATTTAAGCAGAGCAGGAAATAGTGCTGCTTTAACTGAAAATAAATCTGTCAACAAGGAGGCACAGACTCCACTTCAGACTTTTCAGGTTCTTATTAAAAAATATAAATTAAACTCAACATTTTCACGTTACTTGCTACATCTGTTTGCTATTCCATTATAAATAAAAATATAGGGGCCTCCAATTCAGTTTTGGTTCACTCAAATCAAAAAGTCCTTTTCATTTAATACTGCACTATAATTGGTCTAGATTGCACTGTATTACCAAAAGAGGTCCATGAGAAATAGGCTATGCATTACCCAAAGTCAAGCTGAGAGACTAAAAAGGCCTTTGGCTGTGTAGTATCCATCCCTTTCTAAAGGATGAAGGAGGCAAGGTCATGGAAGCACAACCCCAATACAGGAACCCCTCTGGCTGATGCAAGCAGGTCCATCTTTTCATCAAACCAACACCTATCTCCAGAGGCCAGGGCAGCTGAGCAGAGTTCAAAATTCCCGTCACCCCACACTCCCACCAACACACTTCACCTGGGACAGCAGAATCCCACAGTCCTTCAAGCAATAAAGACACTGATAGCCACTTTCTTAAACAAGGGCTTTATTAAATTCCCTGATGGAGAGCAAGAGCATATGGAAATCGCAGGAAAAGTCACTACACTCCTGCAAAGAGCACCCAGTGCTGGTTTGATGATGTGTAGTTCCCGTGGCAGTTGTGTTTCAAGAGTAGTTAGCAAACAGTGACTGCTGTTGGGAGCAAGAATCGACGGTGGGTGCTGAGCTCCTTTGAAAATCTCTCTGCCTGTCTGTGGTGCTCACCTACCAGGTGATAACTTCAGGTTCAGTGTTTAAGCCACGTGTAGGTTTTGACAGCTTTACCACACGCATATTTGTATGTTAAGAGTATTTGCCACAAAGGCAGAGCCAGCCTTCTCGACAGCACACGTAGTTTTAAGTTTTGTAGCTTCAAGAATGAGGCCGAAAATAAAGGTGACAGACTGCAGACAGCTCAACGTCTCAGAGTCAGTGACACAGGGACACCCTGCTCTAGAGCCAGGAACACTGATCCAGCCACACAGAGAGAAGGGAAACAGGCACATGTACCCAGTGCACAGAAATCACTTTGATGGATCTGTGCTCAAGAGGCTGCGGCCAACATCCCCAAAGCAGCGCCGCAGTGAGGGCTCGCTCTTTGCTCGTACTGCCCAGCTGCAGCAGCCTCCGGCACCGAGGCACACCAGCTCTCGGAGCCTCCTACCAGGCTCCCCGACACATGGGACACTCGGGGACTTTACTCCTGCTTCAATCAGCAGGCCTTGGAAATCACCTGCGGTCTATCTCTAGAGATGGGGGTTTAATTCCTGTGCCCTACAACCAGCAAAAGGCATATTCCACTATCTCAATCCAAATTTCCAGACCAAACCACATGACAGTATGAAAAGTTAGAATCTCGTGTCAGGAAGTTATTTAAAGTCGTGACACTCCACCTGTGTGATACTTTCACTCCTTCACCCCCAAGTTTTTCACTACAGAGGAACAACAGTAGTTTTCGGTCTGGCAGACAGGTTCTGGGAGTGAGAAGCCAGAGCACGTGTCAGGGAAGCTGTGTCCTTACATAATTTGCTGCTTCGTTCATAAAAACACATCACCCTTCATGTGTTCAGCTGAAACCCTCACGTCCACTGCCTGCTCTCAACTGAAACCATCAGGAAAAGAGTCTCACCAAGAGAACAGTATCACCAACCTCAGGCTGACAAGTCATCAAAGAGAAGAAGTCAGCACAGCATTTGCTCTGTCCAAAATGAGTCCCATCAAAACAAGGTGGGCAAACACAGGTCACCTAATCTCAGCAACCTCAGATTTTCAGTGGGAAAGATGAAATATCATGATCTGAGAACAAAGGCACAATGTGAAGGCCTTGCATGTCCATGGCATGGTTTCTTGCAGAACCAAGGGAAGGAAGCCTTTAACTTAATTTCTTTCACTTGCCCTACCTTTCCTCTGCCCCAGCGACTAACGACTGGGGTTTGCTGCTAGTAGATGTGTTGGGGTTAAACACCCCAGGCAGTTCCCTGTGACACTAGAGTCCTCTATAAACTCCAGTCTTAAAAGACTTGTCTTCTGAAAAACCATTCTGCAACCACAAAAATGAGAAACTGCCTTAAGGACGTGGGTAAGGTTAAAGGAACTACCTGACTGCTGCTGTTGCAAAAGAAGCACCTGGGTGAAAAAAACAACTGGCTGAAACTTAACTGAGACAAACAAAAGAGGGAAAGCTTGGGTGAACAAACTGGGGCCTTTGCTGCACCATTCATCAAGCACATTTACCCTGCAACTATAAAACAGCATAAAGACACTTTTACTAAACAGCGACAGCAGAAACCTTCTGCCATTTCTGGCTAGTTAAAAGGCAGTGTCCACAGCCTCAAGGTCATGACAGCTTGGCTACTGCTACTCACTTTAACTGGAGTTAACAAACAAGGTCAGTAAAAGAAAGACAGGAGTAAGCTGAGATCCTGCTGCTTGCCTGCCCTAATACAAAATGCCTACTAAAGACCATCCATACCAACAAGCTAAGATAATCATTTAATTATTGGAGAAAAGACAGTTAAACAATTACAATTTTATGCTTCTGTTGCACAGATTGGCATTTATACAGCAGCCACTGGGGTGGCAGCCCACTGACAGTAACACTGCTGTGCCAGCAATAGGAAAAATGCCCTTACAGCACTTTTCCAGAGGAAGGCATTTAACATGCACAGGGAGGGGTCAGGATTTAAGCATATGACCATAACAGACTTCCAAGAGTGAAAAACACAACAAGAAATTCAGTTAAAAAAAAAAAAGTTTCCCAACCAGTTTGGGGGGGGGGGGGAAAGTCACTCGATTTAACACTAACAAAGAAATATATTGCATTCAAAGCCTGCAGAGGGGAACACAGTAATTCTTCTACATCCAAGAACAGGCACACGTCACCCTTTGTGAGACCAAGGTCAGGGTATTCTCAGCAGAAAACCAGCTGTTCAAATAATAAGAACAGCAGGACAGGGGTTTACCTACAGTCCCCCAAAATGTAACACAAAATACACCACACAGCAGGGGAACTTCAATGACACTTACTCGTGGACTCTGTTGTCTCCATACAAGTCACTTAACCCGAAGCTGACGTAGTGCCAGTGCTCAGGAACGTTCAGCGCTGGGTTCCCCAGGTTTCTGTACATGCTAACGTAGTCCAGAGGATCAGGTCCTCCCAACCTGCATGAAAACCAGAAAGATTCTTAGATTAAGTTAGTTTATTCAAGACAAACGGGAAGTCTCCACAGGTGCTACAAGGGGCTGTACAAAGACCTGCTTTAAAACACAGCTAGTGACAAAAATGAAATTAGCATGTTTGAGTTACTTCTGAAAGAAAAAAAAAAATAAATAATTGAGGAGAAAGGTTGGGTTAAGTCCAGAAAGCTTCAAGCACAAGAAGGCAAAGTGCACGTATGCAACATACTAAAATGTTTTTAATGCTAAAGCATAAAAACCTCTGGAAAATCACATTAAAGCTTCCACAAAGCACAAAGAAAATTGGAAAACTGTACTAGTAGAAGAGCAATAGCTGTAACTGCACTGCAAGCTCTTAATTCAGTCCAGAGGCACATACCTCAATTAAAAAAAAAAAAAACACACAACAAAACCTGACGCTATTCCTCAAAGCAGAATTTGAAATGGCTGAGTTTTGAGGAGAGTAATCCATACTTCTGAACATAAACATGACAGTTAAAATAGTGGAGGGGAAAAATATCGATTCAGGAAAATTAGTACCAGAACTCGAAAAACACACTAGCTGCATTAATCAAGAACGAGTAAAAAGCATCATTGCAGCCTCTGCTTCAATATCACTGGCAGCACGGCCAGACCACATTCAGCAGCGATCACCAACACCTGCAGCCACCCTTCCCCTCCCAAGGCAGAAGGCAGGGATGCTGCCGTGCCCACCAAGAGCCCCTGCTCCCCACCAAAGGAGGGAACCTGCTGGACTGTTCTGCTCGCCGTTCGCCCTGTCGATCAGAAAAGCACACAGGCAGAAGCGAGCAAGAAGAGACAAGACATCAAACCACCTACCACAAGCGCTTACGGAAGAGCCTGAGTGGCTGCTTTAACTGTTTCCTGCCTCCAATTCACTTTTTCAAGTAAAATACTTTCAACTGCTCCAAACCAGAAAATCCAAACTAAGATGACCCCCTTCATTGAAACCACTTATTACACACTAATTCCCCTCATCTGCGTTGTATGTTCAGACCCTGACTCTACTACCGGCAGGTTGCAGGGTATGCCTGGGCTTCCCTCGCTAGCCCTGGGGGTTTGTGTATCATCATTACACACGCCACAAAAAGCGTGTGAGCACCTCAGTTTTATTCCCTGATTAAAGCACCGCTGCCTTATATCAAACACTGGCAGGCTTGGCAAGAAATACCTTCCCGGCTTCCAGGCTGCTTGTCCACTACCACTGCTCCGTGCCTGCTGGAAGCATTTCTGCTTCACACGCAGAGATTCGGACCTTGCATTACCAAGGAAGTTCTGGGGTGATCACACAACAAAGCTTAATTGCAGTTATTCCACTTAAGGCCAGTACCCTTCTGGGAGTCCCAGGCGAGAGTGATGCTCCAAGGCAGCAGAGAGGGAACTCTGAGAAGCATTTCAGTCCTCGGGCAGGAGTGTAACCAGGCTGCTGGGAGTAAAGTCGGAGTTACACCCTTTGGCTTCAGAAAACAGGCAATCGGTGCAGAAGGGGTTTAATCTCAAGCTTGCAGAGTTATCCCTAGATCACGTTCACCAAGTACGGCAACTTCCCGAAGTTCATTTAGGAGAGACTGTTGAGAAAACAGGTTTTTTCAGAGCTGAGGCCACTGGCATTGCAAAACAGTCACACTGCTGGAACGTCACTTTAGGGTTACAAAGATGATGAGGGGCCTGGACCACCTCTCTCACGAGGAAAGGCTGAGGGACTTGGGTCTGTTTAGTCTGGAGAAGAGAAGGCTGAGGGGGGATCTGATCAACACCTATAAATACTTCAAGGGTGGGTGTCAGGAGGATGGGGCCAGTCTTTTTTCAGTGGTGCCCAGGGACAGGACAAGAGGGAACGGGCACAAACTTGAACATGAGAAGTTCCATCTAAACATGAGGAGGAACTTCTTTCCTGTGAGGGTGGCAGAGCCCTGGAAGAGGCTGCCCAGAGAGGTGGTGGAGTCTCCTTCTCTGGAGACATTCAAACCCCGCCTGGACACGTTCCTGTGCAACCTGCTCTGGGTGGCCCTGCTTTGGCAGGGGGTTGGACTGGATGATCTACAGAGGTCCCTTCCAACCCCATGTGATACTGTGATTCTGTGAATTCTGCATGAGCCTCGCCACAGAGCTGCAGCAATTGGGTTATCTCCATGACAGATTCTCCAGAGCAGTAGTCACCATGGCTGGGCAGATGGATCCAACCCTTGCTGGTGGCTCATCGCTCTGCCCAGAGGCCAGCACCCGGCCGAGCTGACACGCAAAGCACCTGTAAGAAGGTGCTTTCCAGGGTGAGTTAACACACAGGGGGAGTCCCTGAACTTACCACCTGCAGGAAAGACAGTGCCAGGAAGGGATACGAGAGCAGGTTTCCTGTTGTTTCCAGAAGGCGCCTAAATACACAGATTTCTAGTGGCCGTGATACACTACTTGAAATCCTCTGCCCACCTCCTGCTGCCCAATCTTATCAAGCCTGTACAAAGCAATATATCAGCTTATATTATTAAAAGGCCCATGGGCTCTCTCCAGGAGTGTGCTGTGCTGCCTCCCTCCTACTGCTGCAAGAAAAAACCGAAAAAGCAGAGCAGGGTTATCTAACATGAGTGACTTTCCCAGGGACAGCTTCCCTCCTCTTAAGTCATATAAGGCCACCATGGTGGCTCCAGGCCATCTCCAGCTTCCTAGCAGGTCAGTCAAGGATGCAGCCCAGGATACCTGGGCAGGACAGAGGGGGTGAGGATCCCACCCCACCCAGTAATGGTGCTGAGGTCCATCGGCAAGGGCTAAAGCAGAATTACACAACCTTCTCGTATGACAGGCATCATCTTTGCCAGCTTAAAAAGCAAACCAGCGGGCAAGCACAGGGAACGCATGTGAGACCCTGGGATGAAGGAGAGTTTGATCCTCAGTGGCAGCCTGGGAATATCCATTCTCGAAGTCTAGCAATAGATTGAAACACTCAGAAAAGACAAGTCTCCACGACGCACCACATCTTCACCTGCCTTTCCATTCCTCTTCACCGGCACCAGGTCATGCTGGAGGCTGTCAGAGATCTCTGCTGTAGCTACCCATTCAGCGTGTGGCACAACCAGACAGCGCTCAGGCTCCCCACAGCAGTAACTCCTGGATCCATGATGGGAGCAGCCGGATGGAAGCAATTCCAGCCGTGACAATCGCTCGTCCCTCAAGGACTGGCAGTGAACACCAGCAGCCATGTACAATTATTCAAAGTTACCTGACTGGGAAGACTCCAGAGCAAGGGAGGTGAATATGCTGAGCAGCAAACCAGTGCGAGAGACTAGCAAGAGGTCAGAGCAGATGCGTAGGGTTTGCAATGAAGGGAGAACACCTTCACCTGCTAAGCAACAAGCATCTCCCACACGCACAAAACCTGCTTCCAAACTGGGTTTAGTAACACCTTCCATGTCAAATGACTGGCACTGGAACACTGCTGACACAGGCACTTTGGCACCGACAAGACACAAGACCAACCCTTAGAGTGCCCGTTTTCAGGACGGGGACTGCTCTGCCAGCTCCTCCCCAGGGCCACTCAAACCCATTCCACGCAGGCAGGGAGCAAGCCCAAGCTACCCGTGTCCTGGTGTGAAGCAAAACAGAACCAACTTTCTGTTCAGTAATTTTACATCCTGGCTAGGCCTCCTCTAACTCTCCGAAACTAACAACATACTGTGGAGAGAACTGCTCGCTCTCAGAGTGATAAGACCAATGTTTGTGCTCCGTGCCAAGGAACGGTGTGCAGAGAGGCTCTTCCTTATACTTATTCCTATAACAACCAAGGTCAGCTAATTTTGTTTTTTGCCCCATTGGAGGATCGGAAATGGAAAAAGCATAGAGGGGTCACATCTGTGGTGAGGAGCAGACAGGACAGGTGACCCAAACCTGACCAACAGGGTATTCCATCCCATCTACATCATGCTCAGTATAAAAGCTGAGGGATCAAAAGCTCAACTCTCTTTCTTCAATGGCCAACGTCCGAGGAGGACCCCGTCTGTTCATCTGCCTTTGATCCCGATCTGTGTGTTCCTGACTCCAGAGCTGGAACCCAGTTCCCATCCGTCGCTGAGTCCAGTCTGGGACTTCCCCAGTGCCTGCCGGTGACGTGACTGTCATCCTGGGAGCTTGACACGGTTTTGTATATATTGTATCTATTCTCATTATTTTCTTTTTTATTTTAATATTAATACTTCATTAAAGTAGTTTAGTTCATTCTAAACTTCTAAATCTCCTTATCTCTTCCTCTCCTCTCTTTTTTTGGGGGGAGGGGGAGGGCCATCTGTCATTCTGGCTTTGGTCAATTCGGCCAAAACCACGACAACCCGGCACCAGCCAGTTCGGGGGAGCGGAGCTCTGTCCTGCCCAGAGCAGACCCGACCAGAGTTAGGTACCCACCGACTTACGCGCTGCACCACAATCCAGACCATCCTTGCTCCCCGAGAAATCTGGTAGGCTTGGAAGAGAGTCAGATAAAAAGCCTGCAGCAGTGACTAATTGTCCTGGGTTAAGAGACACAGGACTAACTTTTCTTCTAAAAAACTGCACTTTTAGAAGACTCTAGTGTCTGAATTTGTGAAAATATTTACTTTATAGCCAGCCAGGCTCTGTGGGATTCAAGGTCTTACTGTTTTCGAGCCTTGCCACGTGCAGGGACGAGGAAGAGCAAGGCTGGGCACTTGACCCAGGCTGGCCAACAGGATTATTTCATACCATGAATGTCACATTCAATATAAATTAGAAAAGTTTGCTGCGTAGTTCTGTCTCCCTGATGGCGGTGGGTTCAGAGAACTCCTTGCCCCAGACCCCTGAGCCCTTCCTTTCCTCCCAAAGCCATTGTGCTCCCAGTGTCCGATATTTGCTGTCCCTGCTGGGAGCACACAGCTTCCTGCTGATATAACTGGCTGAGTATAATTCCTGTATATCTTATATCAGTATCGGGATTAATATTGGTTCATTAGTATTATTGTTAACTATTTAGTCTTATTCTATTAAATCTATTTATATTTCAACCCTCATGTTTCTTTGTGTTCCCCGATTCCCCTTTCCGGGTGGGGTGGGGTCATCGGGTGACAGAATAATTGTCTAAAAGACAATAAATTGTTATGGGTCTTCTCAAACCATAACACTAATTAAATCCCAAAAAATGCACATCCGCAGCATATACCCTTCCCGAAACCACTGCCACTGCCGCAGCACCCAGTGCTACCTTCAAACCAGCCACCTGGAGCACAGCTAGTAACGTACCCATGGCAATAACGCTCAGCAAAGGCCAGTCAGCACAGATTTTTATCCAGTTTCGGGAGCAGGTTTCGAGCACCGCTGCTGCCTGCTGTGGTACATCCTCCCGCCCACAGCCGCTCTTGCAGGGTTCGACCTTCTATCACAATCTACATATCAGTACACGCGTTCAACACAAAGAGCTGGAAGCGTTGGAGGATTTTATTAGGAAGAGCCCAACTTCAAAGGCAGAGGTACAGTACAAATTTGTTACATTCCCTATTCATGGAGCTCATTCAGGAGCAAGAAGGGCAGCCTCGGGGGAAACCCAGTATTTGCATCTGCACCCAGAGTCTTCTTTTGACTGGTGTTAAGAGAGCTCTGAAGTTTCTGTGGAAGGAGAAATCCAGAGGCAGGGAGGAAACAGCTCCGCAATGGGAAAAAAAAAAATGCCAAATTCCCACTCCATTCACCCTGGGAAGTCCTTAGTGGATTGTTTGTAGTCGCTTCCCAGCAGCTGACAACCAGACTGCTTTTCACAGCTACCTTTTGACAACCCTGCAGAAGTAAGTCCGTGGTCCCCAGGCGGCTGCAGACCACAGGTCAGTGTGCTGGTTTTTGAGCACACAGCCTAAATTCGAGACAGGTGATGAAAAACCAACAGTCCAGCCTGAATTCTGCCCGTTTCAAAAATCTACCACAAAGGAAAAGTACAAATTTGGGTTTTTTCACCAGCAATTCTATGCATCAAGATATTTCACTTTAAGAGATATGCAACCACGTTTTGGAAATAAAAGCGGATACTGGATATCAACACAGAGAAACTCCTTCTCAGTGCGTGGCCAGGAACTCTTCCAAGGAGTTCCAACTGCAACCATGAACTCTCTCCCAAAATATGCAAATGGCATTTAAAAGAAAAGACTAGTTCCACAAAATAACCAACACGACTAAACCCCTTCATTTAATAGGTATGTGGTTCTGCAGATTCTCCAACATGAGAAAGTAAAGATCTGCTCTGCCGTGCAAGCCCAAGAATATAACTTCAGCTCCCCTGAACAAAAAAAATTGCTGTTAACCATAGAGAAACTGATACGGATAATTAAAAGCTGATTAGTGTTACAATATTTCTCCTAAGGCAGGGAACTTTGTTCGCCAATTTCCTCTTCTAATCCAAACCAACTAATAGCCGGCAGACCAGGCAGAGCAGTACAGCCTCGCGGAGAGCAAGCGGTGGCAGAAGTCATTCTACCAGACTTCAACAAAACCAACCCTCAACACTGCTATCGAAGGGAGAGCAGACACCTGTAGTGTACGCGTAGGCTGGACCTCGCACAAGAATTTCCTGCATGGAACAGCAGTAATAAGCTCACCTCTGCAGGTCAAGGGAGGTGATTCTACCCCCCTACTCTGTTCTCATGAGACCCCACCTGGAGAGCTGTGTCCAGCTCTGGAGTCCTCAACACAGGAAGGACATGGACCTGTTGGAACGGGTCCAGCAGAGGGCCACGAAGATGATCAGAGGGCTGGAGCACCTCTCCTATGAAGACAGGCTGAGAGAGCTGGGGGTGTTCAGCCTGGAGAAGAGAAGGCTCCGGGGAGACCTTATAATGGCCTTCCAGTACCTGAAGGGGCTACAGGAGAGATGGGGAGGGACTCTTTGGCAGGAAGTGGAGCCATAGGACAAGGGGTAATGGTTTTAAACTGAAAGAGGGGAGATTTAGGTTAGATACTAGAAAGAAATTCTTTCCTGTGAGGGTGGTGAGACCCTGGAACAGGTTGCCCAGAGAAGCTGTGGCTGCCCCATCCCTGGAGGGGTTCAAGGCCAGGCTGGATGGGGCTTTGAGCAACCTGGTCTGGTGGGAGGTGTCCCTGCCCAGGGCAGGGGGGTTGGAACTGGATGAACTTTAAGGTCCCTTCCATCTCTAACCATTCTGTGATTCTATTTCTATGAGCGACGCTCTCGGCTCTTGCTGATGACTGAGCTGACAGCCAGAAGAACTGTTAAGTAGAAAATGCCAGGATAAACAGGCCTTCACTTTACTTCTTACTTGCAACCGACCATCGACCGACCATCGCTGCCAACAGCAGTTTTCCTAGTGTTTGAGTTCCAATTGCAGTGAAGCCCTAATCAGCCCCTTAAGCAAACAAGCCGCAAGGTTTCTTCCCAAACAAGGGTCTTTGCCATTCTCCTTTATAAACCTGAATCTCCCTCCATCCCACACAAATCTTACGTCACTCTAGTCAGTCTTGTTTTAAGCTGTTGACAGAAAAGAAGTGCTGAGTCCCCAATCAAGGTGACTGGAAAGCCATCAAGCTTGAATATCTAAGATGAGAAACAGGTGTAAAAACAGACTGACCAGGGCACCGCCGAAGTACCGCAGCACTGACACACAGAGATTACTAAGCAATTATTTGCATCTTGAGGTCTCAGATTTGCAACATCTTATCTCGGCCCACTGTGTCAGTTTAAATAGAAAAAGACTCCCTAAGCAATAAGGGCTAACAGACATCTATGTCTTGCTAGAACCGCATAAAAACCAACACTTCTTTGGAAGACAGTAGCAATAGCTTGGCTACCAGGGCAGAACACAGGGAGGACATTATTCTGCTGTTGCTCAGGTCTCAACCAGGTAGAGACATACCGGTTAAAATGAAAGGTAAATAAAGAAGTTGAACATTTACTAAGCTTTTTCCACGTGCTGGAGTGGAGACTAGTCAACGTCCAGCCCTTCAAACACTCAGGGGTGACCTGATCATGTTCCTTAGGCCCAGAAGAGGGGGCTGAGCAGCAAAGCGGTAGTAAAAAGCAAAAGGAACTCCCCTTTGCGCGGGGCTAGACACTTATCTCGATAGCTAAACATCCAAGTACTTCCTCCATGCCACTCTCCCACATAAACAACTGCTGTTGCTGGTGTCAGACACTGTGTCAGCAGAGATGGTAAGCAGCAGATTCGCAGCCTGCGATAACACACGGCTACGCAAGGGCAGGAGAAGCTGGCTCTGCCCCGTGGGTTTTTACGGGTACATGCACAGCAGGCATCCGGCTGGAGCGCAGGTTCACTCCAGTCAGTGCTGGCCATACTCGAACCCCACATTCTGGGCCAGAAGACAAGAGTTCGTGCCTCCTGTCCAGGAGGGGAAACTCCAGCCACCCACCCTCTGTGGGAACCCCTCCACTGAGAAACACACGCTCCCTTTTCCCACCACCTGTCCCAGCCAAGGTCCTCATCAGCCACCCCTCAACTCCAGGGAGCTCCAAATCACCCCAGAAGCCCAAATACATCCTCCTGTCTTCAGTGCATCCCTCCCTAGGCCTTTCCTTCTATTCCCAGTACATCCTCCACAGGAAACCCCCAAAATACACCTCCCAAGCACCCAAATACATCCCCAATGCCTCTTCCCCCACACCCCCAAACTTCTCGCATCTCACCCCAAAGTCAGCATGCAACCCCTGCTGTAACCCTCCCCAGCCCTGCTGCCTCCCTCCCTCCACTCCACGCGGCGTCCCCAGCCCTACTGTTGCCCCCAAATCTCCCCCAACCCCACTACTCCACCCTTGCCCAACACAAGGCCCCTGGCCCCATTGCTCCCCTCTAGTCCCAAACAAGGTCCCCCCAGCCCCACACAGGGTCCCCAGCTCCACTGCTCCACCCCCCCAGCCCGACACAAGGCCCCTGGCCCCACTGCTCTCCCCTCAGCCCCACACTGGGTCTCCAGCCCCACTGCTCTCCCCCCAGCCCCACACTGGGTCTCCAGCCCCACTGCTCTCCCCCCAGCCCCACATCGGGTCTTCCCCCAACCCCACACAGGGTCTCCAGCCCTACTGCTCTCTCCCCAACCCCACACAGGGTCCCCAGCTCCACTGCTTCTCCCCCCCACCCCACACAGGGTCCCCAGCTCCACTGCTTCTCCCCCCCCAGCCCCACACAGGGTCCCCAGCCCCACTGCTTCTCCCCCCCCAGCCCCACACAGGGTCCCCAGCTCCACTGCTTCTCCCCCCCCAGCCCCACACCGGGTCTCCAGCCCCACTGCTCTCCCCCCAGCCCCACACCGGGTCTCCGACCCCACTGCTCCCCCAAGCCCCACACAAGGCCCCCGGCCCCCTCCAGGCCGCAGCCCCAGCCGCCTCACCAGTACTTGAGGATGGCGGTGACCTGGAGCGGGTTGGGCTGGTCGGGGTAGAGGCGGCGGCACTCGCCGTAGATACCGTGCAGCCCCGGCGGGAAGAGCGACGGGAAGGAGCCGGACGCGGACCCGGAGCCTGAACTTGGCCCGCCCGCGGGGGGACCCCCGCCAGGCCGCACGCCCTCCATGTCCGGCGCGCCGGAGGCGGCTGGTCCCGCCCCGTGCCGTCCCGTCCCGGCTGGGCCCGGCTGGGCTGGGCTCGGCTCCGCTCCCGGCCCGACACGCACCCGGCCCGGCCCGGCCCGGCCCAAGCGGCGCTGCGCGGCGCGGCGCGGCGCTGCGGGAGGAGGGGGCGGGCCCCGCTGCCCGGGCGACGATGATTGACGCGGCCGCTCCGCCAATGGCGACGCGCGGCGCGGAGGTGCGGCCGCGCCTCTTCCCTCCCCCCTCCACGCCGCGCCGCCACAGCGCCCTCTAGCGGCGGCGGCGGGAGCCGTCCCCTCGCTGAGGGGAGCGCGGTGTGGAGCTACCGGAGGCCGCGGGGGCACCCGCGGGCGGGACGGGGGATCCGGGGTGGGCAGGAGGGTACCGGCACCAGGATGAGCCAGAGGGAAGAGGAGGGGACCCCGTGGGGCGGCCTCGGGGTCGGTGGGAGGCCCGGTCAGCGCCCAGGCGGGCGGGAGGCCTGAGCGGGGCCTGGCGGGTGCTTGCCCCGGCCCCGGCTGGCCCGGAGGGCTGAGGGCAGGGCAGGGCCCGTCCCGGGGCAGCTCCCAGGCCGCAGCCGCCCCCAGCCGCGGCGCTCCAGGCTGTGTGAGTGTTAGCTGAAGGAGGGAGGCGGTAAATGGCAGGGATTCGGGAGCTGCTTCTGTGGGACTCCGTCTGCCCGCGCAGCAGGGCTGGGTGTGAGGCTCGGCTCTCGTCTCCCTGCTGCTCCTCGCCCTGTGGTTCTGTGAGACCACGGCTGTGCTCTGAGACATGGCTAGCAAACAGCCTTCACTACTGCTCTTACAGCTTTTGTCGCAGCTATCTTCACCCCTTCTCCAGTCCTCACAGCGCCTTTATTCTCCCCATGCACCTTTCTGTGTTGGTAGGTACCTCAGAGGCAGCTGTGAAGGAACACAAATCAAGGGCTGCCTGATCGAGGATCTTAACCTGTGTCCTAAGCAGACTGGAGGTCTGGCTCCTTCCCGAGCTGCAGCTACATCTGAGGTCCTGCAAAGCCTTGTACGTCCGTGTGAGCTGGTATATGACTCGCAATAGTCCTATACATCTTCGCTAGAGCAGTGTCCAGCTTTTTCAGCAGCACAGAGAAAAAAAAAAGAGGTGTAGAGTGCTGAGAGAAGAAGAGGAATGCTCCTGCTTGTTGCGTTTTTCATTTAAATAGCTGAGTTTATTCTAAACTCAGTGTTCGCAACATACCTTTTAGGATATCAGAGATAGTCAAGAAGCTGGCAATTAGACAAACAAATGCCTATCCACAGAGAAAGGAGGTGAGCACCTGGTATTCTCATGGATCACTGCTTCTCGCAACCAACGGTATTTCACTTCTCCGCTTACTGTGATAATACCTTTGGTGGCAATTTTGTGTCAACTGCAGTCAATCAAGAAGGTAAAGGTAACAGAGTCACGTGTGAAATGCTGTGTTGGCTTAATACATGCTCTGAGTCCCTCCTGGCATTTACTGAGCTGATACAATACCGGAATATTTGAAATCATAGAATTGTCTGGGTTGGAAGGGACCTTTCAGATCATCTAGTCCAACCAACAACCTAACCCTGATAAAAACCATCACTAAACCATGTCTCTAAGCACTATGGCAACCCGGCTTTTCAATCCCTCCAGGGATGGTGCCTCAACCCCTTCCCTGGGCAGCCCATTCCAAGGCTTAAGAACCCTTTCCGTGTCAAAATTGTTCCTAATCTCCAATCTGAACCTCCCCTGGTGCAACTTGAGGCCGTTTCCTCTTGTCCCATCGCCTGTGACTTGGGAGCAGAGACCGACCCCCCCTGGCTACAGCCTCCTTTCAGGGAGTTGTAGAGAGCGAGAAGGTCTCCCCTCAGCCTCCTTTTCTCCAGGCTGAACCCCCCCAGCTCCCTCAGCCTCTCCTCATCAGACTTATTCTCCAGAGCCCTCACCAGCTCCGTTGCCCTTCTCTGGACCCGCTCCAGCCCCTCAATGTCTTTTTTGTGGTGAGGGGCCCAAAACTGGACCCAGCCCTCGAGGTGGGTCCTCACCAGTGCCCAGTCCAGGGGGACCATCACCTCCCGAGTCCTACTCACCACGCTGTTCCTGATCCAGGCCAGGATGCTGGTGGCCTTCTTGGCCACCTGGGCACACTGCTGGCTTGTGTTCAGCCAACTGTCGACCAACACCCCCAGGTCCTCTTCTGCCGGGCAGCTCCAGCCACTCTGCCCCCAGCCTGTAGCGCTGCAGGGGGTCGGTGTGACCCAATTTAAAATAATTTAAACCCCTCCATCCTATCATACAAAAAAACCCTCTTTTACACTCAGTGGGTGGCGAATATCTGAGACGGGACGATCTGCTTGGGCTGAAGGCAGAAACCACGGAAGAAAAGTCTCGGCGTCTGCGTGAGCAATGCGGGAGGCTGACGGGGGGGTTCCGAGCCAGCCCCTCGCGCGGGCCAACCGCCAGAGAAGGGCATTGTCACTGATTTCAAGACCCAGCGATGTAAACATATCATTTTTAGTGTCTTTGCCAGTCATCGGCTGAGCTGCCAGAACACACAGCAAACTGGAAACCGCAGGGGATTTAACACTGGGATGCGTATTATGTATATATATAATATATAACCATGCATACGGATTCTTTGTACCGGCACTTCTGCCTCAAAGAAAAAGGCAGAAAACCAGGTAACACTGAGAGAACAGTTGAGAGAAACACTTCCATTAGTGACACATTCCCTCTGCAGAAGGGGACGGGATCGCTTTTTTTCCTTCCTCTTTTCTGATTAGAAAAAATTGGGGAAAGAAAAACTCTTAAACTGGAAATCAGCCAGTTGGAAGCCAGTGGTTTTTTGGTGGCCGTGCAGAGTTAACCCCCGGGACACAGCACCCACCGCCCCCCTCGGCTTTCGGGCCCAAAAGGGCCTTTCCAGGACGTGGCGAGATAGCTGTACTTCCCCTTTTCCGCACTACATTTCCCGGCATGCCCCGCTCCCGCCGCGCCGTCCCACCGGGCACTGCGCGGGGCCCGGACTACAGTTCCCAGCAGACACCGCGGCCGGAGGAATACATCACCCAGGCGGCTGCGCGCCGCCCTTCCGCGCATGCGCCGCCGAGGGCTGGGCTGTTGCTCCCTGACGGGTGGCTGCGGCGGCTCCTCGCCATGGAGTCCTACGACGTGATAGCGAACCAGCCCGTCGTCATAGACAATGTGAGTGCGGGCGGCCGCGCGTCCGGGGAGGGCGGGAAGGACCGGCGGGCCGCAATCCCTTTGTCATCGGGGGCGGCCGCGCCCCGCCCGCCGCCCCCCTTCTCCCTCCTCCCTCCCCCCCCCCCCCCCCGCTGCCGGCCCGGCCGCCGCCTCGGGCCCTCGTACGGCGCCGTACGCTGCGTCCTCGCAGGCCGCCGCTGGGGCGGGGCCGCCGCGGTTTGGCGCTCCGCGATTGGTTGGGGTGGCTGCCTGTCACCCCTCCGGAGGGCCGCTGCCCCCTCGCTGGTGGGGAGCGGCCGCCGCCGCCGCCGAGGTGCCGGCTGGCTGGGAGAGGCGGGGCCACCCCATTGGCTGGGGCGGCTGCCACTCAGCGGGGACAGCCCGCCGGTACCTGCCGAAGCGGGGCGCCGGCCGCCCCGCCCTCTCGCGGAGCACCTGTGCTCATTGGCGGGGCGAGCTGTCCGTCAGGCGGGGCTGCGCCCGGGGCCCCGCCCTCTCCCTCTTTGTGCCCGGGGGACAATGGTGGCCGGTGGGCCCGGGCCTGGTCGCGCTCCCTGTGGGGGGGGGTCTGTCGGACCGTCTTGGAAATGACAAGTGCAGCCGACATCCCTCCCCCAGTCACTGGCCCAGCGAAGGGGGGCGGCCACCCCTACATGAAGCCACCTCCGCCCGGGGGTGACGGGAGGGGAGTGCCTGCGCCCCAGCGCTGGGTTCCCCCCTGGGTTCCCCGGCCGCAGCCCGCGGGGGGCAGAGCTCCTGGGGGAGCCGCTCCCAGCACGGGTTGCATCAGCCGCATTTTGGCAGCGGGGTGTGGTGTCGCAGATGGCAGCTCCTGGCTGATAACGCTTCTCCTTAGCTCCAGAGCACACCCGCACCCTCTCTGGGGGAGAGCTCGGTCTGAGATGAACCGGAGCGGTTGGGTGCCTTCCTGAGGTACTTCTGGGTCCAGTTCTGATTAGCCCCATCCATGCTGGCCTCCCAAGAGAAAGGACCATCCAGGAAGGGGTGGGAGGGCATATCGTGGAGGGAGCCTCCTTCGGTGTAGTGAGTCACGGAGTCACGCTCCTCCCTCCTGACCTCTACTGCCAGCGATTCAGGTTTTGTTGTTTCGCAGGGTCAGAGTTGTGCTCCCTTCTTTCTCCGTCATCTCAATTTCTGCTGAATCTTTTTTGCCGTATGACACGTGGACCCGCTAGTCTAGTGCTTCTCAGGCTGTTGCTTTCTTTTTCCCCATAAGCTTGGATTATTGGAGGTTCTTCTCAGATCGAGCTAATTATTCTTCTGACTTCTTTGCTATTGATCCCAATTTCCTCTCTACGACTTGAGCTCTCTGATACAGTTTTGGTTTTGTTTCCTCCCTTGAAATCACAGCAGAGAGATTTAAGTTAGTTGTTGAAGGGAAATATCTAATGGAAGAGGAGATTCTAAGCAGTAGAATTGACTATGCGGAGGAAAAGGTGTTACCTTCTCTATTGGAGACATTAAAGGATAAGTTAGGTTGATCGTTCTTAGAAATGACCGGAGTAGCGCTGACCCCGCTGTGGTGTCGAGCGATTAGCCAACCATTAAAGTTATTTCCAGGCACTCTGGTGCTGTGAGGATGAGTTTGTTGTGCTAGAGTCGCAGTCTCTATCTAATTTCAGCCTGTCCTTTTGTTATTTAGCGCAATGATCGCTGCCCCGGCTTCAGGCCCTTCTTCAGGCTCGTGTGCCGGCAACTGACTGCTTCTTTTCTCGTTTTATCAGCTGGTCTTATAAAAGCTAATTCTTCTTCCCTCTCTGATTAATGATTTCCCTCCCTGTACAAGAAGCAGAATGAAGCAGTTGTTGTGACATCTGCCTTTAAGGCTGGCAGACTGTCAGCCGAGAGGAGCCTTGTGGTGACACTGCATTTTTGGTTCTCAGATTCTGAGTTCAGGCAGGATAGGAAGCAGAGCTGCACAGAGCAGGTACCGCTGTTCCCGCTGCTCCTCAGAGAGCTGTTGGTGGCTTTTCAAGGCCGGATGTTATCCTGTCTCACGTATGTGTGTGGACAGGACGGGGAACTGAGGTACTGAGCTGGTGAACAAGCCAGATCCCCCCAGTCCCAGCCCTGCTCTAATTTCTTGGCGTGTTCCAAAAAGACATTAAGGTAGGTAGCTAAAAGCTCAACAAGGAGGGTTTTTTTCTCTTCCCAAACAGCTCAGATGCATGTTTTCAGCGGGGAGAGTTTTGTAATATCCAGTGAGACGTTGGAGCTGTACCTCGGCACAACCTTAGTACTCCTTCTTGTCCAATAAGTCATTTTTTTTTTAAGAGTTGTGTTCCCATCTTGCTCTCCAACAAGCTCGCTCAGAAGTCAGTGGTCTGGGAGCCTGATGAGTGTAATGCACGTGTAAATAGACAGCGTGGTTCAGCTGTGGCCTAAGCAAGTGCAAATTCCTTTACCTCCATAGAATTGTCTCTGTTTACATAAAAGAGGATAAAATAAGGCTTTGTAGTCCTAAGCGGTGGCATTTTAAACAGCTGAGCTTAAGTAAAGGCTGTTGTGGCTTTGTTTTGTTCTTGATCTTACAAAATGTGTATCTAATCAAATAGTTCTACAACAATATGAAACATGCACCCTCCATAAAAAGCGCTACATGGCAGATTGACTCTCTTGGTGATTTCCGTTTAAATTTGAGTCCTAAATGCCTCAAGATGAATGAATCAGTACCTGACTAGCTACAGAGCTAGCGGAAGAGGTATGTTCAGTTACTTCAAGGTACTCAGGAGAATTTTCCTTGTGTTTATGTTCCCTGACCTTGACATTGGACATGTAGTTTTTCTTTCTTCTTTTATTCTTTTGCTGGGATTAAAAAAAAAAAAATCAAAACAAACAAAAAAATAACAACAAAAAAAACCTCTGAACAAAATGGGATGAAAGCCCAGCCAGGATAGTTCCAGGTAGAGGGATGTTAATTTTGAAATTCGTGTAAGTTTTAATAAATCAAAGTTTGTAGCAGAAAGGAGGATGCATGTATTTTTGCTTAGCTGAAGGAACGGTGAAAAAAACCAGGTCTTTACCTTAAACCTTCCAAATCAGTCAAGGTTATTTCAAAACTTAAAACCATTTTCTTTTGTTGTATAGGAATCTCAAACTGGGCTGTAATAAGTAGATTTACTCAGTGCACGCGTATCTTCTTTGAAGTAAAATGTTTTTAAAAGAAATGGAATAGGTTGAAAAGTGCTGTCGGGTCTTTGTAGTGCGGAGACAGCAAACAGCTGTGCTCGCTTCGTTCCCAGGCACTTGGAAACACAACCGTGCTGAAGTCCCATCCTACCGGGACATTCAAAACAGTCATTCATCTTTGACTCCAGCGAGGATTTCTGAACTACCGACACGTTCAGTTAACTTTGAACTTCAATTTGTAAATTTTAAAATGCATAACTTGCTGGGGATCTCACCAGGACACGCTGGGTGATTTTTTGGCCTGGCGTAAGGAAGTTTCGAACTCCGCGTTAAAATAGGAGTATCATTGTTTTCCTGAAACCACTTCCCAGCAGCAGACTGTGCTGGCAGCAAGATCAGTCATTACCTTGAATAAAATATTCAATAAGCACAATATCCTGATGGGGTTATGTTACTGCATTTGATTCAACTTTTTTGCTAGAAGGCTTGACAAAGGATGGTATTATTTCCCAGGTATAAAGTTGTTTATAAGCTACGATAAAGAAAAACGAAATAGTGGGTTTGGTTTATTCCTTGCTTCACTTGGAAGTGAATAACCAGAAGACAGTCTGTCTGAAGGGAAGTTTTTTTGACACTTCACAGGCCACTTTGTCACACCAGTCCCGGTTAGTGGAGACTTTGGGATGCAGCTGGAGCTGAGTCCCTCCTGGCCAGAAGGAGCAGTCAGTCCTGCCTGGCTGCCAGCTTGGGTGTGCTCCTTGAGCCAGCCTGGCTGCAGGCGCTCATCAGTAGACGAGGCTTTGAGCCATTTATCTTTTAAATCTTATATAATTAGCCAGGTCTGGTTTGCAGAGTGTTCCTGATGCTCATCTCTTGGAGATGCATCCTGGCAAATCTGGCTGGTGGTTTCCAGACAGGAGTGCCCCGGCCCTGGTGCCAGAGCACACACACTCTGCAAAGCCTGGCACCTCGGCTGGAACTGCTGGTGAGAATAGAATCACAGAATGGTTAGAGTTGGAAAGGACCTTAAAGATCATGGAGTTCCAACCCCACTGCCCTGGGCAGGGACACCTCCCACCAGACCAGGTTGCTCAAAGCCCCATCCAGCCTGGTCTTGAACACCTCCAGGGATGGGGCAGCCACAGCTTCTCTGGGCAACCTGTTCCAGTGTCTCAACACCCTCACAGCAAAGAATTTTTCTAGTGTCTAATCTAAATCTTCTCTCTTTCAGCTTAAAACCATTACCCCTCGTCCTATGGCTCCACTCCCTGATCAAAAGTCCCTCTCCAGCTCTCCTGTAGCTCCCTTCAGATACTGGAAGTAGTTTGGGAATAAGGCGCCGGACTGTGAACTGGAGAGGCCAGGGCCACCCCACATTCCTTTCTGCTGAGCCTGCCCTGGCTGGTAACCTCTGGCAGGAGCGGGGCAGGCAGCTGGGATGGCACCATCAGAAACCAATGCAGCCAGAGCATGTCTGGCAGAGCCCTCAGCAACTGGTTTGTCCTCAACCTCCAAGTGAAAGCAGTGATGCTGACCCACGCAGAGGTGGGGCAAGGGGAAAGCGGTGAAGGAGCTGTGTCGCTACTCATTTTAAAATGCTCTGGGGCATCCAAAATGTGGTTTTGGCCTGAAAAGCAGAACAGTCCTGCTGCAGAGCCCTTGAGAGTGAACAGGCACTTCACGGGTCACAGGTTTCAGTGCAAACTTGCATGCTTTGCTCCCAGTATGGGATAAAGTGGAACCGCTCCTCTTTCTGCAGAAGAGCTTGCTCCCATGGTAGTCTGGGATTACCAGTGAAACAGTTTATCTGATGAGATCCTATGAAAATCCGCTCCTTAGCAAAACTGGGGTGTTCCTGCAAGCCGCTCATTGTTTCAAGATGTCATTCCCTTGTGCAGAGAGAGGAAATGGCAGAAGGGAAGGAGTCAGCACAGATCTGAGTTGACGATGGGGTTCCCAGGATGCCTGTGGATGATACGGACGGCGATGGGAGCTGTGGGACCAGATGCCCAGCACTGACTCCCTGCCAGGGTCTCCCTGCCACTGGTTTTACCCGCTCTGTGTTTGCTGCTTGTGCTGCTTTGAATGATGCAGAGGGCCTTTTGGCTTTGCGCCTTTCCGACTGCCATACCTAATCTCTTCTGCCTTGTCCCTTCTAAACAAGCCCTATCCTTGTCAGCCACCCTTCCTGCCTCCGGCCCTTCCCCTTGCAGTCTGACTGCAACCTTTGTTCTGTCCAGACCCCAGGCTGGGTTCATTTCCAGTGTCTTCTCTGACCATATTTCTATGACCTGCCTCCTTAGCGTTAGCTAGTTTATCCACCACCTGATCTTTTCCCTAGTCTCTGCTCCAACCTGTTTCACACAGTCCTCTCCTACTCCCTTCTCTGACTTCATCCACCTTCCTGCTGTCCTTTCCAAATCCACTTCTTCTGGGAGCTCTACAGCCTTCATCCTCCCCCTTTTAGTAGCAGCACCTGAAGCTGGCAGGGTTCGGTTGCTCTTGCTCGGCTTTCTGGGGGTGCTCTCCTCCACCCGGAGAGTATTTAAGATCGATAGAAAACTTGCAGAGCTTGGATTTGGCCTCCTGCACCCCTAGCAGTATCACTGGGTAGAAAAATACTTGTCTGTACAGAGTGGCATTTGGGTGTGTTTGCTGAGCAGCACCAGGATGCTCCCGGGTGTTTGTGCCATGTGTGATGTGTCTATGCCAAGGAGGGTGCCAGTTACTCCCCTCTAGTGGCCAAGCTGGCACCTTCCTATGCCCAGCCCTGCCCTGGGAAGCTTTATTCCTAGGAAAAAGGAAAGGATCTGGAAGTGCTGATATACTTTGCTATTCCTTTAAAACCTACAAAGGTGACTGGGTGAATGATAAGCTCATGTATTTATCTGTTGTTTCCACAGGGCTCGGGTGTGATTAAAGCAGGTTTTGCAGGCGATCAGATACCGAAATACTGCTTTCCAAACTAGTAAGTATTCTGCTGGTCTTGGTAAGTTCTTATCACCGTGTTCCGATTCTTTGATATGCAGAGGGGAAGAATGGTCCGATTTTGTAACTGGAGAAATGAGTTATTCTTTTTCAGCCTGCTGCACGGAAGCATCAGGGAGAGGGGATCTCTGCTATTAAGCACTTGGAGATTTTCTGGGGGGATGCACCATAAAAGATACATCGCTTTAATAGGCTCAACACCCAAGCAGAGCTGTAGGATCCTTTAGTCTTGAGACAATAGGAAAAAAGAACAGGGAAGGAAATAAAATGGGGATGAGAGGTGTGAAGACCTCTATATTTTTTTTTTTGGTATGTGGTCTGACGTTTTGATTCCCACCAGACTTCCTTGGAAGTCTTCTGAGATTTTTACTGGAAGGAGGATTGCTGGATCAGGAACTCTGAATAGTCACTGGCTTTTATTTTCAATTGGGTGGGTTTTTAATGAGTGTATTTGTGTTCTGAGCAATGTGTTCTGTATGATGAGGTGGGGTATGGGATTGTATATGTCTAATCTGAGAAGCCTGCCCGAGCCCAGGCAACACCTTGTGGATCTGTCAACTCAGTCTAGCCGCGTTCTCCTCGGGCACTGTTGGAACAACTAAGTCCTGAATCATCAGGGAAAGTGTGGCCAGGCTCAGGTGGCTTGTGTCCTGCCAATTCAGGACAGTCTACAATCTGTTCCCTTCACCTCTTGATTAGCTCAGGGCAAACCTGGTAGTGTCCCCAGACTCGCCCATTGCTTTAGGAAGTACTGGTTAGGACAGAGAGAAACAAAAGGTAGTTAATCCTTGGGTGCATGTGGGCTCTCTCTCTGGAAACATTTATACTCTTCTTTCTGTTCTAGTGTGGGCAGACCAAAGCATGTTCGTGTTATGGCTGGTGCTTTAGAAGGGGACATTTTCATTGGTCCAAAGGCAGAGGTAAGAAAACCTTTATACTGCACTTCTCCATATGCTGCTGTGAGGAGGGACTGGAGCAGTTGTGCTTAAAAGGGCTGGGGTTCCTTGGTAGCAGCATATAAATCTGAAGAGCAGAGCAGATTGTCACTTTTAAGTGTGTCCAAGGTGGAGTGGGGAAGCTTCCTGAAATTCTTGTGCCAACCTGCTGACCACAGACCTTTTTCCCAAGTCTTTTTATACCCCTCCCTTTTTTGTTTGTTTGGTTGGTTTTTGTTTGTTTGGTTGGTTTTTGTTTGTTTGGTTGGTTTTTGTTTGTTTTTGTTTTGTTTTTTGGGGGTTGGTTGTTTGTTTGTTTGGGTTTTTTTTGTTTGTTTTTTTTGTTTGTTTTCTTTTGTTTCCTAGGCTACTTCTAGGTCTGTATGGTCACATCCCCACCTTTTTAACTGGGATCTTTAGAAATGCACCCTACTGGGTTGCCTTTTATCTCCCTGGTGTAGGTGAAAAGCTTGCTTTCCACAATCCTGCTTTGGTCAGCATGTAGGTGTATGGTCTCACATTTCTTGTGAGCCCTCCTCCGAACTACATTCCCCAATACCACCCTGTTGTGTGTCATATCGTGACTGAGCTGGTGGAACAAAGATACCATTTGATAGGTGTCTGTATGTTGGCTTGAAAAGTGTTAGGGTGGAACGTGCTCTGCAAATGCCGGACTTTCCTACTTGGTATAAAAAGGCCTTGTTTTATCTCACGAATACTTCCCTGGGAGAGATGATGTTTGTGATTAATGTTCAGTTTTTTCCCTATATGCTAGAGATATGTTGTCTTCTAGTGGAATCAAAAAGTGTGTCTGACATTAACTCGTAGTCATGATGCTCAGAAATGGCGTTGTTTGGGTCTGACAGGTATGCTCTGTTGTCCTTTCTGTTTGCTCAGGAGCACAGAGGTCTCCTCTCGATCCGATACCCGATGGAGCATGGCATAGTGAAGGACTGGAACGACATGGAGCGCATTTGGCAGTATGTGTATTCAAAAGACCAGCTTCAGACATTCTCAGAGGAGGTGAGATACCTCGGGATGGAATGGCACAGGCCTCAGTCAGTGTGTGTATAACACC
Source organism: Numenius arquata (assembly GCF_964106895.1). Classification (NCBI taxonomy): domain Eukaryota; kingdom Metazoa; phylum Chordata; class Aves; order Charadriiformes; family Scolopacidae; genus Numenius; species Numenius arquata. The sequence goes on along the minus strand of NC_133590.1, from coordinate 3,131,464 downwards.
AGGAGCCTTGGAACTCCGAGAAAGATTTGGGATGTTCCCTCTGCTTTTCTTTCTAAATGTGTCTGTTGTTAAATTAGGCTCTTACATCTCTCAGGAGATACTAGACTAAGAAGTATCCAAGCAGAATTCCTCCTTGGATCTAATGTTCTGGCCTGAATTTTCTGCTCTGGAAATCTGACTTTCAGATTTAGTTATTCACACTCTCTCTAATGGTTCTGCTCTAGGGCAAGTGCTTCTAACTTTTCCTGTTCTGCCTGCACGTCAGGCTTATCCACTCAGCAGAGACATGATTTGAAGTGAGGAAGGAGAAAACCACAATCCTGTGGTCTGGAAGGAGCTGACCAAAAAATGATTAAATGACTTGAGAGCAATAGGTTGTATAAGTGGGGTAGGAATATTTTGCCTGCTTGTGCTAAGACCGTATGCCTTCACTCTTTCTTAGGGTCTGTGTATTTTGGCTAATCTGGCTGACTTTTGGCACTGAGAGTCATCTTGTTCATCCTTCACAGGACAGGGTCACTCATAGAGCAGATTTCCTAACACTTCTTCATAACTAGACGAGAACCCTGCTGGTCTTCCAACTTAATAGATGTTATTCACAGTCTAATACAGCTCAGTAGCTGAAATTACTCCCTTCTACCTGTCCTCTTGCGCCACTGATTCCTAAAGGGAATATATATAGCAGAAATTCTCAGGGACAGACGTCTATTATTATCCTGGTTATTGCAGCACGGCTCCTTCTTTTCTTTACCAGCATCCTGTGCTGCTGACGGAAGCGCCCCTAAACCCACGCAAGAACAGAGAGCGTGCTGCTGAGGTGTTTTTTGAGACCTTCAACGTGCCAGCGCTGTTCATCTCCATGCAAGCTGTGCTCAGCCTGTAAGTGTCTTCGGTCTTTGATTTGCGCTTGTGAAAAGTTGCCATGAAATCCTTTTTTTTTTTTTACAAACAAAAAAACCCCAGCCATGGAAGACCACAGTGATGCCTGACTTACGGTTTGAGAAAACCTATAACGATTTATTGTCGTTTAGACAATTATTCTGTCACCCGATGACCCCTCCCCACCTGGAAAGGGGAATCGGGGAACACAAAGAACCGCGAGGGTTGAAATATAAATAGATTTAATAGAATAAGACTAAATAATTAACAGTAATACTAACGAACCGATATTAATCCCGATACTGATGTAAGATATACGGGAATTATACTCAGCCAGTTATATCAGTAGGAAGCCATGCGCTCCCAGCAGGGACAGCAAATATCGGACACTGGGAGCGCAATGGCTTCAGGAGGAAGGGAAGGGCTCAGGGCTCCAGCACCGGGGCAAGGAGTTCTCTGAACCCACCGCCATCAGGGAGAAAGAACTACGCAGCAAACTTTTCTAATTTATATTGAATGTGACGTTCATGGTATGAAATAATCCTGTTGGCCAGCCTGGGTCAAGTGCCCAGCCTTGCTCTTCCTCGTCCCTGCACGTGGCAAGGCTCGAAAACAGTAAGACCTTGAATCCCACAGAGCCTGGCTGGCTATAAAGTAAATATTTTCACAAATTCAGACACTAGAGTCTTCTAAAAGTGCAGGTTTTTAGAAGAAAAATTAGTCCTGTGTCACTCAGCCCAGGACACTGACTTATCACCTTTTCAAGCAAAAACTGAAACTCAATTTTAATTTTTGTAATAAAGAGTTTACAGGAAGTTGCTGAACTACGATGAGAACTAGGTTACTGGTGGTTTTTTAGCCTCTTTTCACGTGAAGTCTCTGCTCCCCGAGTTGAACTTGGATGTGCTGCCTGCTTGGGGTCGCTTCGAATTACTTGTTCTGACTCGGTTGTTTTCCCCTCCGCTAGCTACGCGACTGGGAGGACTACAGGAGTGGTGCTGGACTCCGGGGATGGCGTTACCCATGCGGTTCCCATCTACGAAGGTTTTGCCATGCCTCACTCCATCATGCGGATTGACATCGCCGGCCGTGATGTCTCACGCTTCCTGCGTCTCTATCTCCGGAAGGAAGGCTATGACTTCCACACAACCTCCGAGTTTGAGATTGTCAAGACCATCAAGGAGGTGATGCTCTGTCTGTTTCTGTGTTTATTCAGGAAGGGAATTCTGCCCAAGGGAAGTCGTGGCTCATGAAACCTAGTGGGAAGTGCCAGCCTACCTAGCTCTGCACCTCGTTCCTTTATTTACCTGGGCAAGACCAGGGCCACGTAGATTATTAAAGGACTGCAGCGTCTCTCGTATGAGGAAAGGCTGAGAGAGCTGGGGCTGTTGAGCCCCGAGAAGAGAAGTTTGGGGAGGATCTCATCAATGTGTAAAATGTCTGAAGGGAGGGTGCAAAGACAACAGAGCTGGGCTTATTTCAGTGATGTCCAGTGACAGGACAAGAGACACAAACTGAAGCGCAGGAAGTTCTGTCTGAACGTAAACTTTTTTACTATGAGGATGACCAAGCAGTGGTACAGGTTGTCCAGAGAGTTGTGGAGTCTCCATCCTTGGTGATATTCAGAAGCCATCTGGACATGGTCCTGGGCAACCTGTTCTAGGTGATGCTGCTTGAACAAGGGGGATGGACAAGATGACCTCCAAGAGGTGCTTTGCAACCTCAACCATCCTGTAATTGTCATCAAGGTCACATCTAATCCCTATTGAGGGGCTGTTAACATGGAGATGAAGACAGAATGTGTTTTGCATTTGTCTGTGCTGGAGTTTCTCAGGGTCTGATGGCACCTTTCACTAGTGTTCATTTACCCTTTGGGGCAAGGGGCTGTAAAATCCATGGCAGGTAGGGATCACGAGTGGGATATTGCAAGTTATTTTCTCCCACTCCCCTCTGTGAAAGAATTCACTCACAGCATTTCCACTTACAAAGGATTCCCCTCTCTGGAGGGTCTGCAGTGTTTAGTGACCTTAGAGCTATGCAGCGGTTTGAGAAGGCAGATTGAGATCCCTAGCAAAGCAGTTACCTTGGCTTCTGTTGTGTGCCAGGAGAGGAGGACAGAGGTGGGACAGCTCAGAGCCGATGACCGCTCACATCGGCTTTGGAGCATCGCCAGGCTCACCCAGACAGGTTGTTCTCTGATTTCAGCAAGGCTGTGTGTGACTCGGGGCTGCCTACGCGTCCGTTCCTTCGGTATTCGGGGTCAGTCTTCAGGTCAGTACTGGCTGTGACTTCTGCGCGCTGATGCCTGGCAGTTGCTGCCGTTCCATGGGCCCCCATCACAAGCTGTGATTGTCACAGCTAACTCTGGGCTGAGTCAGAAGCCTGTGCCGGGGCTTGAGAGAGTTAATGAGCTATTCTTGAGCCTGTAACCTACTGCCAAAGGACAAGAATGGAAATAGTTTGCTTGTTGTGTGTGGCTGTGCTGAGGGAGCGACGCTTGGGCTCCACGTCACAGTACAGCTGAGTGGCTTTTGCCTGTTACCCAGAGCAGGAGACTTCATAGAGTTGTAGGTTTTAACCCAGTAGCTGCTTTCTGTTCTACAAATGTTGATTGTTGAATGGGAGAGAAAAAAAACCTGACGTGTGCAGATACTGCAGCACCTGTGGACCAGAAGATCTGGTGTTGGGAGGTGCGCTGGAGAACGTTGTGCTTCGGAAGCAGCCTGGTTTGTACCAAGCAGTGGTTGCAGTGCAATTGCAGTGACCTTATGGGACAAAGCAAGAGGCTTGTACTCTTCAGAAATGGCCAAGGCTCCCTTTGCATCTTGGGTGATGAAACTGCTAAAAGGCATTGTGCTGACTGTTAAGTGTGAAGTCTTGCACCAGTGCAGTCTCTTCTCTGGACTATACACTTAGGGAAACAAAGAGCAGGGGAAAGTGAGCCAGGTCCTGCTTTGCATACTGCCTGCCCTCACCAGCAGTGAGTCAGAGAGAGGAAACAACCTGACGTTTGCTCTCCAACCTACGCCTTTTTCTTGACTTTTAAGATTAATTTTAGCTGGGGAAGGTGTTGCGCGTTTCTAGGATATATGTACCTGGACCTTGCGATGAGATTTGTTCATGCTGGTGCCATTTGTGACTTGATTTGCATATCTGAGGGGTTGAGGGTGGCTTCTTGTGTTCGCAGCTTTCTTGCCTTAGGAGAAGTTGGGATGTTCAGCCTGAATGCACCGTGGCAAGCACAGAGCTGAGATTCTGGACGTGGGAGTTTCTCTGTCCCAAAAGCTGCTTGGGATCTGTTGGACTCTGTCTGACATAGAGAGATTTATCTTTTTTTAAAAGGGGAGAAAAAATTAGGAAAGAAATTTGGGGATGTTGAAAAGTCTACAGGAGGAATTACCTTAAAAGCGGGGGGAACCCTTACTTATGCCTGCTTCAGTCCAAACATTGTTTCTCGGCTTGCTGTGAGGGTGGTCAAACACTGACCAGGTCAAACACAGCAGGTTGTGCCCAGAGAGGTTTGTGGATTCTCCATCTGTGGAGGTTACTTCAAGCATGACTGGAGGTGGATTTGGGCAGCCTGCTCTAGCTGAACCTGCCTGAGCAAGGGGGTTGGACTAGATCATCTCAAGAGGCCCCTTCCAACCTAAATGTTTCAGTGATTCTGTTTAGAAGCTTTTTTTTATAATCATAGAATGGTCAGAGTTGGAAGGGACCTTAAAGATCATCAAGTTCCAACCCCCCTGCCCTGGGCAGGGACACCTCCCACCAGACCAGGTTGCTCAAAGCCCCATCCAGCCTGGTCTTGAACCCCTCCAGGGATGGGGCAGCCACAGCTTCTCTGGGCAACCTGTTCCAGGGTCTCACCACCCTCACAGGAAAGAATTTCTTTCTAGTATCTAATCTAAATCTTCTCTCTTTCAGCTTAAAACCATTACCCCTCGTCCTATGACTCCATTCCCTGATCAGGAGTCCCTCCCCGTCTATCCTGTAGGCCCCCAAACGATAACAATTTGGAATAGCAAAGCTTACTGTGGAATAAAAAATACAAGGTGCTGGAGCAGTTTGAAAAGTCAAAGTATTTTATTTCCTGTAATTTAAAATATAGGTAGGCAATGAGAAGTGAGCAGCTTAGATCATGTGAAGAAATTTTTACTGTTAGCTATTAGTTATTGTTTACCCTGTTGAAATGCAATAACGGACTTTGTTCACGCTCCTGTTGCAAAGTTACCTGAGCACACCTTTATACAAGGTTAATGTCACTAAAGGTGTTCCAGGTGTATGTTTTACTTTGCCCTGCAGCGGGTTGGAAGTGCTCACAGTTACCCCATCTGCGCTAGAGAGAGAACTTCTAAGCAGTAGGAGAGCTGGAAGCAAGAGGTGAGCACCAGCTAGAGGTAGGGGATGAGCATCCTTGACGTCTCTAATCATCACATGGAGCTGTAGCATGAGTAGATATTTTACCTGATGTGAACCCAAAACATCTTTTCCCCCCGCGCAAAATATTGTTGAAATTGGTCTCCCAAAGGGATACATGGATTTCTGTTGTTAGAAAAGTGTTTTATCAGAGGCATTTGGGTTTACCCTTCTCACCTTCCTCTCCCTGACTCTCTCCTCTGCAGCGTGCCTGCTACCTGTCAATAAACCCCCAGAAGGACGAGACTCTGGAGACCGAGAAGGCTCAGTACTACCTGCCAGACGGAAGCACTATTGAGGTTTGTAGGGGCCACCCTGGAAGGATTCCTGACGTGAAGCACGGGGTTTCCAGAATAGCCCTCTGCCTAGAGATGGGAAATTTAATGCAGTGTTAGGTGGGAGGGGATAATTTTAAAAGACCGGAACTCATCCCAGGCTGTTGACTGGGCACTACAATTTTTAGGGGAACGAAACATTATATAAACCTCACAACTTGTGCTGGAAGTCCTGGGTAGGGATACAGCATAACTCTGAGCTGTTTGAGTGCAGGCTCTGATCTAGCAAATCTTTATGCAGATGAGGAACACAGTGTGGGTAGATATTAGGTCACTGTAAATTCAGCAGTGGTTTTCTGTGTGGCTTTTGTCCTGCCTAGAGGTGCAGAAACAGTTGCTTTGAAGAGTGAGTTAGGAATAATCCTCAGAAGACTGAACCTACTAAAGAATGGTTGAAGGAGAGGAAATACAGGTCTTACCTCCAGCACCGGGGGTGGATCTGCTCCTTTTTCTGCCAGTATGGAGCTGAGAAAGTTTCTTCGTCTTTTTCATCTGCAAAATGGAAATAGCTCCTTTTCTAGGAGCAGTAGACTAACATGTTCAGTTGGGAGCTAGTGATGCAGCATGAGTGTCCAGAAAACTCCGTTACTCTCAAGTTTCACCTAGGAAATGGCAGGCCCAAACTGTAGGCAGTGAACAGAGCCACACTGCTCTCTCTTCTTCTCTGTCATCCCTTACAGATCGGCCCTGCCCGTTTCCGAGCCCCAGAGCTCCTGTTCCGGCCAGACCTGATAGGGGAGGAATGTGAAGGACTCCACGAGGTGCTCGTTTTTGCCATTCAAAAATCAGACATGGACCTGAGGCGAACGCTGTTCTCCAACATCGTGCTGTCTGGAGGCTCCACGCTTTTCAAAGGTTCCTGCCTCTCCCCTTTCTGTGGGGCTGTGACATACCTGATCTCTTCCTTCCTTCTCATGTGAAGCTGGGAAGATAATCTCTATCACCCAACTTGTCCTGTGAGATGAGGGCTGTGGGAACTCTGCTCTCTTGGGGTGGGATGGGGGGTACTGTCTGATTTCCTGAGTCCTAGTCATACCCTTCTGGGCATGCAAGACACCTCTGCTCTTCTATCTCTCTTCCTGGGCTTGGGGAGGCTTTTAACTTTTTCCTCCTATCACTCTGCCTGTGTCAGGACCGAAGAGTTGTGCTCATTTCCGCTGCTCTATTCAGGATAGTTGAGACTGGATACTGCAGAGGCTCTTGCATCTCCTGAGGTTCCTCAGGTCTTTGGTACCTGAGAGAGTCCAACAGTCCTGGTACTGCATGAAATGTCAGCTACGTGTGTGCAGAAAGCTTTCTACCCATCCCCTCAGGGCTCAGCTGCCCCCCCCCTCAGCTTAAACATCTCCTCTGTCCACAGGTGGACATCTCCAGATAAGTTCTGGTCTTCCCAGTCAAACCCTCTTCCCCTCTACAAATGGGCTGGACACAGGAGGGAGGTCCAGGGAAGGAGGAGGGAACTGGCCCAACTGTGTTCTGAACTGAAAATCTTGTTTGATCATCTCAAGGTGCTGCCGAGGGACAGAGCCTGTTGTGCTAGTGTTTGAGGACTGGCTGAGGGAGGCAGAATCCCATTGTCTCCTGGCTGTGCCTCTCCACACTGGTCTCTCTGTGAGCCCTGGAGTGGGATATTTGACTAGGACCGCACAGGACATGTCCACACTGTTAGTAGATGGAACTTGGGATTTGTTGAAGGGCTCAGACTACACGTTTTCTGTTTTGTTTAGGCTTTGGTGACAGGCTGTTGAGCGAAGTGAAGAAACTAGCTCCCAAGGACGTCAAAATAAGGGTAGGAGCAGTCTCTTTTGTATTTATTACTTCCTACGTGTGCTGTTTTGTGGCCTTTAAAGAACCATGCGAGAGTGGAGCTGCCGTTGGCTTCAGTCCGGAAACAGCTTTCCTGAGAGAGCCCAACAGTGTTTGCTGTCGTGATAAAAGCCTGTTTGGTTTCACCACAGAGAAGGTGGCTCCTCTGACAACAGGACCCCTGTCCAGGATCCTGGACCGCTGTGGCTGTTTTTGAAGGGTGGTGGGCAGGGGGGTGTTGCTGGGTGTCTTTGGAGTGGGAGAGGTTGTACCTGTGTTTGCCGGCTGTCGTGAAACAGGGTGGCATGGCAGAAGGAGCAGGCTGGAGCTTGGGGAGGTCCTGACTGATTCTCTCTCTTTCCCAGATATCAGCTCCTCAGGAGAGATTGTATTCCACGTGGATCGGGTATGTGCTGCACAGGGACACCTCTTGCGGTGGGATAGAATCATAGAATGGTCAGAGTTGAAGGGACCTTAAAGATCATCCAGTTCCAACCCCCTGCCCTGGGCAGGGACACCTCCCACCAGAACCGGTTGCTCAAAGCCCCATCCAGCCTGGCCTTGAACCCCTCCAGGGATGGGGCAGCCACAGCTTCTCTGGGCAACCTGGGCCAGGGTCTCACCACCCTCACAGGAAAGAATTTCTTTCTAGTATCTAATCTAAATCTCCCCTCTTTCAATTTAAAACCATTACCCCTCATCCTATGGCTCCACTCCCTGATCAAGAGTCCCTCCTCCTTTTCCCTGTTGAACCTTACGAGGTTCTTCCTTGCCCAGCTCTCCAGCCTGTCCGGGTCTCCAACGTTTCCCTTTAACCCCTAACACGCCTGTCTCTCCCCAGCGGCTCCATCCTGGCCTCACTGGACACCTTTAAGAAAATGTGGGTTTCGAAAAAGGAATACGAAGAAGACGGAGCTCGTGCCATCCAGCGAAAAAGCTTCTAGCCCTGGGACCCGTCCTCAGTCTCCTGCGAAGACTCACTTCAGTTCTAAACTCGCTTTTCTGAGTCCGAGTGTCTGAGAGCTGCCTGTGTGTGTGTGTGTGCGCCAGCATGCCCCGATGTCACTGAGCAAAGGCGACAGCAGCAGGAGGGTTGTATTAGTACTACTAACTTTTTTTTTTTTTTTAATTTTATTTTTTTGTTGGGTGTTTTTTTTTTGTTTTTTTTTTTTTTTTAAAAACGAAAAGGAGAAAATACCAGTCTGAATTTCTCTGGAACGGCCCATTCCTTTTTCGTTTCGGTCCCTTAATTTCTGTATCGCCGTCGCATCTGTCACCGTTAAAACAAATGAGCGAGCAAAAAAAAAAAAAAACAAACCAAAAAAAAACAACAACAAAAAAATAAAACCACAAAAGGGAACAGCTTCTAGAGACGGCCCCGGCGAGCCCCAAGGGAGCCAACCACTGCAGGCTGCTCACCCAGGCCCTCCCCAGCCCCACCACCAGGCCTGGACTGTCTGGAAACGTACCTAGTTTTTCCTCTTCAGCGGTGTCTTTCACCGTCCGTAGGTTTGTTTGGTTTTTTTGGGGTTTTTTTTTTTTGGAAGTTGTTTTTAATATATTTTTTATTAAGAGAAAGCACATTCTCAACAGTTCAGCCCGTTTTTTTCCCCCCACCCACCCACCCACCACTGGTTTTTGGTGTGAGTGCGTGTATGCCTGTGTGACTTCTTAGCCCGACGTGTGGGGCTGCCCCCCACCCCCCGCCCCGGCCCCCCCCCAGCCCTCCGCAGCTGGAGAAGTTGGTGATAGGACTTAGTTTGTATTTGCATGGAGTAGAACAAAAGCAAATCTAATCAGCTACCCATTGTACTAGACGGTTATTCTCTCCTACCTTGTTTTAAATATCTTTTCTCCTCTGGAAGCCAAGTGCCCCGGAATGGGGGTGAAGGCACTTTTGTGTGTCCCCCCCCCCGCGCCCTGCCAAGGTTCACAGTGCTGCGTTCTCATGTCCTTTCTCTGTCAGAGTCGAGGCTGTTTTTCTCTCCCCCCCCCCCCCCTCCCAACCCCTTTCCTGCCACACCAGGGCAAAGGGAGCATGTATTTACAGCCAGGCGTAACTCTTGTGTACTTTATCCATTCTGGGGCAAAATTAATAATTGGAAAGGTGCATTGTAATGTAAGAATTGTTTTATTTATTGAAATGTCTGAGGATATCTCAAAATACTTACCGCGGCACCTGGGAATTACGCTTTGGGTCTTCTTTGAACACCTCCCACCCAGCTCTCCCTGGTTCGGTGTGTTCGCAGCCGCCATCCCAGCCGCTCCTCGGGGCGTCTCGCTGTTCTCTGGGAATACACTACACGGGAGGACAACAATCCGTAGCGGGATGTCGGCGTGAGCGGGAAGCCGTCTCCGTGGCTGTGTTCAGCGCGTGCCTTTCTGCTCACCCGGCGGCTGCTTCGCCTCTGCTCTCACAGCCAGGGGCAGGGCTGCGGCCCCGCTGGCGTCGGGGTGCGCCACTGCTTCCCCCCCCCTCCCCGGGTTAGTCTTTCCTGGTATTTGGTGCTCTTATATATATATTTTTTTTTCTTTTTTTTTCTTTTTTTTTTTTAAATTTTATCCCCATTGTCAATTTTCTGCAGGACCTGGCAGTAGCCGTGGAGCTGGAGTTGCTCGGTGGCAGTTCCTCCCCGTTCCCCTCCTTTCTGTTCGTTGCCCACACATCACCTCGGGGTCCCTCTCAAAGCGGGGGGCTGGGGGGGGGGGGCGGTGAGAGCCGAGGGGCTGCCACGGGGACAAGGAAAGGGGGGGGGGGGGGGCAAATGCTGGGGCACGGCCCCCGCTGACGTGAATGTAAACAGCAGCCTGTTGCCCTGCTGGAACCACGTCCTCGGGAGAGGCTGTGGGCAGGAGCCGTGGTCTCCTCTGAGGCCGGGCTGCTCCTTCACCCGCCCCCCCCCCCCCCCCAATCCGTGGGAGCAGACTGGTTTTTAAGCAAGAACCTGTCAGGTAGAAACGAGCCGTCGATGCTCAGCCTTGTTCTGCTGAAAAAAAAAATAATCAGTTGTGTTCTTGCTGGTTTGCTCTAGAGGGGCAGAAGGAAATCCCTCCGGGTTTGGTTACCACACGTGTGTGTCCCCCCCCCCCGCCTTCTCCCCCCACCCAGGCAGCGCCCCCCCCATCTCTTCCCCACCCTCCCAGCCCCAGAAGCAGCGAGTGCTCCGTATTGTCACCTGCAGTGACCGGACGGAAAGGTGCCGTCTCCGATCTAGCATTTGTTTTGCTCTGCCTGACTGTTCCCTCGCACACTGTCCAAACCATGTTGCCTGGTGGTGCCCAGCATACTTCAATAAAGTCATTCATATACAACCCTCAAGGCTCCCGGCCTCATCTTCCCCTATTTTAAGGAGGTCACTTGGGTTCTTCTCTCGCCCGGGCAGCGTTATTGTTGGCCAATCTCTGCAGAGAGAGACCATCTCTGGTCCAGGGTTGCCTTCCTGATCAGGCTTTTGAGCCCTGGGCTGCAGCCGTGGGTCTGCACTTTGGGGGTGTCCAAAACTCCTCTTCTCCTCACCAACCGTTGCGTGTTCTGTTTCTCACCAGGGCTGGGTCGGGGGCAGCCGAGGCGCAGAGAAGCCGAGCGAGGGCTGGTGCAGACAGCGAGGACAGCCCTGGCTGAGCGAGAAGAGCCGGAGCCAGCCCCGGCGCTTGCTGAGAACACGGTGAGCTTCGCTCCCAGGGCAGGCCTGGGAAGGTGGCGCAGGGCCCAGCCACGTCCCCAGAAGGTGAAGGAACAGGACGGTCTCATCCCTGAGGCCTTCCAAAGCAGCAGGGGTGGGGGGGAAAGCGGCAGCCTCCCCACAGGCCCCCCTGATCCTCTCTGCCCCCCCCTAGAAACAGGCCAGGCCCCAGCACAGTTTTGCTGGAGGAACATCCCCTTTTTCTCCCATCCAAGCCCAGCTGCGCCCCTGCGGCACCACAGGAACCCCGCCAGGCTAGAGCCACCCGCTAGAAAAAAATCACCCAGCGGTACAGAAAAAGATCATCTTTAATTTATGAAATGAAGAATCATTCTCAAACTTTGTTAGAAGTCGCACAAATAACTTATGATTAAACCATCAAAGAGCAACAGGAGCCTTGCGGCGGGAACGCCTTGGTCCAAGAGAGAAGGCAGCCGTGTCCTGAGGCAGGAGGGCAGGTTTGTGGGCTCAGACCCCCGAGGGAACCTGGCACTAAATAAAGAACAGCCCCCTAAGCACAGAGCAGCCTTCAAATGCTGCCTGCGCCCCCCTGCTCCTGCTGGGATGCACGGGGCAGAGCTCTGCTTTGGCACATCTCTTCTCCCTGTCCCCAAACAGGGACCCGAGGAGACCCTCCCTCACTGCAGGGACCCCTCTGGTGACAACCTGCCCGCTCTACTCGCAGCTGGAACCAGAGAGACCAAGCCCCCTGCTCTCCTCCTTGGGCCAGTTGATGCTGGGGGTTGGAACAAGATGATCTTTAAGGTCCCTTCCAACCCAAACCGTTCTACGATCAAGCTCTGGGGCAGCGTTTTCAGGGGAGAGGAGCCAAGGTGTCTGTCTCTCCCCCCCAGAGGTAAAATCTCAACCCCGTGACTGCCCAGCATTGGGTCAGACAGGCTCCTCGGAGGAATCGAAGGCACATAAACAAGACCTGGTGTCTCCTCCAGGCTGTGCTCTCCCCCTACGAGAGGGAAAGGCACCAGGCTGCCTTACTGGGGCACCCGGGACAGACCCGGGCAGGGGGGCACCTCCGTGGGGCTCCCGGCACAGCGGTGTGACAGTGACAGTGCTGAGGGGAAGGGGCTGTGGAGGGGAGAGGAGGGATAAACCCAGGCAACGGGACGCCAGGTGAGATGTTCCAGCTCAAGGCTCTGAGCCCAGCACCTTTCCCAGCCCAGCAACAACTCCCTCTGCAAGGCCACAAAGGAGGGACCCTCGGCACAGACCCAGCCCAGCCGGCAGACCCTGGCCGTGCGGGATATCGTCCTGGGAACAACAAATGCCCAAGAGCAGATTTGGTCCAAGAACCGCAGCGCTGTACATGGGAGAGGCTGTACCAGCTACTGGGAAAGGCCTTCAGGGTCCTCCCATCCCCGCTCCCGCTGTCCTGAAATCACCCTCTTGGTCACTGGGTCCCTCAGGAGCCTCCCACTCTGTTCCCCACCGCTGCAGGACTCTAGCAAGGAAGGTGGCCCTTTGCATCCCCTCTTGCTCAGCCAGGGCCACGACCAGGGCAGAGGACTGCACTGGAGATGTGGCTGTCCCCAGCGCTGTCACCTCCCTGCTGGGACAAGCATCCCGCTGCTCCCTGGGACAGGCTAGGATAAAGCATTCTGGCTCCTGTGGCCAAACGATCTACCCCAGGCCCCTCACACGCTGAACTTCTCTGCCTTCCCCAGCGACCACCTCGAGGAAGGAGTAACCATCGGCATTAACAGCATTTCACAGCTGAACTGTAAACACGGGGGTTCCTCAGCCACCGTCCCTGCGCTCTGCCTGCCCTCCCCCACCAGCAAGGAACCCCCTGGGGGGGGGTGTGTGTGCTCAGACACCCCTAGATCGTTTTGATCTCTGGTGCTCGGCCTTGCGTCAGGCTTTGGCGCTGAGCCTTCACCATCTGCAGACGTTTCCCGTGCAAGCTGAACTGGGACCAGCTGAGGAGCTGCAGCAGCGCGCAGGTGATGGGTACGAAGACGAGGAGGTAAAAGCAGCCCTGGCGAAGAGTCGGCTCCAAGGCTGCGGCAGAGTCCAGCTTCGGCTGGGCACTCACCACGTTGCTCAAGGGGTTGCGCTGGAAGATGTCGTAGCCTGGGGTCAGAGAAGAGTTTGTGAGACCAGGGACAGGAGGGACGGACCCTTGTCCACCCTCCCCGAGCGACTGGCCTTGGAGACGCAGAGACATGAGGGCATCGAGTACACCCTCAGTAAGTTCACAGACAATACCAAGTTGGGTGGGAGTGTTGATCCGCTGGAGGGTAGAAAGGCTTTGCAGAGGGATCTGGACAGGCTGGATGGATGGGCTGAGGCCAATGGGATGAGGTTCAGCAAGGCCAAGTGCCAGGTCCTGCCCTTGGGTCACATCAACCCCCTGCAGCGCTACAGGCTGGGGGCAGAGTGGCTGGAGCTGCCTGGCAGAAAAGGACCTGGGGGTGTTGGTCGACTGTCACAACTGTGACACGACTGTGACTGAACATGAGCCAGCAGTGTGCCCAGGTGGCCAAGAAGGCCACCAGCATCCTGGCCTGGATCAGGAACAGCGTGGTGAGTAGGACTCGGGAGGTGATGGTCCCCCTGGACTGGGCACTGGTGAGGCCCCACCTCAAGGGCTGGGACCAGTTTTGGGCCCCTCACCACAAAAAAGACATTGAGGGGCTGGAGCGGGTCCAGAGAAGGGCAACAGAGCTGGTGAGGGCTCTGGAGAATAAGTCTGATGAGGAGAGGCTGAGGGAGCTGGGGGGGTTCAGCCTGGAGAAAAGGAGGCTGAGGGGAGACCTTCTCGCTCTCTACAACTCCCTGAAAGGAGGGTGTAGCCAGGGGGGGTCGGTCTCTGCTCCCAAGGAACAGGCGATGGGACAAGAGGAAATGGCCTCCAGTTGCACCAGGGGAGGTTCAGATTGGAGATTGGGAAAAATGTTTCCATGGGAAGGGTTCTTAAGCCTTGGAATGGGCTGCCCAGGGAAGTGGTTGAGGCACCATCCCTGGAGGGATTGAAAAGCCGGGTTGCCATAGTGCTTAGAGACATGGTTTAGTGATGGTTTTTATCATGGTTAGGTTGATGGTTGGACTAGATGATCTGAAAGGTCCCTTCCAACCCAGACAGTTCTATGATTCTAACTGGAAGAGCTTTCTGCACCCACCCAGGGCACAGGACACAGCGAAGGACACTGAACTCACAGGTCTGCCCTCTCCTGCCCTGATGCTTTCCTCAGGAGCAGCCTCACCTGTGTATGCAGAGAGCAGCCAGGTGCCGATGAGAGGGGCGAAGGTCTGGCCTGGCTTGGTGACCAGAGCCACCATCCCAAAGAGCAGCGCTGAGGCCGCCTGCTTCCTGCGGTTCAGGACCAGATCCTCATCCACCAAGTCCGTGACCACCAGGTTGAGCAACTTGCAGGTCCCTTCTGTGAACACTCGGTTGCTGCAGAACAACAGGCAAAGCACTGAATGGAGGTGTCAAGAAATAACAGGAGTCTGTGGGAGAGAGGGTTGAGAAAGGTTCCCCAACACTTCAACTATGAACTTCAGAAGCCCTGGTTATGGGAGGAGAACTGCTAGCAATAAGCCTTGTGTACCCTGCCGTGACAGCTTGGATCAGTCCCAACCTGCCACACAGACAGGGCTGGGGACACACTGGGTCACAGGCAGCTGCAGCACATAGCCCTCTACTCTGCTCTCGTGAGACCCCACCTGGAGTGCTGTGTCCAGCTCTGGAGTCCTCAACACAGGAAGGACATGGACCTGTTGGAACGGGTCCAGTGGAGGGCCACAAAAATGCTCCGAGGGCTGGAGCACCTCTGCTGTGAAGACAGGCTGAGAGAGCTGGGGTTGTTCAGCCTGGAGAAGAGAAGGCTCCGGGGAGACCTTGTAACAGCCTTCCAGTACCTGAAGGGGCTACAGGAGAGATGGGGAGGGACTCTTTGGCAGGGAGTGGAGCCATAGGACGAGGGGTAATGGTTTTAAACTGAAAGAGGGGAGATTCAGATTAGATACTAGAAAGAAATTCTTTCCTGTGAGGGTGGTGAGACCCTGGAACAGGTTGCCCAGAGAAGCTGTGGCTGCCCCATCCCTGGAGGGGTTCAAGGCCAGGTTGGATGGGGCTTTGAGCAACCTGGTCTGGTGGGAGGTGTCCCTGCCCAGGGCAGCGGGTTGGAACTCCATGATCTTTAAGGTTCCTTCCAACCCTGACCATTCTATGATTCTATACTGAGGGCTGTGGCCACAGGCAGGCTGCAGAGGAGGTGAGGAGCTCAGCTCAGCAGCCGGGAGAGGCTGCCACCAGCCCTGCTCAGTCTCTGTCTCCCTGAACATCCCTGCCTCCCTCACTCTGCTGCTGGCACAGCCTACGGCTTCTGCAGTGACCTGTCGCAGGCTCAGGTACGTCAGAGCTGGGAACCTCATGGCTTCTGTGTGACCCTGGCTACTGCTCCCCACCTCCCACTCCTCTCTGTAAAACAGGGACAAGTCATTTCCGCTCCCAAGTGGCAGAGAGCAGGGGAATGGAGTGCTGCCAGCCTACCTGGCAATGAAGATGCAGAGCAGATACACCTGATCGGGTCCTGCCAGGAGCATGACAACGCTGAGAGCCAGCTTCAGGAAGAAAAGTCCTCGCACAACAGCATAAACCCCACAGCGGCGGCAGAGGGAGAGGAAGTAGAGGTTGTTGAGATGGGGGGCAATGTAGGAAACACCTGAGCAGAGACAGAGGCACAAATAGCTTGAGGGAGTTTCAGTATCCACCATGCCCCCAGGACCGATACTGAAAGAGGGGACACAGCTGGTCACCACCAGCAGGGCTGTAGGACACAAAGTAGAGAATAGTCCCCCCTGCACACACAGAGGCTTTGTGGCACAGCACACACTCTTCCTACAGATGGAAGGTTCTTCCATCAACCTCATGGGCAGGAAGGAAGAAAATACTTTCCCCGGTGTCATGCAGGGCCTGGGACTCAGCCCTGGAGCAGAAATGAGAGGGACAGGACAGCGTGACCAGACCTGGCCCACACAGAACCCTCCCAGGGTAACTCTAGGACCGGTGCCCACAGATCTGGGGCAGCCTGGAAACGGTCCCTGTGCCACAGAGAGAAGGGGATTAAATTCAGGGCTGTGTTCCCTCTTGCATCCTGGGGACACTATTTGCAGTCGCTAATGCTCAGAGCGGTATCTCTGTGGCACCTAGGCCAGAGTCCCAGTGAGCCAGTAGAAAAGGCTCCAAGTTACTTCTGTGCCCAGGAAGGAAGGTCCAGGGAAGCATGTGGGATGTGTGAATCTTACAGCCCAGAGACTGGCGTGGGAGCACACCTCTCCCCAGAGCAAACCCAGACCCAGGCCAGGTCCTAACCCGGCTGGCTCCTTCCAGTCCCACCTGAGACTCACCGAGCAGGAAGGATCCAGTAGAGACAGAGATCTGGTCTGACAGCAGGTGCTCCAGGAACAGAGGGAAGAAGTTGCTGTTAAAGTGGCAGTGAAAAACCTGTGAAGGCAGCGTGCAGACGAGCTGGTCAGCAGGAACGGCAGTAAGAGAGAACAGAAAAAGCTAACAGCCCTCTGGGCTCTGTTATCCTAGGAGCCCTGTGCCAAGGGACCATGCAGGATGGGCCTGGGGTACTTGAGCAGAGCAAGAGCCTGGCTTTGGAGTTCAGGACACTGTAGGCTTTGAGACTGCAAAGCTGTAATGCCACCAGCCATGCCCACTGCAGCCCTGGGGGCAGTACCGCTGCTGGGACAGGCAGGGCAAGGAGGTGACAGCAGTGACCACAAGGGTTTGGGGGAGACAGTGGCATGGCAGGAGGGAGGAGGCAGCTGTCAGGAGGACAAGGATAAGGTGGCAGCGAGGCTCAAGGCTGGAACACAAAGATGCAGAGCAGCATCAAGAGCCTGAGGGGAACCGAGGGATTGCTGGGGAGACGGGAGCTGTGACTGCAGCACAGCAAGCTGAGGAAAGCTGGGCAGGCTGCCGGCATTTGGTAGTAATCACTGAAAAGGATGAAGAACAGAAATGGCAAAAGCCATCTGGGAGGTGGATCCATCTGGACAGTTGAGAAGAGCGATGGGAGCCTCAGGAAAGAAGGAGGAGACGGCCACACCAGCAAACTGCACTCCAGAACTCATCCCCACCACGAGCCAGGCCCTGTGCTTCTGAACCCCATATGGGCTGCACAGAGCTCAGCCGGCCCCCGTCATCCAGCCTACGCCGTGGAGGGAGGAAGGAACACCCCACAGCTCGCTCAGGCAGTACCCTCAGGTCACAAGCAGGGAGAGTGGCTACCAGCTGCTGAATCAGCCAGGATGTGCAGGAGGCTCCAAGAGCAAGTGGGTGCTGGAAACACCTCTGCCCTTTCTGGGGACCTCACATACTGCAGAATCACCATCTCCGGCAGCCAGAGCCAGCGCTTGCCCCCTGAATCACAACACGTCGCTGCTGCGCCTACCTGGACGAGGTTCATGCAGACAAACCAGAGGAAATTGCGATGCCGGGAGAGCTGCTGGAGATACTCTGCCAGGGTGATCCTCTTCTCCTGGGGGACGGAGAGTTTCTCAATGTACAGCCTAAAGGAGAGTAGAAAAAAAAAAAAAGCAAGCAACCTCACACCAAGCAGGGGAGAGCCCCCAGCTCTCCCTGTGTAAACGCAAAGCTGTTTCTCCCCAGCTCCCATCCCAACTTTCCCTCTCCCTGGATCAGGAGTCTACAACGTTTGCTTATTGCTAGCAAGAACCACAGGCAACGGGTCTCCCAAAGAAATTTGGCTTCTGAACTCAAAAGTCAGACTTCTGTCGACAAAAGCATTCTCCTCTTATCAGCCATTCCACTGTGCATACGCTCCTCTTCCACCTCCCTGCGTTAGCTCACCTGGCAGATCTCAACAGCATCTGCTGTGTTAGTACAGCGTCACGCCGGCAGCTCAACGCACCAGCCACGTGAGGCAGCCCAAGGGAAAGCAAGGGAGCTGAACAGGAGAAAAACCAGCTGCGTGGTGACCCACCAACAGCCCAGCCACTACCAGGCAGCTAAAGCGAGTGACAGGGGAAGGGACATTCGCTTGTCCGACCCCGGAGGAAACGGGCAGCCAGGTGGTCTCATGCTCAAGCAGGAAGGCTTTCCCGATAAGCTGCTTCTGACATTTTGCCACTCACAGGCCTCACTGGGTGCTCTAGATATTAACTCATTTCATGTTCCAAACACTGGATGGGCCACACAGAAGGTCAGGGCTCTGCCTCCAGTTTGGGCCAGGCGTGTCAGGAGATAGTTTTGTCCTATTTTCAGAAGGCCTTAGCAGCCAGTGTGACAGAGGTGATTCGGAAAACTGTATCGACAGACAAGAATCATAAGTGATTAACAAAAATTTGTCTCGTCCTGCATCTTCCCACACATTCAGTTCGCTGCAGTGCGTGAAAGGACTCTACAGATTTATGCCAGGCCTTTGTCCCTGCTGCAGAAATGATGACACTTACTCTTTTAGGGTTGATTCTTGGTCCCATTTTGCTTTCCCATCAGCCTCAAACCGCTGGCGGAGCAGCTGCGTGGACAGGGTAAAGCCGATGCTGGAGCAGAGGGCCAGCACGACGCAAAATATGCGAAAGGAAAAGAAGTCCTCTTTGTTCCACACCGCGTAGGACATGAACACAGAGAGGGAGCCTATGGCACTGAAGAGGGAGCAGTAGAAGTTGAGGCTAGTCCTGTCTTTTGCTGAAACAGCCAGGTCCGCCAGCAAGGCGTTGTGATGGAGGTCGACCATGGTGAGAAAGCTGTCGTACATGCAAAGGCAAAGGAGGAACTGCAAACCAGGATGAGCCCAGGCAACCCAGAAAGCCAGGAAAGAGATGGCAAAGAGGGGGCCATTGTGGCTTAGCGCTCTGAGCCTCTTCAAAACTACTTCTGGGGAGGAAATCTCTGCTCCTGGCCTGCAAGAGAAGACAAAAATTTTAGACACTTGGACAAAACCCTGCTTGACCCATGTATTCTCCCTCTCCAAAGAAGTTGTGTAAGCAGCCTAGACACAAATACAGCTTTTGCTCAGGCAACAAGCACCCACATCAGATACATTCTCAGCTGATATGTGAACATACTGAAAATATGGGTTTAAGAAGGCCAAAGAGCATGAAGGAAAGATTTTTTTTTTTCTTCAGAGCAAGTTTCTCCCTGAGAGGGCTGCTTTGCACACCATAAATTATTTCACTGAGAAGTTTTTACTAGCTGCAGGAAGCCACACCATAATTTTCATTAAAAGCTTGACATAAATACATGAGAAATGCTAATGGCCAACCATGATTCATCATCCAGGAAGTTTAGGAACAACTGGTCTGTGGCATTCCAGGTGGAAATAATTGTCCTTTCCCACCTGGTGTCTCCCAAACCACGTACAGACACTCTTCAACATCCCACTAAGAGAATTACTCCTATAGCAAGGGGCTTGAGATTTTAGATGCCCATACATCAGGTTCCATACCACCCATGTGATTGTTAAGGGTTAGGGTCACATCTGCCCAATAGATGCGTGACTTCCTCCATACAGGCAGGTACTGAAATGCAAACAGGACTGAACTTCAAAGGTGCCAGGAAAAGGAGGTATTTAAGAGTTCCATGCCTCAGAAACCATTCCCACGCCCTCATTTTAAAGCTTCCAATTTCTCATCACCCCCCCTCAGAGACTAAACAGCTTCCCAGCCTCTGCTGGAAATGGAATTTAACTTACTGCTGTGTGCTAAGGAACACTCGGTCGCTCAGCCAGCCAAACAGAGGGTCATTGAGGCTGTTCCAGATCAGAAACACTGTCTAGGAAAGAAAACAGGACAGTGAAACAAACCAGAGGACACCTCAGTTCTGTCAGTGAAGCAAGCAGTGCTGAGCTGGATAACCAGCAGGAACCAACCATCCCAGTGCACCTTCCCTGCCCCATCACTGCTCTACAATTCCCCTCTCTGGGGCAACTGCCAGATTAACACAGCGAGGGCAGTGGCCTCAAGACGGTCTTAAGAACAAAGTCCCTGGGTTTTCTATCCCAGCTTGTTCTATTTTTATGCAAATGGAAAACACTGAAAAGCCAAGTTAACACTCGGAAGGCTCCCTTGCTCCCTCACCAAAGGGCAACGACACTGCTATTACGACTAGGGCTCTTAGCACTTCCAGCAAGGAGCTGTCTTGGTTTCAGGATTTTGTATTTAAGAGGGCAGTTGGAAAACACTGACCTCTCCTATCCAAAAGGACAGTTTATCGATCTTGTAAACAGAGACAAAGGTGTCCACGTAGTACAGGAGGAACACATTGTGCAAAATGGAAACGAACAGCGACAGGGAGCCGTAGATCACTGCGGTGGGCAGATGAAAAAGACAAGCCAACAGTCGCAACCCCATGTTGGTGTGGTCAGCGTTCAGCTCCCTCCATCACCTCCATTTCAGATGGGATGTCTCCTCCCAACACCTGCTACATCTTTGTTGGGGCCAATCCATTGTTGCTCCTGCAGGAGAGGAAAAAAAAAAACACAAAAAAACCCCACAGATTCAATTTCTTAAATTAACTAGAAGTTCAATCAAATTAATTGGTAAGTCTTTTGCCAGCAGAGATCAGAATTCATATTGCTTTGAGGAGCTGTTCAAAAGTGGATTGGAGGGGATTTAAGAGACTGAAAGCTGTCTGCTGCACTAAAGCTGTTTCATTAAGCTGAGGCCAGGCTGCGGGCTCCCGGGGGTACAACTGTCTCCTCGTGAGCAGGCTGCCCCGTCCTTTACCCCGTAATGTTCTTTGTCATCCAGCAAGTAGCCGATTAGCTCTCTCCAGCTCTTTAAAGGCAAGGTCACAGGAGGAATCAAGCTAGAGAGCTGCAAACAGCAAAGCAGCCTTCAGAAAACACGCACCTAAGTCACCCCCGTTTTAGATACCAGTGTAAATTTTTAGCCAAAAATAAAATGGCAACAGCTGTGATGTAATCTCACACGTGCACGCTGCTTTCCCCCCCGCAGTCACCGCTGACTGCACCTGGGCTGGCTCAGGCAGGAGTTATTTATGGCAAGCAGGGCTGCTGCTCCGTGGCATGAAGAGACGCGACCAGAACACGACGGCGTGTGGCAGACACGCTGCTGTCCTGCAATAAAAGCAACCAAGAGTCACCTAACAGCTGTCCAGCTCGTCTTGGAGCATCCTGAATTTTAGGATCGATGTCCAAAATAAAGATGCTTTGGCTGGCCAGCAACATATATGGAAATAAAGCCAGCAGAAACTGCAGCCTTAAACCAGAACTAGTCACCGTACATTCACAAGGGGCTGAGGTGTGAGGAGAGGACTCCTTTCACCAGCGCTGACTAGAGCTCAGAGCCAGGAGGTGGGACCATCATCCTCCCGTGATGCAGAATCATAGCATTGTCTGAGTTGGAAGGGACCTTTCCGATCATCGAGTCCAACCATCAACCTATCTCTGATAAAAACCATCACTAACCCATGTCTCTAAGCACTACGTCAACCCATCTTTTCAATCCCTCCAGGGATGGTGTCTCAACCCCTTCCCTGGGCAGCCCATTCCAAGGCTTAAGAACCCTTTCCGTGTCAAAATTGTTCCTGATCTCCAATCTGAACCTCCCCTGCGGCAACTTGAGGCCATTTCCTCTTGTCCCATCGCCTGTGACTTGGGAGCAGAGACCGACCCCCCCTGGCTACAGCCTCCTTTCAGGGGGTTGTAGAGAGCGAGAAGGTCTCCCCTCGGCCTCCTTTTCTCCAGGCTGAACCCCCCCAGCTCCCTCAGCCTCTCCTCATCAGACTTATTCTCCAGAGCCCTCACCAGCTCCGTTGCCCTTCTCTGGACTCTTGTGCTTTTCAGACTAAGCCCCCTCTCGCACTGAAGTCGCTCAGATCAAAGGCAGAACACAAGGCACCTCCTCAGAGGCACTTGTGTATCTGGTGAGATGTTAAGGGTTCTTAAATCAGTGTAAGTCAGCTTCTCCAGCCTGTGCTATCATAAGAAACCCTGTTCGCAGCATACACGTGACGGGTGACAACAAGGTCACTATCTTAACATTGTCAAAAGCAAGATAAAGGGCTGGAAGTTACTCCCGTTTCAGCCCTCCCTGGTCCGCACTCACCCAACTCAGCCATGTCACGGGGACTTCACAACGTGGGATAAGGATGAGCACATCAGAAACGGGAAACTACGCCCCAAGCCAGCCTTCTCAGGCTTGCAACATCAGCTGCAGCCAGTCCAAGCAGAAGATCAAGGGGAGGAATAAACGGATGGGTATGAAACTTGATGAAACTCCAGTCCCATTCAGCATTTCCCAGAAGCCGTGAGTGAGTCTGACCACTTCTATCTCGGCAAGATTAGAAAAGCAAAAATAACCATCTGCTTTGCCTAACCCAAGGAATTCCTCATAACTAGTTTAGAAGGAGCAGGAACAGGACTTGTTCCAATCAATTACATCACTAGATCGAAACTGCACATCGGCTCCACGCACAGCCAAAGCACTAGACCTCAGCTGGATCCAACTGCAGAGCCCTCATGGAGCGGAGCCACCATCCTGCATCCCTGCCAGGCCAAAACCCACCGCCAGATAAAAGCAAAGACACTGCTTGGAGGGGAATTCAGACAGACAATGAACTTTTATAGGTGTAATTGAAGACAGACAAGCCTCAAGGGGAAATTGCATTTTCCACGGTCATGAATTGAAAAGGAGTCAAGAATTTGTAATGTGGAAAGATAAAGGTTAAGAAGAAGGAAGAGCTAAGCCAACTGACCCACCAATGAGACCTCTGTCTCTCCCCAAGAGCCTTCTGTGGAGGACTGGCTCAAGGGCAGATGAAGCTACCAGAGCACTGGGCACCCTCACGAACTGGATGGAGATCGAGTGAACAGCATCATTGTGCACCGTATGAAACCTGAGGGAATCCAGACCGTGACCACTGCGTGCACATCTCACCTCGTTACAAGATTCCTGAGACATAGAAATGAGGGAGATCAAAGAAGGGCAACTAAAGCGATCAAGGGACTGAGGCAGCTGCCTGCTGAGGAAAGACTAAAGAGCTGGGACTCTTCAGGCAGGGAGGAAAGGCTTAAGGGGGGCATGATCTTACCACAAAGAAGACATTGAGGGGCTGGAGCGGGTCCAGAGAAAGGCAACAGAGCTGGTGAGGGCTCTGGAGAATAAGTCTGATGAGGAGAGGCTGAGGGAGCTGGGGGGGTTCAGCCTGGAGAAAAGGAGGCTGAGGGGAGACCTTCTCGCTCTCTACAACTCCCTGAAAGGAGGCTGTAGCCAGGGGGGGTCGGTCTCTGCTCCCAAGTCACAGGCGATGGGACAAGAGGAAATGGCCTCCAGTTGCACCAGGGGAGGTTCAGATTGGAGATTAGGAACAATTTTGACACGGAAAGGGTTGTTAAGCCTTGGAATGGGCTGCCCAGGGAAGGGGTTGAGGCACCATCCCTGGAGGGATTGAAAAGACGGGTTGCCATAGTGCTTAGAGACATGATTTAGTGATGGTTTTTGTCAGAGTGAGGTTGACGGTTGGACTAGATGATCTGAAAGGACCCTTCCAACCTGGACAATTCTATGATCAAGGTTTACAGAGCCCCACGTGCAGTGGATAAGGTGAAGGTGGAACCATTGTGTGCCAGGACACAAGAACTGGGAGCACTCACTCTAGCAGGAAAATAATTTAAAGCACATGAAAATACTTCCCTACCTGGCAGGCAGCAAACATCTGACATTTGCTGCCAAAGGAGGTTGCAGAGATGGGTGGCAGGTCCACAGGATTAGACAAATTCACAGAAAACAGCTGTACACAGACAGCTACTAAAGGGAACAGGCAGGGAAATCCCCTCTGGTGTCCCTAATCCCAGCACTGTGCCTGCTGGGGGTGGGAGAGCAGGAAGGCCCACGGACAGCGGCCAGGCCCATGTGCTCTCCCCCTAAATAGCATCTCCCGCTGCTGCCGTGGGGCAGAATATGGGGCAAGACAGACCAACGGCTAGGGCTATTCTTAACCTGGGCTTGACTTTGCTCCCCAACACCCGCGCTTGAAAGCAAAGCCAGCTCTAGGCTCGGTCCTTAGCGCTGCACTTTACACATGTACCCTGAAAAATAATGCTGCACTAAGCACATGCTGCACAAACCACAGCTGCTCAAGTTTCCAGAGACACCTCATTTTGCCATTTTTATGCTACGGCACTGTTTAAAGGTGGCAAAGTTCCACTTCCTCTCCTCCTTCTCCCTCGTCACTCCCCCACAGATGTGCAACCCCCTCCAGCCAGCTGACATTTCTAAGTGATTTCACTTTGCTGGGGGAGTTCTTAGGTCATTGTATATTTTTATATATATATATTTTTTTTTTCCCCCTCCCCATCTGCAAATGTGCAGATGAAAAGAAACAAATCACAGTTGTTTGTAAAAAATAGATTGTGCTTCTACATCCAAAGCAGTGTGTTATTTAAGCTTGCCACAGTGGTATTTTCATAACCTTTTCCTCGGGACGGAGAATTACTCACGGAGTATGTCAGAACTTTTCAACGTTGGGCTTTAAGTAGTAATGGGAAAAGAAGCTGCAGGAGGGAATAGCTATCATTCATTCACGCTGAACTTCTAACACACAGTCATAAAAGCAACAAGCTAGTAAATTAGAAAGGAACGAGCTTTTATTTCAGAAACTTCGACCTCCGCCTCTGACATCTGGCATCACTCCTGCCAGTGACGTTTGCAGATCTTATCTTTTGAGAAGGATGTTTGAACAGTGGCTACCAGGAAAGCATCGCTTTTGTTTGAGTGTGCTGGCTGGAAACACACCACAGCCTGGAGCTCGCACGTCTGTTCTAACTCCCCAGCCACCTCACACCTGGATTCACCAGTCACTGCATCCCATGGCCACTCAGCAACCCCTTGGCCTTACCATAAGCCTGAGCTCCAGCCCTCCACAGCTGAAGCCAGTTGTACTGAGTTGGCAACAGAGCCATCTACGTGAATCTTGGCTCAAATCAGTCTTTTGAGCAGGGCCAGATGACTCCGATTTGCCAAAGCTGCCACTCTGGAACCTGAAATAGTCATCTGCAGACCTGACCGCAGTAACGGGATGACTCTCCCATTCACTCTCCACTACGTGGTTAACACAGGCTGGAATATCCCAAATAATACCTCAGGATATGACAGTGCTTACTCCAGTCATCCCTACGCTGCCTCTGCTGCATATTCTGGATTTTAGGTGGCTTACTAGCTGAAGCAGAGGGCCAGACAAATACACCAGCTCAGTGTCTCTGCATCTGCTACACAATAAATCCGCTATCTGGACAAGCCACCCAAGAGGGGACCCTATTTCTAGACATTCACCATGGCTAGACAGGACTGGGGCTCCTGGTGGCCCAGCCCCATTCACAGGAAAGACATTCACAAGCTGTGTCCGTAAAAGAGCTGCTGCCCTGTGACCCGTTCCAGCACAGCGTCTGGTGCTGGGCACATCGATCCCTCCTGGACACCAGAAGTGACAGTCTCGGCCAGAGGAAAGAGTCATGGACATCTTCATCTGGTCAGGCTCATCTGTCAGCAACAGCTCTGCTTTGTCAGCAAGGACCAGGTTCTGCACGCTCCTTCCCACCCTGTGTGTGGTACCCCAGGAGATCTCCAAAGCATAGACACCAGAGTGGGTCCTCACCCCATGAAGCTACTCAGATTCTGGCAGGACTCGGTTCAGTAAGAAGGAAAATCCTTCCACAGAGCTATTTCACTAACTTAATGAAACCGAAAGAGCCTCCACTTAAATCAAAAAAAGTCTCAAAATCTTGTTCCTATCCCAGGAAAGCTCTGATCTAGACACTCCACAAAATTTAGGCTCCTCTGACCAAACTTCAATCCCTTACACCCTCTTAGAGATGGATGTATCTCCATGACTCCAAGTTTCTCCACTGTATTACTTCTGAAATGCTAACACCACTTTTTCTCAGATAATCCACTTGCTGACAGAGAGTCTTGGGGGAAGGCTAAACACAGTCCTACGTGAAACACTAACGAACTCCCCAACAGCAGCCTGGTCTGTGAACAGTAAAGCGATGAAACCTGTGAAAACCTGATACCACCTGGGTCAGGCAAGGAAACGAGCCGCTTCGAGGAGGCTATGAAGGTGTTTCCCACCACTGTTTACCTGTTCAACAATAGCAGATGCCTACGTATCATGAGATATTGGGTAACATCCTTCTTATTAAGGGCAATCGTGTGCCTCCGTCAGGTGCTGCCCTCACTCCTGCAGAGTTCAAACAATAAACAGAACTGCCACACAGAGGGCAATCAACATCTTGAACCAGCTGGTAGTTTCGGGGAACTGTGTTCCAGCCGAGCAATCTCGTTAAATCAGATCTCATTCCCTAATGAGATTACAAGGTTCGTTAATAGAGGCAATCCGGTAGATCTCATAGTCTTGGAACCTGGTAACACATTAACAGCACATGGCATCCCTTTTCCAAACAATTCATTCTTTTACAGGGTACAGATGTATTAAAAACTGGTTCCCCGTGATGTTATTGTCAATATAAGCTCTAATCCCGTAGCGGACTTCACAGCACTGGTACGGGGACCCCTGCCAGGTAACTCTGGCCTCAAATTAAAAATTTGAAAGTGAATATAAAACCCTCACTGAAAACAACTCCCAGGAGTGGAATCACAGAAGCTGGAAGAGGGGATTGCTACGCACATAGAGCCTGTTCTGTTCACACCCAACGGGCAGCACAAGGTGAGAAGCACTTTTTAACACTCTGCCCAAGCAGCAGCGACTGGGAGTTTCTGCTACACTATCTCCATCTTCTCGCCAGGGAGACTTCTCACCCCTGCAGACCTTTCAGAGCTGCAGTCACCCCCTGAACACCCCAACTTTGGCCACCAGCCACAGGCCACTAACGGAAGGGCTGATGGAAGCCCAGCCGCCGAGGCCACCAGAGATCTCTGTGGCTTTGAGGCCTGAAAAACACAGCGCTAGGTCACCCGCTGAAGTAGCCGATGGCCCACCCAAGGGAAAGGAACGCAGGGAGCCAGGCAATGCCTGCGAAGCACGGCCGGAGGTGGGGATGCCGTTTCTTTGGCCAGCGAGAGGACAAGCCTGAGCAGTGGTGCTGCTGCCAGCACCCCAGAGCCACCCAGCCCCCCGTCTGCGCAGTCCCCCCGTGCCAGGAGAGGCCTAGCAGCCCTGTGAGAGGAAGCCGTGGCCAAGCAAGGGCACGGCCATCGTTTGGTGGTGGGCTCCATGGGGGAGCAGGCTTGTGCTGTCAAGCAAAGGGAAGGTGTCACAGGGTCATGGTGGCCAGAGCCCCGCTCCACGCTTCCAGGTAGGGTGGGGCAATGCCAGGGCCACCTCTCCTTGCCGGGACCCAGACCCCAAACGCCTCCAGAGCGGGGCACAGACGGACTGAGGCCCCTGCCCGCCAGCACTGACAGCGGGGAGGTAGCGCACCCCCCCGCGCCCGCGTGGGGCGGTCCAGAGCAACGGGGGGGAGGCACACCCCAGGGCTCTACCAACGCCGGGGGGGGGGGGGGGGAGAGATGAGAGAGGGAGCCCCCCCCCATCCCGCACGGGCCGCATCACCGCGGGGGGGTCTCCCCAACCCCGCCCGGACAGCCGCCCTGCAGGAGGGGAGACAAACCCAGGCCGGCATCGGGGCGAGGGAAGCACCGCGACGCATCCCCCCCCTCCCCACAGCCGCCCCCTCAGCGCCTCCTACCTCCGTCCGTTACCGGCGCTGCCGCCGCCGTGCTGCCGCCGAACCGCGCCTCCGCGCATGCGCCTCCAGCGGCATCCCAACCCCGCCCCGCGGGCGGCTCCGGCCCGGCGCCATCTTGTGTCCTGGCAAGTGAAGCCGCCCCCTGCCGGCCGGCCGCCATCTCGTGTGCGGTCACCGCGCTGACAATCATAGAACTGTCTGGGCTGGAAGGGAGCTTTCAGATCACCGAGTCCAAACATCAACCTAACTCTGATAAAAACCATCACTAAACCGTGTCTCTAAGAACTACGGCAACCCGTCTTTTCAATCCCTCCAGGGATGGTGCCTCAACCCCTTCCCTGGGCAGCCCATTCCAAGGCTTAAGAACCCTTTCTGTGGAAAAATTGTTCCTAATCTCCAATCTGAACCTCCCCTGGGGCAACTTGAGGCCATTTCCTCTTGTCCCATCGCCTGTGACTTGGGAGCAGAGACCGACCCCCCCTGGCTACAGCCTCCTTTCAGGGAGTTGTAGAGAGCGAGAAGGTCTCCCCTCAGCCTCCTTTTCTCCAGGCTGAACCCCCCCAGCTCCCTCAGCCTCTCCTCATCAGACTTATTCTCCAGAGCCCTCACCAGCTCCGTTGCCCTTCTCTGGACCCGCTCCAGCCCCTCAATGTCTTTTTTGTGGTGAGGGACCCCGAACTGGACACAGTATGCAGGGTGGGAAGCAGCTGGAACCATCCTGGCTGGCCTCCTGCAGTTCCTCGGGTTCCCGGACCATGGTCCAGCCACCATTGCCAAGGGGGAGCGGCGAAGGCATGGTGGCCCCAGGCCTCATCCAGCGGGGTGCCCTCCAGCACGCAGGCTGTGCCAGGACCTGCCACCCCTCACCGTGGGGCTGGAGGAGAAACGGGGCAGGGAAGCACAAGATGCCTCCTGCTGAAGACAGCTGGACCTGTGGTGCCTTCTCACCTCAAACACCTCGAGGTGCTCCAAGGGAGCCTCAAAAGAGCATTGTGCCAAGCTGCAAAATCACAAAGTGGAAATAAAACAACAAGTGTGGCTGCTCAGGGGCACGTAGCCTTCCCTGTAATCCATCCAATTCCCTACTTGTCTCTGGACTTAGTCATCAGCTGCTTACGCTTCTCTCCCAAGGTTTATTTACATTATGGAATCATAGAATTGTCTGGGTTGGAAGGGACCTTTAAGATCATCTAGTCCAACCACCAACCT
Organism: Numenius arquata; assembly: GCF_964106895.1. NCBI lineage: Eukaryota > Metazoa > Chordata > Aves > Charadriiformes > Scolopacidae > Numenius > Numenius arquata. The sequence continues at coordinate 3,102,469 of NC_133590.1, read as the reverse complement.
AACTCTGACAAAAAACCATCACTAAACCATGTCACTAAGCACTATGCCAACCCGTCTTTTGTGTACCTCCAGGGATGGTGCCTCAATGTTTCAGAAAATAGAGACTGTTATCCTTTAATATCTCTCTTTGGAGCTTTCTCTCAAAGAAGCAACTCCTGTTTGCGGCGTGCGCACCGCCCTCCAGCCCTCACCACAACTGTTCCCTCTATCCAAATATTTGCAAATCTCACCAGGAAAAACTGAGGTGAAAGCCTACTTGCCACGTTCAGAAAAGCATCATTGTATTCTATTACTTCCCAATGTTTTTGTGTATTGGACTTACAAGCAGCTTCCTAAACAGGTAATGTCTATAACTGTATAGTGTTACCCTAAGTCAGCAAAATAGAAACTCTCTGAGACTCAATTTAAAGTTTTAGAAAGCAGACATTTTTTATTGCAGCACCAGGTGCACAGGGGATCACTCCTCCTATTGTGCACACAGAATGCTGTCGTCAAGCCAAATTTATACATGCCAGGTACACATATTCATTACATTTCTGAGAATTCATTTACATATTATAATGGACTTTTGGGCATGCATACTCATGCCTTCTGCTGGTTCTCATCCTGAGTGAGGGTCATTTCTTCCTCAATCTTCATCTTCTTCACCTGTCCTTTGGCTCACTTTTCATGTTGGCAAAACATTCTAACTGCTTAATTAGCCATTAAAACTAATGATCTTCCTGCTACCACTTGTTTGTCAGACAATGTCCATATTTATTGCATCCCTGTCTTAGGCCACCATGTTCTCAAGGCCACACACAATCTTTCTTATCTTACTAAGTCCTTGAAAGGATTTGGGATGGTTACTAAAATAGCTGCATTTTTTCTCTAAAAGAACATTCCAACAGTTTAACCACTTACAGAATACATGAAGTCTGCTTTAGGTATTAATAGGAGCCAGGCAATTAATTGCAGTCAACAGGTTTTGTGATTACAGAGTGGTTTGTAGGCATTTAGCTTCAGCCATGGAGATCACCCGCAGCGGAGGAAAGCACTCGGTGTCTTCAAGGAGTGTGCAGTGGTGGTGCTGAGCCGTGATGAGCTGACCTGACAGACCAAGCCACCCTTTTCACACCCTTTCACACATTGGTGTGATTTCACAAATCACACCAATGCTGTGGGGATTTGTATCTAGGAGGACCTATTGCAGTGCAGGTGCTTGCAATGAGGCAGTGCTGATGGGAGCCATTTGTATGGCTTCTTACTTAATTACAACCCGCTGAACGAGCAGTGGGTACAAAAACGGCTTGGTTGTCTGTAGCTGAGTGTGGATAAAAAAAGCTGGGGTGGGCAAAGCAAGTTAAAAGTGGGGCTCATTTTTAAAGTACTCAGTGGTGGGCTGTTTTCTGCGCTATTCAGTTGATGGCTTTAAAGTTTGTAGTTCTTTGAGTGTTGCCAATAGTGATTTTCTGTTCTGAGGAAGAACCTGAAGTTTTGGTGAGTGCTTTTGAGGTTTTTTTTTCATGCTGGCTTTATGTGTTGACTTCAGCTGTTCCTTTACCTGTGTTATCTACCCTTGCTATGCCTGAGTTCTTATGTTCAAGTTCTGTTGGGGTTTTTTTTGGTAAGCTATCTCATTAGCTAAGACATGTACCTTGTATTAGTTTTTGCAGTCTTGCCTATAGGCAGCTAGGCTTAAAGCTCCCTGTCTGAGCATGTAACATAACTGCTGAAGGAATGAGCTTCATGTTGTTTTCTTTTGCTATGAGGGCATGTTCAGGCAGGTGTTGTAGCCCTGGTTACTACAGGAAAGCTTCTGCAAGGTGTTATGTGATATCCAAGTGCATCTCCTGGCTCTGTATGTGCCATTAAGGTATGTCAGTGAAAACAGACTGCTGTTTTCTTAAGATCAGGCTGTGTACCCTACTGTTTCTTGCTCCTCAGTTAAGTGAAGGCGTCATCTTGGCTGGCTTTTCTTTTCAGTATGTGAGTACATGCACACAGAACAAATGTCTGTCTCTGTTTTCTGCACTTAAAACTTGTTTATGTTGCAATGTTTTTACCAGTTCCAATGGCAAAGCAGTACTAGTGCTAGCTTAAATGTTTGTAGTAGTGGTGTATAACTGAGGTGTTCTGCGCTTTGCTTGGCTTTTCGAAAACACAAATGCTTAAATCCCTCTGGAGGCAATGACTCTTTCACCCCAGCACACCTGCTCTTTTATCTAGTGGATGCAAGTCCATGTATAGTAACATAACTCGATTGGGGCATTGATTCCTGCCAGTAACTTTCCTAGTATCTTCTGCTTGTGAAAGATACTAATGTAAATTGTTATTGTTGTGCGATGATAGGCTTTAAACACTTTAGTTTGGAAAAAATGACATAGAAGGGCTTCTCTGAGTGATTGTATTCTTGGAAACACAAGATTGCCTTTTGATTCCTGTTAAAAAGAATCAATAATATTGCTTGTGAGCATGTTCTGTATTGTCTAAAGACCATAACAGAAGGTAGTGGGATTCTTCTTTAAAAAAAGTAACCAAAAAACAAAACAACACAACCCAAAATGCATTACAAAGTCATAGACCAGCAGATCTATTGTTTGCCTTAGGGGGTGCAATAAGAGCAGTATTCCCATGGGTAATTCTAGCTTGGATGTTTGCACTTAAGCTAGAAATATAGTGTGTGTTGCTGTTGTAAGAGAAGGCATTTTTATACGCTAAAGGGATGATCTGTAATACAATCCCAAAGTCTGGATAATCTGTTTCCTGCCCTGTCCCATCTTTTGGTGTGTTGATCCCATGGGAAGATCTAGTACAAGCACATAAGAAGCTGTGCCTTCCTCTCTTCTAAACAATACAACCTCAATGCAGGATGCACAGGAACGAGATCTGAGTGTATTTACATTTTAACTACTTGTGTTTTAAATGTTTTTTTTGTGATGTTGGATACCAGTGTGTGTCAACAGTCAGAGGAAACCCACTGTGAGCCTGAAGCCTCTCTGGAGAAGCAGGCTGTGTAACCAGCTAAGGCCTCTGCAGGGTGTTAGGAGACTCTCCCAAAAACATTTCAAGGGCAAAAACTTGTAATCAAGCAGCTGAGAGAACAGGATGCTATGAAAGCACAAAAACAGTGTGCAAAACATCTTGCTCTGCTATGAAAACTGTCTGTGTGCGAGATAAGAAAGTGCCTGTAGGTAACTGGAGCTAGGCAGAAGGATCAAGGCTAAAATAGAATGACTTGCCTTGCAGTAGGTGAAGTAAACAATATAGAACCAGGAGGAACCAGATGATTATCAGGGTGTCTGAAGCAACTCTTGCAGAACCTTGCAATACCACCCGTTCCGTATCGCTAATACTGTGTAGGGCTGAGATTGCCAAGGTAACAATATGGGAAATGCCAGACTCTGTTGTGGATGTAGCAAAACTGAGACCAATGGGGAAGAAGTAATTAGGGGTGGATTGTCTCTTTGGGAGGAGACTGGCTGGAGGGAGGCACCAGCACGGCAGAAAAGCAGATCCTGAAATGAGAGAATAAGGTATGAAATAAGATGAAGGGAAGTGGGTTTAGCTGACTGCAGGAGACATCTGCAGATGGTAGCGAAGCCTGAGGACCCAAACCACTGGGATGCTGGAGTGATGCTCCTTGGACAACTTGCTGGACCCTCCGTCAGGTCTATGTTGGAAAGACTCGGTGTGGGAGGGGAGAGCAAGGAGGGGGCAGCCTTGCACCTAGTACTAAGGGCTGTGGGAGGGGAGGGTGATGCACCTGTAACTTAATAGCAGTCACATCTTGTTCATGAGATGTTAGTAGCTTCACAGTTGTGTGTAAAAATTATATAAAGAACCATGAGATATTAGCAGTGTGTTAATGAGGTTTTAATCATCCAGTTGATCTGTTGGTGTGATTGATAAAAGTTTCCTGAGCTGGTTGTCTCAAGACTGCAATCTGAAGGGGAACAGCTGGGCAGAAGTAGTGACAACTGGGGGCTTGTCTGGGCTCTCCCAGTTTGGAAGCTGGAGCTAACTGATGCTGAGATCTTCTCTTTGAACAAGAGAGTGTGTGGGTGGAAATGATGGATATCGGATGAAGTCCCGAGTGAGAGGAGGACGGGGTCTGTTTGTGCAGTCTGTGTTTGAACATGGAGGGGATTATTGGGACTGTGAATGCTATGAAGTGTGGATTAAAATATGCTCAATTAAAGAAAAGTACTGACTGGATACGGAGCTGTGTCTCAGAAAGGGTTTAGACCAGAAAAATGTGATGGCTTTTCAGAAAAAGGACCGATTGGGATCCTGGGGCATGGAGCACAGAGATTTGAACCCTGAGTGAAGAAGACATGCAAAGGGTGTCTGCTGTGGCTACTAGGAAGATGAGATGGGGGGTGGTGGGAGCTTTAACACGGAAGTTAGGCTATGCTAAGAGGAGGACGTGACAAGAAAGGAGAAAGCTTGGGGTGTGTCCAAATCATAGCCCTTGGTGCAGCAGACACCTCTGCCGGGGGAGAGGCTGGAGGGGTGATGGCATCAGGATCGCCTTGGCAGCAGACAGGGGTGGACGGAGCCCTGCCTGAGGATGCAGTGACCCTGTGGTAACACTCACCAAGTTTTATTATTGGCGACGCAGCTGTTTCAGACCTGCCGTGTTACCCAGCAGCTGCAGTGGGAGTAGGAGGAGCGGCAGCTCCAAACATCTCTGTCAGCAGCAAGCTGCGTTTTGACCACTATTTGAGCACAGTTATGTGAAGGGGGTGGCTTTTAGATCATTGGAATCAAGTAAAGACTTGTTCTGTGATGACTGGGGCTTTTCCCGGTGTTTTGACCTCATACAGTGTCTGGGCTTTGCACAGACCTCAGAAATAAATGCCAGACCCATACTAGATGTCAGTGCTTTCTGGGAATGCTGCTTGGAATAGTTGAAACAGATCTGCTCCCTCTTCAAAGAACCTGTGACTGACTGTAATGCCTATTAAGTGCTATTTCCGATGTTACCAGTGCCAGCTGGAGTTCTTTTCTTTGTGGTGCACTAGTAACAGCAGAGTTCAGAAGAGCAGGGTGAGCATTAGGGTCTTCTGGCTTCAGAAGTGAAATCCTCCCTCGTGGTTGAGCTGAAGGGATTGTTCCTGGTGCGAGAGCTGGGGGTGGTTCTGAGCCCATGTCTTGGAGGGGAGCATCAAGTGCTGTAAGTTTTGTGTGACTCCCTCTCGGCAGGATGGCAGCTTGCTCCCCATGGGAAGGGAGTTGGTGTGCCTGAGGTCCTCTAGGCTGTCCATCCCAAAAAGAGATCTGGCATCAGCTGTGCTGATGGTATCTTCTCAGTTGGCTCAGGCAGCTGTAAGAATTTGGACAGTCAAGTAGTTTCCTGATGGAAGGGTCCCTCCTGTGGTATGGGGGAAGGCAGTGTCAGATCTCCAGCATTGCTGAGGGCGTTCCTTGGGGTGGGTGAAGGCAATGAGGGTGCTTGCAGTCCTTCCTCCAGTGTCAGTTCTACCCTTCAATGTACCAGAGCAGCAGCCATGCTGCCTCCTGGCTGAAGAGCCTTGTGGACCGGCATCTTTTGCCCTCTGCAAAGCCTGCAGACTGGTGCCTAGCTGCTCTAGGATCCTCAGATGTGCTCACAAAGCTAAACTTTTGTTAGGTTCAGAGATGAGCAGGTAAAGGAATTGGTCCAGTCTGGAAACCTGGGCTGCTCATCCTGCTGCTGAGGTGAGGATGTCACCCCTCGGCTGCTGTTCCTGACCAGCTCTGTGCCCTGGGAAAAAGTGGGGGGCCAGCCATATCCATCTATCTGCTGCCCTGTGCTTCTGCTTGCTTTATCTTGCCAAAATAGCTCATTTTATCACAAATGTATGAAACTATTCGGATTGGTGGGTTTCTCCTGTTTCTACTAGTAATGTTCACACTTCTAATGTCTGTCAAAGCTTTTCTATCTTGTAGCTTTACTGCTTTTTGGGGAATCATTAATCTTTCATTCAAATACCTGCTCCTCTCTGCAAAGTTTTTTTTGTTTCTTGGTGCTTTTTTTTTTCCCCACCCTCATGGGCTGTTTTTAAGCTGCTTTCAGTATCTACAACTCCCTGAAAGGAGGGTGTAGCCAGGGGGGGTTGGTCTCTGCTCCCAAGTCACAGGTGATGGGACAAGAGGAAATGGCCTCAAGTTGCCCCAGGGGAGGTTCAGATTGGAGATTAGGAACAATTTTTCCATGAAAAGGGTTCTTAAGCCTTGGAATGGGCTGCCCAGGGAAGTGGTTAAGGCACCATCCCTGGAGGGATTGAAAAGATGGGTTGCCATGGTGCTTAGAGACATGGTTTAGTGATGTTTTTTTTCTTTATCAGAGTGAGGTTGGTGGTTGGACTAGATGATCGGAAAGGTCCCTTCCAACCCAGACGATTCTATGGTTTATCTTCCTTTACGTGTCACTACTAGATGGCACAATGCAGCATGGCAAATAGCCTTACCCCTTTTCTGAGAAGCAGAGGCCATGTGTTCTCCTGCCTCACCAAACTTTCCATCTAGAAATATCTAAGAGGGGATGGCTGTAAGGAGATACTGGTGTGTGGTAGCTGCCCAACTCCATGTATGCAGTGCCAGTTATGCCTGCAGGAAGCAAATTATTGCTATGTGGTTTAACAGAAAATGAACTGCGCGCAGAAGCCTGTAAGGGTGGTGGCACTTGGGGTTCAAGTCTGAAGCAGAGATCTCCTCCTGAGCTGGTCCTCTGTGCCCCCTGAGCATGGGAGGAGCTGGCGGAGCCTTCTCCAGGCTGTGCTCTGGTGCCGCTGGAGAGGCCACAGGGACGCAGTGTGTGCGCAGGAGAGGGCAGCAAATTTAACCTGTCTTCCTTTCCCCAGTTCGCTTTGCTGTAATGAACCAGCTCATTTTGAATCACAGAATGGTTAGAGTTGGAAGGGACCTTAAAGATAATCCAGTTCCAACCCCCCTGCCCTGGGCAGGGACACCTCCCACCAGACCACGTTGCTCAAAGCCCCATCCAGCCTGGCCTTGAACCCCTCCAGGGATGGGGCAGCCACAGCTTCTCTGGGCAACCTGGGCCAGGGTCTCACCACCCTCACAGGAAAGAATTTCTTTCTAGTATCTGATCTAAATCTCCCCTCTTTCAATTTAAAACCATTACCCCTCGTCCTATGGCTCCGCTCCCTGACCAAGAGTCCCTCCCCATCTCTCCTGTAGCCCCTTCAGGTACTGGAAGGCCGTTATAAGGTCTCCCCGGAGCCTTCTCTTCTCCAGGCTGAACACCCCCAACTCTCTCAGCCTGTCTTCACAGCAGAGGTGCTCCAGCCCTGTGATCATTTTTGTGGCCCTCCGCTGGACCCATTCCAAGAGGTCCATGTCCTTCCTGTGTTGAGGATGCTGGCTAAGCATGTGGGACTCTTGACAGCAAAGCTGTGGAGGACAAACCTTAGGTTTCAGCAGGTTTGGTTTTAACCTCTCACTTCCAAAACAGCCTGTGAAGGTGTGGTTTTGTGTGGTTTTTTTTTTCCAGGGAGGCTTTTGCCAAAGCTTTGTCAGATGGCAACAATTTTGCAGAGTCTGCTCAAAATGAGGAGATGAACTGGAAATAAGTCATGACTTCTTCATCACTTTTGGTTAGGGGAAAATGTTGCTTTTGCAGAACTCATCCCTGTACCCTTGGGAGTTGCTATAGAACAATGGCAGTAGATCTGTGGGTTTTGTGAGATGAGGAGAAGAACAGAGCAGGAAGAAAGCCAGAAAGAAGAGTCTCAAAGTTTGGGTGTTGGAATAGTGGAGAGGAAAAGGTAAATTAATGGGATCTCCTTGTTCTCTTCATTTAGGAGCTGATCAGAGGCCAATGGCATGAGGCCTCTTGGTTGAGACTCGGAGTAAAATAGATGGCCACGTCCTCTCCTGTGGGCTGAATGTCTCCACAGTTGTGCTGGCTTTCAGTATGCTCACCAAGGAAGCATCTAAACCAGTGTTCAAACTGACAGCCTGACCTGAGAACCCAGCTAGCTTTGGTTGCTGCTTCTGGTGGACAGAAGACTTGGTGATAAACTTTGAACTGTTGGTCTTGGTGAGACCAGTCTCTCAAGACATGCAAGATACTTGTATGAAGCTTCACATGTTGGATGCTGTGGCACGCTTTGTGTGTTGGTCTGTGCCTGTGCTACAGTCAGGCTCACTTCAGTCTGTCTCCTAGAGAATGGGCAGTCTGGTATGGACTTGGATATTTAGACTTTCTTCTGTGACTCACCATGGGTTCTGTGCCTAAAAACAAAGCTCCACAAATTTGAAGCTAGGTTGGGTGACAGTAAATCTCTACTGCCCAGAGACATGTCCAGCAAAACTGTGCTGTTCTGTGATCCTAGGAAGAAATTTCTGCTGTAAGAACAGCCCTACCAGCCCTGGGCATTTCTTTAACTAGTGGTGGATTCATCACCTGTACTAACTGTGTAATAGAGTGGTGAAACAAAATCTTCCCTGTACTTGAGCTATGGAGTGCACTCTCTTGTTTTGTATTGGAAACATTGCTTGATTGCTCCATAGCAACTCTGTCTGGGTCGGCTGGCACTGAAGCACACTTTGCTTGGCCGACCAAGTATTTTGGGAGCTGTGGTGTCAGTCTCCTCAACCTGCACAGAGATGTGTGAGGGGGGAGAGGCCTGGCCAGATGGCTGGGTGGTGGGTAAGGGAATTGCTAGAGTCAGCTCTGGCAAGCCTGGGAAGAGTCTGAAGTATCATGTTGTCACCAAGCAGAGATGACAATCTCATTTCAGCTAGGTCTGACCTTCTTGGGGGTTTTCTCTCCATTTTTCTTGTTGTGTGCCTGGCTCCAGCCAAGTGGGGTTAAACCCTTTTCCAGCAAGATTTAAAAATTGCTGGAAAAGCTAGAAGGGCGAGGCTGCCGTGTCTCTTGGTGGGACCTTTCTTACTGGGTTGGTCCCTTGTCGCTCCCTGCTGGTGACCACAGCTCCCAGTGCCCTGGCTGGGTTGGCTTGGTTCCCAGGCACTGACAGCATGGCGCCTGCCCATCCACCCCTTCGATCTGTGCCACCAAGGAGCTGGTGTATATTCATGGCTGTCAGTGGCTCTCAGGACCAGGGAAGCATTTAGCAGAGCTCAGCTCAAGTTTAAGGACTGTTTTGCCATTTCCTGCTCAGGACATCCAGGTGCCAGGCAATGGATGTGGTGATTTTTCCCAGGGCATAGCAGAGCTTGAAACTGGAGCAAGGGAAGAAAGTGGATGGTAGCCTGAAGAGACAGGTAGCCAGGATCCCCCTCTCTCCCCTTCTGGTCCTACAGCTGCTCCTGAAGAGCTGGAGGCTGTTGGATGTTTACTTCCAAAGCCAGGGCAGCCTGTGGAGAAACAAGAGAAGTAGGAGCAGAAGAAGGGAATAAGAGACTGAGGGTTGGACCCCTTCCTCAAGGGGCACCACTAGGTAATGTTGGTGTTTGGGGGTTGGTTCTCTTACATCTGGGTTCTGATGCCTTCTGGACATCAAATAGCCTAACAAGATAACCCTCCTGGAAAGCCCTGTTTTCCCTGAAGCACTGCCTGCTCTCACCTCCCCATGAGTGTGGGACAGGGTCAGGTAAGCTGGTACTGGTGCTCTCAAGGCCCTCTCTCCTCCTGTACAACATAGATTTATCATACCCTAGCTCAGCCCTGCAGAGTCTAGCAGAACTTTGTTCCAGCTGTAGTCTCCCAAAACTAGCCTCTGGAAGCTGAAGCAGCCTGAAGGCCATATGAACAATGGGCACTGGTGTAACGGTGGGGTAAACCATGGTGTCAGCCCCTGGGAGCACAAGGCTGCAGCTCTGGAGGAACAGGGCAGGAGCCTTGTGCCTCCTGCATACTGAAACGTTGCTGTGGCACACAGCATCACAGAATGGTATGGGGTTGGATGGGACCTCTGGAGATCATCCAGTCCAACCCCCTGCCAAAGCAAGGCCACCCAGAGCAGGTCCCACAGGAACATGTCCAGGCGGGGTTTGAATGTCTCCAGAGAAGGAGACTCCACCACCTCTCTGGGCAGCCTCTTCCAGGGCTCTGCCACCCTCACAGGAAAGAAGTTCCTCCTCAGGTTTAGGTGGAACTCTTTCTATTCAAGTTTGTGCCTGTTCCCTCTTGTCCTGTCCCTGGGCACCACTGAAAAAAGACTGGCCCCATCCTCCTGACACCCACCCTTTAAGTATTTATAGGTGTTGATCAGATCCCCCCTCAGTCTGCTCTTCTCCAGACTAAAAAGACCCAAGTCCCTCAGCCTTTCCTCATCAGAGAGATGCTCCAGGCCCCTCATCTTTGTAGCCCTCTGCTGTCCCCTCTCCAGCAGTTCCCTGTCCTTCTTGAACTGGGGAACCCAGAACTGGACCTGGTGCTCCAGATGGGGCCTCCCCAGGGCGGAGCAGAGGGGGAGGATGACCTCCCTCGATGATTGAGATCAATGCCATGTCCTGCAAGCCAGGAGCTGGGGTTTGGGCCCTTGTGTGTAGGAAGCTAGGCCTGTGCTGGGGCCGTCCTGAGACCCCATGGTGCTCGGGCACAGGGGGAGAGCTCTGTGCTGGGGGGCAGGTAGGGACAGGGCAGTGCCAGGCAGTTGTGCAGTGGAGTCCAGGAAAGGCAAAGCCAGTGACAGCCCCAGCCACAGAGCCAAGGCTTGCCCTGATGGGTTTGCAAACCTCCCCTGGGTCTGTGAAGTATTGTCTACGCTGTGCTGGCTGTCAACACCTTCTTCCCTGGGTGATCTGCTTCCAGGGAAATGTCTTCACTTCTGTGGTCAGGCATGTGACAATGCTGCCCTGGAGCGCTCCCAGCCCTGCTTAATCCTCATCTCATTCCCCCTCTTATCTCTTGGGTTTGCTTCCTCTTGTGGGCCATCCTCCCTGGCTGAGCCACCGGCTTGTTCCCCTTATCATTTTCCAGTGCAAAATCAAAGCATTTAATAGCTGTGCTCAGGCTGCCCAGTGCTAAAACCTGAGTGACTTAGATCCCCTGTTACACTCTTCTCCCCCAGCTGCCAGGAAGGCCCAGGAGCACTGATGCTTCCAGCCAAAATGCAGGGTGCTGCAGCAGATGGTAGATGGAACGTGTAGGTGTTTGGTTTTTTTTTGAGGAAGAGCTGGTCATCAGGTAGATGAGAACAGCTTCCTCAGGTCTGTACCAAACTGGCACGAAGCAGCACACTGATCCAGCAGGAGGGGAAAGCTGGGCTTGCCTTGTTGCGCTCAGCGGATGCGATAACTCTGGTCTCTCTGCAGACAATGGCTCTGTGGAAATGATCCTTTGGATCTCAGTAGGGATGCAGGGTTGAACTGGATGAAAAGAGGCAGCGGGACTGTTTTTTAAGAAGAGACCATTTATTCCGTTTACTCACCTTGTGCTGCCATTGACATACAATACCCCTCTGGATTTTTGTGGTAGTTCTGAGTAAGTTAGGCAAGCAATGTGTTTGGAAGCTAGCTAATAATCTCATTTTAATAAAGGTCTCACAAGGTGTGCTCAAACAGGGTGCAGTGGAGCTCCTTGCTGGAGGAGGCTCAGCTCTAACCTCTTCAGAGTGGTCAAGCAAACCTGGGAGGAGAAGTTTAGGAGCCCTCAAAGCACAGAGGGGCACCCAGCCCTGTCCTTGCCTAGTGGGTGCCTGAGCTATGCTCTGTTGTAAGCTGGGCTAAGTGCAGGAAACCTCACGGTGCTGCTTTCCTCCCAACACCTGCTAGTGAGCTGGGGAGACCTGTCAAAGCTGTTTGAGCCTTCTTTACTTTGCTTGAAGCTGTTTGAGCCTTTCTTCGTAAGGGCTTTAATGAAATAGGTTGAACTCTTCTCTTTCCTCCTGTCTTGGGAGGTGATGGTTATGATGGGTTTTGGCTCCTAGGCTGCAACTCTACTGCCTGGTCTTGTCTAAATCCTCTAGTCCTATTCCCCTGCACAGGAGTTAGACTTCTAGCTCCGCACCCATGGCAAAAGCAGGCTTGAGCTAGTGCAGATCATGAACCTCAAGGGACAGGAACAACTTGTGCTGGTTGAAAAAAGAAAAGCCTCCATTGTGTAGTACCCAGTGCTACTTGTGACAGGCAGGTTCTTGGGGAACTGAGGTTCTTGAGGAATTTCCTGTTATGCTGGAGGAAAGCACTGGACTGAGGGATGAGTTTCATCTTCCCTTCTTGGTCAACACCTGTGTGAGAGGCAACTCTGTGGTTACGGCTGAAGCAAAAAGCCTACAGGATCTGAACGCTGGGGGAGGGAAGCCTTTCTGCCCGTGCATGGTCTTTTCCTGTCTCTGGTAGCAAACCTTTTTAAAAACCCCATGCTATGTACGGTTTCCCTTCCTGCCCTGAGGAGTGTACAATGAGTCATGGGAGGACATTGCTTAATGCCCTGGAGGGTGCTTGGATTGCTGTTGGTGGGGGCAGGCTGGGGACAAATTTGACTGTAGGGAGAGTTGCTTGAGGTAAATGCACCCTTAAATGTGAATGGTAACTAGTGGGACCAAGACGAGATGCCTTTACATAAGAACTTGTCAGAGGAAATGTAGGTACGCCTGGATTTTGCTCTAGAAACAAATAATAGGCACAGTTCTCTCTTGCTTATCAAAACAGAGGCAGGGCTTTGGGAGGATGGGGAGACGGTCAAGGACAGTTGAAATTTTTTTTTTAACTTTAATTTAAGATCTTGTCTAGGCAGGATGGCGGCTGAAACGATTGCAGCCGGCTTGGGCTGTGCCTTCTTTCCTCTCTTTGCCTGCTTGCTTTATTTTTGGACTCCTTTCATTTTTTTCTTGCTGTCCCCATTTTTATGCCAGCTCAAGGGTCTCTGGTTTCTTGCAGTCTGTGTTGCTGCCTCCCAGCAGTACAAAACCATGTCATGAGTATGTGAGGCCACCTCTTCTGCCCTCAGTGGCTTTTATGCCAGCTTGTTCCCATCCTTGTAACTCTGAGATTTGGGTGGGTTAAATGATGAGTCTTGCTGAGCAGCAACAGGCAGTCACTGGCAACGTGGCTCTTCTTGTTCTTGGTGTGTTACTGCCCCTGCAAGTGGCAGATGCAGGGAGCTCCTTTAATTAGTTAGAATCATAGAATTATCTAGGTTGGAAGGGACCTTTCAGATCATCTAGTCCAACCATCAATCTCACTCTGATAAAAACCATCACTAAACCATGTCTCTAAGCACCATGTCAACCCGTCTTTTCAATCCCTCCAGGGATGGTGCCTCAACCACTTCCCTGGGCAGCCCATTCCAAGGCTTAAGAACCCTTTCTGTGGAAAAATTGTTCCTAGTCTCCAATCTGAACCTCCCCTGGTGCAACTGGAGGCTGTTTCCTGTTGTCCTATCGCCTGTGACTTGGGAGAAGAGACTGACCCCTGCCTTTCTACAACCTCCTTTGAGGTTGATATGTGTACAGTGCTAGGTGTATCTCCTTATTCCTGGTTCTGGAATGTATATAACCAATGTAAATTGTTTCTCTTCCCACCCCCCTGTCCTCACAGCTTTTGAGATTCAGTAGCTGCTCTGGAGAAATGTCCGCTGTGTAAAACCCCAGCTGCTGTACCATGTACCAGCCTGGCTTTGTGCCGCGGGAGTATTACCCAACTGTGATCCCACCTGCCTACACCTACCCACCGCTGCGGACTGGGAGAGCAGAAGACATGACCGGCTCTGTGATGTTCCCTCCCATCCAGGTGCACAACTTCTACAGCCGACCCATCACCTTTGTAGTGGACCGGAATGGCTACCCTGACTACACGGGAGGTCAGGTGGATTATCATCACCTCTACACTGCCTCCAGTCCCTACTACCGTCCATGCTACACCTGGCACTTCCCTCCTGTGGTCCCTGTCCCTCTCTACAATCCCTATGCAAACTACAATCCCTATGCTGCCTACCAGAGGTCAGACCAGTATCGAGACACGTGGCCAGAAGGTTTCACGATGAGAGGGGAGCTTCAATGGGGAAAGCTTGGAAAGGTGTTTGGCCCAAGGAAAGACCTCCCAGAATTTGTGAAGGATGATCTCCGGAGGGTTTATGGCACCTACCCACGGACCAATGTCTCCATAACCTACCGGAAAGGGGAGTTCTTGGTCAAAGGAGACCCCAAGGTAGGAGAGCAAGAATATTCAGTGGAAAAAAAAGTAATCCAGCAGGGTATGACCCCCAGTGCCAGCGAGGCAGATGACAGCGGTGAGGACCGGAACAGTAAGAAGAAAAAGAAACTAAGACGTTGATGTAGTCAGTCACTTGAAGGACAGGTGCTCCAGAGCCCTCGTGGGAGCCAGCTGGTGACTGTTCTTGGTGCAGCTGGCAAGTAACACAAGCAATGGATGCTACCACTCTCTGGCTTTTAACTGCTCCTCTTCTTCCACGAGTTTACGGCAGCTTTACTCTGATGCACAATGGCCGTCCTGTGAAGAAACCACGTGGCACTTGACTGTCTGTCAGATCAGCTCTTAGGTCCTGGTTTTGAAATGAACGCTTGCTTTCCACTGGGTTGGTTGAGTGGTCACAGTCAGGTGGGGGGATTTCCAGACAGCAGCCCTTGATTAGAAGATGTGCCTCTTCCTACCCTGTCCAAGGGAAAGTCCTGGAAGCTGGTTCCCTTCCTGGTGCTCAGTTAAGGAGATCAAAGCAGGATTTCCTCCACGCTGGGAGCAGTGCAGGTCCCAGAGGAAAGAGGAGTCCTTGAACACTATAAAGAGCAATTGTCTGCATATCTTGTCACTGCTGTTTTATGACCATACCATTGTGCTTAATCACAGTGTGATGTCTGTACGCAGCACTTCCCTACACGCTGGCAGAAGATCCTGGTGTCCCCATCCTCTTACACTTAGTAACCTGGTGCTTGGTTCTCCTGGCCACATGTCCTTGAAGAAATAGTTGCCTGAGACCAGACCCTGCTCTGGGTCCGACTCAGCTCTGGTTGGAGGTGCTGGCCCTCCAGCGAGGTTACTGGAGTTGTATGAACCATAGCACTTCCGCAGCGTGGTCTCTTGGAAGGGTGGACTTCAGATAGTTGTGCTGGAAACCCAGAGGGTTGTGAGGGGCTGAGTCTGACTTCTTTGCAAACATCTATACCTTTTTAAATGATTATAAATAAACAATAAAAAAACCCCAAATGCAAATGTCTATATTTCTGGTTTTTAACTACCTGCCAGCAGTCTCTCCTCTGAATAACTTGCAACCTGATCTGACACCTCTTTGCAAAGTTGGGGATGACTTCTGGCTTGTTGCTGTTGCCCAGCCCTGGTGGGTTATTCTGCTCCCTCTGTTTGGCAGTGTCCTGCTTTGCCGTGGTTTGTTGCCTGACAAAGTTCCCATTTGGGGACCAGCAGGGACTTTCTGACCATACAGGAGAAAAAAGGACCTAATCTGTCCCCCTGTAGCTCCCCTCTGACATCCCACATGGGAGAAGGGCCTTCTAATGCAGGAGAGAACTGGGTGCTCCCCATCTGGAGAGAGCCCCTGAGGGGGAACTTGGATGCCCTCGGTGGCTCTGAATTGCTATAAAGTCAAAGTTAGTTGTTTGTGTGTTTTTTTTTTTTTAAACTAATGCAACAGTTTTTGGTGGGTTTTTTTAAGCAATTTCCAGAATGTCTCAGCAACTATCTGGATTTCCCCTTCCCTAATCAGCTTCTTGGAAATGGCCTAACTCTGCTGCCAGATAAACCTGCAAGGGGGCTCAACCAGAAAAACTGCTGCAGAAACCTCAGACCAAGCTGATGCTCCTTGGCTGTGTCACAAGTGGTGGCCTTGGGACCTAATGACTGTGCCAGAAAATGCCTCTGTGAATGAGTGGTGGCTCTTGGTTATCCAGTATGGGAAAAATGCAGGTACTTGTTGTCTTTTTTTTTTAATGTTTTTACTCTTTTTGGCTGAGCATGGCATCCTGCACAGGTGGAGATATGCAGTTAGGCGTCTGCTGCCCTGGTCTGCAGGAGCCTGCCGTTGGGCTCCCTGTCCTTCCAGCAGCAGCAGATCCCGTGGGCAGTGGTTTAAGCAGTGAACCCAAAGTTTGTAGATGGGATCCTTATGCACTCAGATGGGGTGCAGCACTTGGGTGGGGTGCTGGAAGGAGCTTCTTCCCTGTCCTCTAGAGCTGGTGCAGGGCACAGCTGGGCTGCCAGCTGGATGCTGCCTTCCATGGGAAGGAGCTGGCTTAGGTGAGATTCTGGAGCAGACACAAACCAGCTGTTCTACGCAAGGTGAGGGGGAGCGTGGGATTTGCCCCATGGTGATGATCAGATGTGACATAAATTACCAGGACTTACGTAATTTATCCTAAATGCCACTATTCCAGCCACTAAATTCCTGGTGGCAGCTTTGCACCATATGATAGTAGAGAAGGTCCCCAAAACTCAAGGCAGGCAGTCAAGGTCTCACAGAGGTATATGATGGGTAGGAGAAAGAGGGGAAAAACTTTCTCTAACTACATGTCCCTGCTGGGGATATCCCCAGGGCAGGCAAGGAGGGAGCAGGCACAACCCTTAACTTTACCCGGCTGGTCCTGTTTATCTTCTCCGAAACCTTGTTTGGTTTTGCTGCCCGGACTCTGAACAGGAGATTGCTGGGCACACCCAGGCTGTTGTTCTGACCATGTGTATTTTTAGCAGAGGTTCACAATCACATGCAGTACATCAGGAGGCAGCGATGTATTTATTTTTCTGGAGTGCCATTTCACTTCCACACAGAAGAAAACATTTTGCAGTTGGGGTTTGGTTTTTTTTTTTTTTCATCCCTTGAGGGAAAGCCACTGCCTTGAGTGGGTCTCTGAACGCAGGGAGACCGGGGGGGCCATAACTCACCTCCATCCCCTTCTCTGGTCTCTGTGTGGGAGCGAAGATTTTCCCATTCCTTGCAGGAACAGCTCACAGCCGTGCTCCCCGAAGGTTTGAGGCTTATTTGCTGCCCAGCTGCAGAACTGAATCCATAGGGCATTTCTGGAGCCTCTAACGCCTATGGAATTCAGTTCTCAGAGCCAAGCAGCCAGTGTGAGTCGGCTTCCCCTGGCCCCAGCCAGTTGCGTCTCCATCTGCAAAGGGGGGGGGGGGGGAAAATAGCAAAGAGCTCATGATGTCTCTGACACAGGTTTCTGCAATGGGGAGCTGTTGCAAGGAGAGGGCTCCGGCACCTCTGGCTCTCGCCCCAGAAGCAGCACACGCAGCCACGGCTTTCTGTGGAAACTTGGCTCAAGTTGGCTGCTATTCTCTTTTTTTTTCTTTTTTTTTTTTTCCCCCCTGCTGCTTCTACGTGTCGTCCTGTCGTTTGGAGCTGCTGCAAAGCTTCAGCTCAGCCCTGAGCATTGTGAACCTGCTGGAGCTGTAAGAGGAATACCAGTCCTTCCAGATGGGGCTGGTATTCGCAGGTGCATTGGGAATCCCACCTTCGTGTTTGCCCTGTGTGTGGGTGGTAACGCATCCCTCAGTGTGAACTGCTCCTGCTCTGTGTGTGCATCTGAAAACGGGGGGCAGTGGGGTACGGTCAGTACTGCAGGAGCAGCCAGCGCTCCTGGGGACCAACCCTCTGCTCCGCTCATACTGAAACCAGCGCTCACAGGAATCCCTGGGATTGGGATGTACCAGCTGATGGATGGAAATGGAGGGAGGACCACCAGGCAGAGGACCCTGCCCCTTTGGGAAGGGAAAGAGGGTTTGGTCCCACCTCGAGGGCTGGGTCCAGTTTTGGGCCCCTCGCCACAAAAAAAGACACTGAGGGGCTGGAGCGGGTCCAGAGAAGGGCAATGGAGCTGATGAGGGCTCTGGAGAATAAGTCTGATGAGGAGAGGCTGAGGGAGCTGGGGGGGTTCAGCCTGGAGAAAAGGAGGCTGAGGGGAGACCTTCTCGCTCTCTACAACTCCCTGAAAGGAGGGTGTAGCCAGGGGGGGTCGGTCTCTGCTCCCAAGTCACAGGCGATGGGACAAGAGGAAATGGCCTCCAGTTGCCCCAGGGGAGGTTCACGTTGGAGATTAGGAACAATTTTGACACAGAAAGGGTTCTTAAGCCTTGGAATGGGCTGCCCAGGGAAGTGGTTGAGGCACCATCTCTGGAGGGATTGAAAAGACGGGTTGCCATGGTGTTTAGAGACATGGTTTAGTGATGGTTTTTATCGAAGTGAGATTGATGGTTGGACTAGATGATCTGAAAGGTCCCTTCCAACCCAGACAATTCTATGATTCTGATACTTAGCTGAAAATGAAGCAGTGAAAGGCCTTTTCCAGGCAACTCAGGGAGTGGATCCAGGGAGGGATCAGGCTCAATCTGGGCCAAGCTGTGACATGCTGGTGCATCCCACAACTACGCACGTACCCTTTGCTTGCCCACTGCCCCCACCCTCCAGTTTGGGCTGCAAAGCTCAGGTGCCTGGAGGGGCAGACTCAGGGGGATGTGCGGGGACCCCCGTGAGCAGCTGGGGAGGTGCTGATGCTGACGGCAGACTCGGGCTGCCTCCATCCTCAGCAGATGTTCATTTTCAAAGCCAGGAAAGCTGATAGCTGGAAGGCAGGGAGAGGCTGGGATTTTTGGCTCAGCAATAGTTTGACACCGTTGTGACGGCAGCAGCTTGGGGTGGGTCGGGCAGGAGTAGCTGTGCCGGGAGAGGGCTATGCCCTCCCCAGCAGCGTAGGAAGGGAGCCCTCGGGTCTGGCGGATCAGCAGAAGAGACGGGAAATGACACACATGCTTTGGAGCACGGGCAAAGATTTTGATGGGGGAAGCACCAAGAAATTGTTGGCAGAGGAGCTAACGCTGTGATTGCTCAACTGCCAGCCTGGGGGCTCTATTTTAATCCATCTGCCAGGAACCTGAGTTCAGCTGGGGCAGTGGGAACCTGCTGTCCTGCTTGCTGGGTGCCTTCCTGTGGGGTGACACTCCTGCTCCAGGGGAGGTTTGTGCCTGCAGTGGGATGGCGTGACAGCACAGGGAGCCCTAAGGAGCTCAGGCGGTTCCACCACCCAGGGGATGAATGTCTCATAGAATCATAGAATGAGTAGAGTTGGAAGGGACCTTAAAGATCATCCAATTCCAAGCCCCCTGCCCTGGGCAGGGACACCTCCCACCAGACCACATTGCTCAAAGCCCCATCCAGCCTGGCCTTGAACCCCTCCAGGGATGGGGCAGCCACAGCTTCTCTGGGCAACCTGTTCCAGGGTCTCACCACCCTCACAGCAAAGAATTCCTTTCTAGTATCTAATCTAAATCTCCCCTCTTTCAGTTTAAAACCATTACCCCTCGTCCTATTGCTCCACTCCCTGCCAAAGAGTCCCTCCCCATCTCTCCTGTAGCCCCTTCAGGTACTGGAAGGCCGTTATAAGGTCTCCCTGGAGCCTTCTCTTCTCCAGGCTGAACACCCCCAGCTCACCCCCAGCTCTCTCAGCCTGTCTTCACAGCAGAGGTGCTCCAGCCCTCGGATCATTTTTGTGGCCCTCCGCTGGACCCATTCCAACAGGTCCATGTCCTTCCTGTGTTGAGGACTCCAGAGCTGGACACAGCACTCCAGGTAGGCTCTCAAGAGAGCAGAGTAGAGGGGCAGAATCACCTCCCGTGACCTGCTGGCCACTCTTCTTTTGATGCAGTCTCGAAGGAGCCAAGCACCATTGCAAAACCCATGGGGTCACAGGTCCATGTGGGTCTGGAGGGGCGGGAGCAGAGGAAGATGGGGTGAAGCAGAGCCATACACCAGGGTCCCCCCACCCTGGAGGGGGTGGTCGGGTGCATCTCAGCAGCAGCAGTGGGGTGGAAGAGGCGGCTCAGGGACCTGCTGTGCACCATGATAATTTTCAGACCGCCGTGGTGTGGCAGAAAGGCTTCAATAGCCCTGAGTCCCCTGAGCTCAGAAAAGTGGGGTAATCTCCCTCCTCCTCCTCTTTCTACTCCCTCTCCACAGGCAGGCACCTGCATGAGGAAGCCGGGCAGGAAGGCGTCCTGCCAGAGATGCTACATCCAGGCAAGGGGACTATCAGCCTGCGATGGCTGGGAGAGATGGGGCGCTTTGGGGCTTCTCCTCGGCCAGCCCGTGCCATGGGGTGGTTGCCGTGTGGTCCCTGGCTATTTAAACACGTGAAAAGCCTTTGAGCTTCATTTTTTTTTAAGCTGCAACACTCATCTCCAAGGCATTTACCCCCAAAGGATTGAAGGACCGCTGCTGTTCAAAGTCATGACCGCTTGCTTCCAGCCCTCAGTTGCTCTGAGCAGCCACCGCTTTTGGGAACTGAAAGGAGAAGGCGAGAGAAAAGCCTTCCTCCCCGTCTTCCTCCATGTGGTGGGTTTGGAAACAAAGAGGAAGAGTTTCAAGCAGGCAGGTGTGGGAGCAGGAATGGGGTAACCCTGACAAGTCCTCCCTGATGGTGCCTGGGAACCATCCCATTCCCTCACTCCATGGTCGTAGGGAAGTGGCGCTGGTTCTGGGGCCACATGGGACAGCTCAGCAGCTGCCTGGCATGTGTCCTGCTGTGCCCGGTGTCCCTGCCCTCCTTGGGATGGGGCAGGGATAGCTCCAGCAAGCTACTTTCAGTGTCCTGCCCGGGGGTGCTGGGGCACCCCATGGCCAAAGGGCACCAGGGGCAGTTTGACCTGGGTGCGGTGCGAAGCCCACGGGGGTGCATCTGGGAAAGGAGGGGTCAAAATGCAAACTCAGACAAGCTCCAGCCTCTTTTCTTTCACTCTTGGCTGTTCCTGCAAGCAATGTCCCCACAACATGGCACCCACAGCACCCCTGGGACCAAGGGGAGCAGGGATCGATGTGGGCTCTCCCTGGGGCACAGCACTGCAGGCTGTGACCCCCTTTCCAGCAGTGCTGGGCTCCTGCTCCCATGGGCAAAGGGACAGCTCTACCCAACCTCCTGCTTCCGAATCTGTCCTTCTTGCTGGTGGTTCCATGGTGGTTTTGGGATGCTCATGCAGGTTCCCATGTGCTGTGTGTGCTGGGCACATCTCCTCCTCCAGGCTCTGCTTTTGCTCCTTTGTGTTCCCACCTCTAGCTTTGCCCCACGTTCCCGCACCCAGGCAGGGCCAGGGCTGGATTTGGCCCTGGGGGTATCCCTGGCCCCTGGTCTGCACTGGAGTATGGCGATGGGTAACGGCAGGGAGGGCAGGGATGGATGGAGATGTGGGAGCCGTGTGGATGCTGCGTATTTTGTTGGTGGGGAGGTGTCCTTCCCTGGCTCGACCCCCACATTTTCTTGAGGACCTGTCAGGATGCGGCACTGAGCTACGGGGTGACCAGCACGTGCTGAGCCCGTTGCCCCAGCTCAGCCCCGGGGAGGATTGCATCAGCCCAGCTGCCTGCTGTGCAGGTGGGGGTTTCGTAGCCCCGCTGCGATCTGCCTCCCCCGATTCTGGGGTGGGAGCCCTTGGCACCCTCCACTGCTTAAATCCTCCTCTCGGCCTGGCTTGGGGCATGCGGGGTCCCCATGCCGGTTCTGGTGCGCATCCCCTTCTAGTGCTGGCTGTCCTGGACTCGTCCTGCCTCTGGGAGAGGTCTGGATTTAAGACCCTGGTGTTGATCCCAGCAGCCGGGTGCTGGAGCTGACAGATGTGCCCAGGAGCGGGTACTGGGGTAAAAATGGGCTCCAGCGCAGGAGCCAAAATAGTTGAGGGCTCCTCGAGGCTCCTGACCTCGGCTCAAAAATGCTGGTGAGTTGAGGGACAGCCTGGTGGGATGCTGCTCCTGCTGCGGGGTTTTCTGTGTTGCACCGAGTTAACCTGCAGCCCCTCGCAGCCCCTGCTCCTGGGGCAGGAGGCTCCAAGGCTCCAGGGCAGCGGTGATTGGAAGTGGCCAGCCAGGAGCTGGGGACAGCCAGGCCCTGGAGGGGACCCGTGGCAGCACCCATGGGTGCATCAAGGTGCCATGAGAGCCACTCCAGGGAGGCATCCCCCCAGCCCCACGCGTCCAGACTCCACCTCTCCATGAAGCTGTGTGAGATAGACTTTACCTTCCCTGCAAACCTCCTGTTTGACTCCCCTGCAAGGAGTAGGGTCCATGCTATCAGCAAAGACGAAGTGCCCCAGCTGAGCAGCCCCGACCGGCTCTCAGAGCGCATTTCCCAACAGCGAGCTGTGTCGGGAGGTGATGGGAGGACACGGGGAAGCAGACGCTCACGCATGGCCGACCCTGCCACCTGGAGATCAGTGCAGCACCCATTCAGCCCCGAGTTGCCAGTTGCATTTAGCCCTTTCTAGCTCTTGCCCTCCCTCCCTCCCTCCCATGGGGGATGCGGGGCAGGCGGGAGGGCTTCCCTTTCCCTCGCTCCTGGGGGAGGCAAGGCACGAGCTGCTGCTCCAGGAGGAGACGTGGCTGCCTTGCCAGGACCCCCAGGTACCGCCATGGCTCGGCGGTTAACGATTTATTGCTTTACGTGTTAAAAAAAAAAGCAGCAGCACCCTCCTTTTGGTGTTGCCAGCTAATTAGCCCAGGGGTTACTGATTAGCCAGGACGTGCCCGGTGTCAAGCAGTGGCACGGCGTGGGTGCTGCACAGCCACCGGTGCCGTGCTGACATGGTGGCTGGGGCATTAATCCAAGGGGTTTTGCTTTGTCTTCCCGGGAAGTTTGCAGGAATAGTTGCGTGCCTCCTGCTCCCCCCCCCCGAACTTTAAAAGATTAGCAGAATGGGTCCGGCTTTACCAAAAAGGCCAGGGATGAAAGTGAAGGTGCTCGTGCCCCACACTGGGGGTCTGGCACCTCCTCTCCCACTTCCCGCAGCTGGGAGCGAGCGCGTCGCCATCGGCTGCGAGACGTCACCGCATCCCGGCTGCCGGGCACGGGGAGAGCCGCCCGCCGCACGCAGCACCCGGCTGTGGCTCCTTGGGGAGAGCCCCAGCCAAGAAATCACCCCGCACCCAGCCTCACCGGCCCCCCTGCTCCGGCGCAGACCCTTCCGTGATTGCGGCGTGACCCCGGCACTCACCCGGCAGCTCCGGCTCCCGTCGAGGCGAGTCTGCGAGCGGCGGGGCCGGAGGCACAGTTAAATATCGCAGCCGAGTTACTCACTTCTCTTCCTGGACGGCAGCGTGCAGAGTTTCCACCCACTTCTTTCACCTTTGGTTTCCAGGCTTTCTGAGAAAAGGGGAAGCCGTGGGAGGGAGCGACCGGCATCCCCGTGCCAGGGCCGCAGCCCCCGGCAGCCTCTGCTTCCCGGGAAGGGGTAGATGCTGGAGAGGGGGCTGCTTTCCCAGGAAGCTGCGCCATGGCTGGGAGCACCCTGTGCTCGTGCTGGGCTGCCCAGCACCCCATGACTGTCCTGGGTTGGGGGGGATTTTCCTCCCCAGATGAGCGGAAGGGGAGCGTGAGTGCTTCCTTCCTGGCACAAGCTCAAGGATGGCTGCCCAACAGCTCAGCCACCCCCTTTGGGAGTGAAAATCCCTTCCCCCCGCTCCCGCCAGATTCAGACATATCCTTGCCTCACCCTGCCGAAGCCCACCTGCCTCCTCCTTTAACGTAGCACCTCTGCAAGTGGTGCCAGCACCGGGGTTGGGGTCACCTCTGCCATCGCTGACACCTGTGGCGAGCGGTGTCCGTCCTCAGCCCACAGAGCCCTGCCAGCAGCAGGTGCTGCCGTGGGCCCAGCATTGCGCTGGCCAGTGTTCAACCCAGCAGCATGCCTGTTGGCACGTCAGGGGGCTGGTTGCCCTCCCCTGGGACATCGATAGATGATGACCCCTGGGACCTTATGGCCAGGTAGGTAGCCCCCGTCGGTTACCACCAGCTCTGGTGGGGTGAGCGCATGTGCCCGGTGGGACTGCTTTTCTGTAGGGTCCCGTTCACCACCATCCTCTTCCCGTTCTTTCCCCCCGGTGCTGCTGAGCGCCCGGCCATTGTTTTTGCTCAGAAGTGACGTCAGATCCCCCGGGGTTCCCTCTCCGCCAGCGGTTTGGAAACCAGAGCCTGGGGCCCCGGCGCAGGCTGCGGCGCCAAACTGATGGTGGGGCGAGCGCCGCTGCTCCTCCTGCGCCACGGTCAACAAATCCACAAACAAATTGGTAAATAAATTGATAGGGGGGTGGCGAGATGCCTCGGCATGCCTGTCTGCCCGCACCACCCCTGGCTGGTGGTTTTGTCTTTGGGGGGCTTCCATGCGTTTCTGGGGTGGGAAGCACCTGGAAGGCTGCACCTCGGAGGTGACCGAGCCGGAGCCACAGATTTATCCGTGCAAGACCCTAAAGAGAGGTGGCATCAGGGGTTCAGGGCCCCGGGGTGTATTTTCAGGTGGCCAGGCGTGGGCTTGGCTTCGTGCCCCATCTTGGCGTGGCTGCTGCTCTCTGCCCCCTGTCGCCATCGTGGCAGGGCCGGATGGGAACATTGGCATGTGAATCAGAGAGCTGAAATTTCTCCTGTTTCTCAAGGCTGGGCTGCCCTCCCGCCCGCGGCGGGTCCAACCCGGGCATGACACAACGAGCACCCACCGCTCCCTCCCCGCAGCCATCACCCCAGCAGTTCCCAGTCCCACGCCGGAGGGATGGCTGTCTTCCCCGCTCCTTCCTCGCTGGCTGCTGGCCCAGCAGGCTGCTCAGTCCTTCCCACAGCAATGCTGCAGCATCGGGGCCGTGTCACCGATGTCCTTGTTGGGGACAGGATCCCCACATCCCTCCCTGGTGCTGGCTGTGTTACCCCTCCTTGCTGGGGCTGGATGCACGTTAAGATAGTGGCTTCAGACATGCCCCCCTTCCTGACTGCTGCTCCTGACAACCTTCCCTGAGATGAAACTTGCCCTCAAGAGGATTTTCCCCCTTCCCAATACTGCAGCTGGTCCCGGCCACTGCTTCACAGGCTGGAGAGCTGGGCAGAGAAGAACCTAATGAGGTTCAACAAGGGCAAGTGTAGGGTCCTGCACCTGGAGAGGAAGAATGCCAGGCACCAATATAGGTTAGGGATGGACCTGATGGAAAGCAGTTCTGAGGAGAAGAATCTGGGGGTCCTGGTAGATAGTAAATTATCCACGAGCCAGCAATGTGCCCTTGTTGCCCAGAGGGACAATGGAATCCTGGGCTGCACAGGGAAGAGTGTGGCCAGTAGGTCAAGGAGGTCATTCTCCCCCTCTACTCTGCACTGGTGAGGCCACAACTGGAATACTGCATCCAGTTCTGGGCTCCCCAGTTCAAGAGAGACAGGGAACCACTGGAGAGAGTCCAGCGTAGGGCAACTAAGATGATGGAGGGATTGGAGCATCTCCCTGATGAGGAAAGGCTGAGAGAGCTGGGACTCTTTAGCCTGGAGAAGAGAAGGCTGAGGGGAGACCTTGCTAATGCTTCCAAGTATCTAAAGGGTGGGTTGAAGGAGGATGGAGCCAGACTCTTTCCAGTGGTTCCCAGTGACAGGACGAGGGGCAACGGGCACAAGCTGGAACATGGGAAGTTCCATTCAAATAGGAGGAAAAACTTCTTTCTGGTGAGGGTGCCAGAGCCCTGGAACAGGCTGCCCAGGGAGGGTGTGGAGTCCCCTTCTCTGGAGATTTTCAAGACCCGCCTGGATGCAGCCCTGAGTGATGTGCTCTGGGCAACCCTGCTTTAGCAGGGGAGTTGGACTAGAGGATCTCTAGAGGTCCCTTCCAACTCCGACAATTCCATGATTTCGTGGTTCTGCCATTCACACCATCCCCCTTGGCATGCAGTCACCCACCCACCCACGCGCCCTGGCTCCATGTGCCTCTGCCTGCTGGGAAGGGTCTGGTGGGCTCCCGAGTAGAAGCACCACCAGGGAATGTGGGGAGAAGCAGGCAGGAGAGAGGTACAAGTGGGGCAAAGAGGGAAGGCGCTGCAGGCCTGGCTCCAGGGGGATGGGCTGTGAGCGAGGCAGCAGGGCAGCCCTGACCCTGCGTGGGTGGGAGGAAGGGGGATACACAGCTTTGCCGGCTCCCACCACGCAGGTCGCGGGAAGAAGAGGAGGAAGAGGAAAAGGATGAACAGTGTACTTGGAGTTGGGGTGACCACCCGACTCCTGGTATTTGTGGGTCTCCTGGGCAGAGGTGGGTGTGCAGGAGCAGAGCCTGGGGCCCACCATGCAGCACGTAGGACCCATCCTTCCCCCATGACATTAGAGCATCTGGGATTTGATGCCGTCCCTCGTCCCCATTTCTCCAGATTTCCCTTGGTTTTCCCCTCGGCCGAGGGCAGCGGACGCAAGCGAGGCGCAGCCTGTCCCCGCTCCCGGCGGAAGCGCAGCCGCTCGGCAGCATTTATCGGGGGGAAGCGGGAGCTTCCTGCAGCCTCAGCCGGGCCAGGAATGCGGGCAGGCATGGGGGGGTTCGCCCTCAGGGGGGTCCCGTGGGAGGGGAGGCAGGAGGACAGCCCGCTGCAGGAGTGGGGCTTCACCCTGGGGGAAGAAAATCCATCTTCCAGCTCTGGGGAGGAGGCAGAGAAAGAGATGGCAGCTGGATTTTCCTGCCTGTCCAAAAAAACACCAGTTAAAACCAAGAAACACCTTTGAGCTCCTGTGGCTGCAGAGGAAGCTAGCCAGCTGGGCCAAGGTGCGTTTTAGGGCTCAGAAATTATCTGGCAATCAAAACACCTCACAGTGTTACTGCTCAAAGCAGCACGTGGCATTAAAGGAAGGGCTGACGCTTGCTCTCGGAGTGCCTGAGCCCCACCGTCCTGCGGGGTTTTGGGCAAAAGCTGGTGCAGCTCCCAGTGCCCCCGGGGAAGAAACCGGGAAGAGGCGTGAGTGAAATGGCCGTGGGACTGTCCCAGTGACCAGCCACAGCCTCCAGGGCTGGAGGGGGACAAGGGCTTCCCCAGTTCCACTGCCAGCTGAGATGCAGTCTCTTCTTCCCGGGAGATGCGGTCCCTTCCTGGGAGATGCGGTCCCTTCCCAGGAGATGCGGTCCCTTCCCGGCAGGCTGCTCTGGGATGCAGCCCCAGGCTGTGCCTAGCAGAGAGGATGTGGCTGGAGGTGCTGGGAGGCAACAGTGGCAGCTCAGCCCTTTAGTAGACACTAGAGAACTCCAGATCCAGGCTCCTGCCCGGCCAGCACCAGTCACCCCTCCCCGGGCAAAGTTTCTCTCTGGTGTAGACTCTCAGGTGTCTAATACAGAGTTAATCCCACACTTCAGCCTTAGCTGAGTCTCAGTCCATCTCCAGACCTAAACCTACAAACGTCGGGCTTTGTGTGATTCAGCGGCTGGCTCTTGTGCTTCTTCCCTTTTCTCTCTCCTCTAAGCCAGCAAACTGCCTGCAAGCCCCTGTTCCTCCGCCAAAAAAATGTAATACGTGGGGGAAACCACGTCTTTCAGCCTTTTTCACCCTTTGGATGAAAGATGTCGTGTTTGGGCTCATCAGGTGCTTTTTCTGCTGTGAAACAGTGACAGCATGAGGCCAGAGATGCTCTTGCTGAAAGACCCGAGGAGCTTTGGCTTGTCTGCGGAGCCTGATGCCTTGGGCTCGGGTTCGAGGGGCTGCACCGGTGGCCCCAGAGCTGGTGTGGCAGGACAAGGCGGCAACCCCAGGGATGCTGGTGTGGAGGACTCCTGCCCACCAAGCCCTGTGCCAAGCGTTTGCAGAGGAGCTTGGCGGTTGTTATAACCATCGGTGACGTCTCACACAAGAAACCTCCCCCCGTGGAGGCACGGCCAGCAGTGGGTATTGTCCTGCCACGGGGACTCACTCTGCCTCTCCCCCTGCAGAGCTTTCTGCACGCAGCCAGGGTTTCGCGCAGGCTGCGTCTCTCCCAGCTCGGGCTCCCCCTCCACCTGCCTGGCTATTTTTACCCCATGTCAGATTTTCCTGTCCTTTGAGACCTTCTGCCCTCCGGCCAGCTGGATAGAAATTGGGTGAGATTTCCTAAATTACCAGGACAGGGGAGAAAGGGAAACGAATGGAGGACGTGCACGGGAGTTTGGCTGGTGCAGCTGCCACAGAGATGGCATTTACCCTTCCTTGTTCTGCCCCCAGAGAGATGCTGAAGGCAGCACGTACCCCCCGCAGCCCCCCGCTGAGTGTGCTGCAGTCCCCTCCGCACTGGCAACTCCAGAGGAAGCATGGCCGGGGCGGGGAAGGGAGTTTCTCGGGTTGTTTTTCCCCTCAAGGTTCCTGTTTCCCCTCCAGCCCTGGTCCACAGATGCCGGCAGCCGGCCACTATCATCACGTAGCTTTGCAGAGAGAGCAGAAAGGACGGTTGGGGTTGGAAGAGCCCAGGAGATGGAGAAAGGCTGGGAAGAGGAGGGCACGAGGAGGCAGGGGTGCCCCCTTGCCTCGCTGCCAGCACAGCCCTGCCTGCCGACAGCCCTGAAACTCTTTGGCAGCCAAATCTGCTGGCGGGGAAGGGAGGAAAACCGCAGGGCTGAGTCACTCCTCCGAAGGCATTTGCATCTGAGCAAGTTCCAGTCGGAGCCCCCCCACGCCCCCCCTCCCGCTACCTCTGCACAGGAGGCTTACAGGAATGGCCGCATCCTTTCCCCCCAGGACGGAGCCCCCCCACCCCGGCCGGTCACACTGGGCCAGCAGCCAGGCAGCATCCGCCGCCGGCCCCGGCGGGTTTCCATCGGAAGGCAGGAAGGCTTCCCCGTGGGGAAAGCAGAAGCGAGAGCGAAGGCGAGCGGGGCTGCGGGGAAGCCCATCCTTTTACCAGAAACAGTGAAGCGGGGTGCTGGCCGGGCATCGCTGTGTTTCAGCATCTCCCAAAAGTGGGCAAGCTTTTGTGGTGGCCCCCCTCTGAACTTTGCATTAGCAAACAGGGCAGGACATGGGGTGACGGTCTGCAGATGGTGGCCTCAGCCCAGTGGATGCTGCTCTGGGGATTTAGGCTAGCGGAGGAGCAGCTTATGAGGAGGACATGGAGCTGGAAGCATCCCAAACGCCACCCCAGCACCAGCAGAAGCCCGTGTTTTTGGCAAGGGTGGCAGAGAGGAGGGAGGAAAGGCAGCAGGGATGGAGTTTCCCATTGGTGGTGGGAGCTGGCGGGGGCAGAGGAGCCACCCTGAAGGTCACAAGGTGGAAATGGTTTCTCCAGGAATGAAAGCACCCAAAAAGGGCATCTAAGGGCTTGGTGTTTGTTCCCTCTCAGAAACATCTTGGAGGGCTTCTCCCTACACTCTGCACCCGGGACTGATATTTCCCCAAGGTTCAGGTCCCTCTGATGGGCAGAACCATGCTCCTGCTTGAAAAGAGCCTGGCCAGGGTCAGGCACTGTGCATGGCTGGAGCAGGATGGGTCCTGGGGTGGGTCCAAGCCCGGGGTTAGGTGCAGACATCACTCTGCTGGGGCGAGAGATCTGTCCGGATCTGGCTCATGTCCGGATCTGGGATGCGTCGCACAGCGCCGGAGCTCTGTGCACCGTCACAACCAGCATCCAACCTCCCGTTCCTCCCTTCAGCGGCTAAAATCCCAGCCTTTCCCAGGGCTCCCAACCCCCAACCCCAGCACCACCTGGGACTGGGGCTGCAGCACAGGGGTTCAGGGGCACCCTTCCTCCCAGTTGCCCCCATGCTGGGATTCTGAGACGGGGACCCCAGTCCCTGCCAGCCCTCCCTGGCAGGGATGCTCCTGCCTGCCCCAGGTCTCATCCAAGAGGAGACGGAGCTTTGCAGGGGGATTTTGGATTAGGGACCATGTTACAGGTGAGTGGAAGCTTTTGCCTGGTGCGGGGGCAGGCAGCATGCCGGTTCCCACGCTGCTCCATGCCCACAAATGCCTGATGAGGAATGCCAAGGGGAGATGTCAGCTCATCGGACATTTCAGCTGGCCTTGCAATTCGTCCCTTGGAAAAGAAATAAAGATTTTGGTCTTAGCCAGCACTTCTCTTTGCGAACAGTGCCCTCATCTTGTAACTAGGGCACAGTGGGAGGTGAGAGCCGGGTAGCTCTTAGCTTAGCATCAGGCTTTTCGCAGACAGCGTGAGGTGGATGCGATGAGCCTGCTGTGATGCTGGGCTCATCCCCGGGCGGGCTGCTCTCCCACCGGGGTGAGGAAAGGACCCTGCAGAGGCCGGGTGGGCAGTCAGGGATGTATGGCAGCTTGCCTTCATCCAGCAACCTGGCTTGGGGCACGATGAGGCTTTTTCCCCCCCCCATAAGTGTTGTGCAGGTGTACATGGATCACAGCTTTGCTCCTGCACTTGTGCCTTGCTGCAGGACAGGTTGGGAGGAGGAGGAGAAGGAGGCGTGGAGCTGTGGCTCCCCAAGCCGGGAATCGGTGCAGTGTCGCTCCCGGAAATCCAGCTGGGATCCACCCATTGTTTACAGAGGGAAGTGTGGTGAATCATCTGTGTGGGGAAAGAAAACACACCAAACCTGGGCCTTTTTAAGCTTTCCAGGCAACTGAAAGCTGCCCGGAGAAGACCTGACAGAGATCAGCAGCCCGGGCGCCCTGGGGACGGGTGCAAGGGCTGGCACTGCTTGGAGGGGTCTGTGGCTTGGGACAGGTCACCCATTTCTACCCCAGCCCAGTAAGCACAGGTGGCTAAACCCATCACCGCCACCTCTGCTCCCCCCCAGGCCAGCCCAGGGGAGCCCCCAAAGTGCCGTTTGCCAGGCAGCGGGGAAGAGGTGACGCTTGGAAATAAATGCTTTTTTCTAGACATGGGAGAAGATCGGTCGGGATACGGGTTTGCTGGAGTAAGGACTGGGCTACTACAGCTGCCTGACACAGGGGCACCCAGCCCTTGAAGATGGCCTGGGGTGCTCCACCTGGCCTCCAGAAGGACACAGGTCTGCTGAGGTCCTCTGATATCCCTGCCAGCCCTGTGGGCTCTCTCAGGTACCCTCTGGTGTCTGGCAGAGCTCAGGCAGCTAAACTGAGCCCTCAGCATCTCAGCACGATGCTCAAGAAAAAGTTATTTCCATCTGCAATAAATGACAAATGGGAAAAGGTTTTGTATCTGTAAAGAGCTGTGTCACCTTCCAGCTGGAGCAGCCACTCTCCCCACGGATGTGACTTTAAGCCAAGCTGCTCTGTGCTGAGACCTGTGTGTTTGCCCCCAAGGCTGCAGCAGAAGGAAAAGGTGAGGCTGGATTCATTTAGCACCTGGAGAGCATTTGGGATGGGGTCTGGGCCTCGTTAGGATGCATCAGTGGGAGATGGGAAGGGGAGATCGCAGGCACCTGTGGTCAGCAAATAAAGGTCATGGCAGCCAAACCCAGCAGCTTGTTGCTGCATTGCTGATGTGGCTCTAGGGAAAGCTGGGACCCTCCCAGAGGTGTGCTCTGGGGTCTTCAGAAAGTCACCAGGAGCAGAAGGTGGAGGTAAGTGGGGCTAAAAGGGGAGAAGACCCCTAAAAGCCAGCTGGGACCCCAGGCAGGGGTTGTAACGGCTACTGAGTGGGTGGCAAAGGGCTGACCTGGCCCAGGGGCTGCAGCCCTGGTGCCACCCTGGCTGCTGACCCAGTCCCTTTGGGGTTAGTGAGGTTATACCTGCCAGAGAGGACAGGGGCACCTGGACCACAGGCAGGGTGTTGGAGTGCAGCAGCTGTGAACCTGGAACAGAGACCCTGAGGAAGCCAGGGCTTCTTTCCATCCCAAGCTAAAGCCGATGCCCAAGGGAAAGGTACAGCTCTCATGGATAAATTAGAGGAATCAGAAAAAATTGTGGGCTGTTGGGGATGTTACCCTTCAATACAAATGCAGGTGTATCGGCCCTGCACGTTGAGGAGAGGTTTGTGGCTGGGTGAAGCTGGAAGAGCATAAGGTGCAGGAGAAGAAAGCTCCTGGGCAGACCCTGCATGTTGAAAGAGGCAGCTGAAAGCCACAGTTAGAATTAAAAAAAAAAAACAACGAAAAAAAAAGGTGCCATGGACTTCAGGGTGCAAAGGCAGTGAGCTGCTGCCCATCAGGAGTGCTGGATCCTACGAGCACTAGAGGGCTGCACACTCACGCTATTGCTGTCAGAGGTGTCTCGGACTGCACAGCCTGCTCTGGAAACGCTGGTCAGCTTCTGCTGGACTCGGCGACGCCATCGGGAGGAGTGACTAACCCTGCAGAAACAGCCATTACCCATCACCTGGCCAAGGTGGTGGTTTTTCTTTTTCCTTATTTTAATCACGCTTTTCCCAAGCTCTGCTGCTGCCCAGGCAAGCTTCCAAGGTGAAAAGAAGCAAGTTGTGCGTGGGCTTGATGCTGAGCTTCCCCAGTTCCCTCAGCCCTTGGAAGCTGCTCCAGCAGAGTCTTTGCTCCCGGGAAAGCTGCCTCCTTGGCAGAAGCGGTGGGCTCCCTGAGTTATCCCTGTAGGTAAGCAGCAGCTGGGGATGGTGCAGGCATGGCTGATCCTGCCTCAGGGCTGGGTGATCCACCCCTAATGTGGATTTCTAGGGAACCTGGCAGCACTGAAAAGGTGGAAAACGAAGGCGCGTTTACTCAAAGTTATTGATCAAGTAACTCTGGAGCAATGTTCGTATGACCACTTATGTTCACTGCTTTGGTTTTTTTACCTGTTTCTGTCCTTCATTTTCATCTGTAGGAAGTCTCTGCTGCTTTGTGGGCAGCTGTGGCCTCCTCCACCCCATTTGCAAGCTCTTAGGTGGTTACTTGCTATACTGAGACCACCTGGGAGCTCCCACCTTGGTGCAGTTCTGCATTTTGCTCCCAATAACCTTTCAGTGTGCCCACCCTCTTGTAGGTGGACCTGCCCTGGCATCCTGGCTGTCTTCTATGCAAGATGAAAGTTTGGCTGCACTTTGAGCACCCTGTGAGCAGTCATCTCCAGATCCTGCATGAAAGCCCACGTTAGCAAGCTTGAGGCCACGCAGCCTCACCACATCTTCAGGGGAGCCCTGTGGTGCTGCCCCTGGCCAGGAGCAGATCATGGAAAACCTGATGTTTTCATTAATGTACCTCAAGATATGCGAGATGTTTGCTTTTAGCTGGGTGAACACGCTCTCTGGATTGTCCTCCTGCTCTGCTGAGAGCAGAAGATGGAAATGCTCCCCTTGTTGCCCGCTCTTGCCCTCAGCGGTGTAGTAAGCACTGAAAACATCTCACAGCCTTCCCTCCTTTAAGCAGGGCTGTTCAAGGGCTCACTTCTTGTCTGCTTTCAAGTGTCCTGGCCAGGGTAACGTATCGTATGGCAAGAACAGCAGCAAATTTAACCTGTCTTCCTTTCCCCAGTTTGCTTTGCTGTAATGAACCAGCTCATTTTGAATCACAGAATGGTTAGAGTTGGAGGGGACCTTAAAGATCATCAAGTTCCAACCCTCTGCCATGGGCAGGGACACCTCCCACCAGACCAGGTTGCTCAAAGCCCCATCCAGACTGGTCTTGAACCCCTCCAGGGATGGGGCAGCCACAGCTTCTCTGGGCAACCTGTTCCAGTGTCTCACCACCTTCACAGCAAACTAAATCTCCCCTCTTTCAATGTAAACCCATTACCCCTCGTCCTATGGCTCCACTCCCTGAGTCCCTCCCCATCTCTCCTGTAGCCCCTTCAGGTACTGGAAGGCTGTTATAAGGTCTCCCTGGAGCCTTCTCTTCTCCAGGCTGAAGAACCCCAAGCCTGTTGACGCTGAGGTCTGGGTTGTAAAACACTTCTGAGACCTGCTGGAGGCACCAAACCCAGGGAGAACAGCGCTGCCTTTCTGACCAAAGCCCCCTCCCTGACGGCTGTCTTGGCAGTCCGGCTGGTTTCTTTCACATAGCACTTGGATGAATCTTCAGGTCCCTTGTGAGAGACGTGGGCTATCCTCAATTATACAGCAGCGACAGCATGAACTGATGCACTCTCTACACGTTCGTACCCTGGAGTGGGAGGATGAAGCAAAACCTCTGTCCTCAAAGGTGTCAGCATCATGGCAGGAAGGCGTTTGTCAGAGACGGTCTCCGTATGAGCTCATCAGGTTTTGAGTCCTGCCTCGTCCTACCTTGTAATAACCTTGTTGGCCAGGGAAAGCAAGGAAAAATCAAAGGTTTTGTCCCCAGAAGCCTGATATAAATGGAGTGTGGGGGAAGAACTGCAGGAATAGCCAGGGATGAGGGGATGTCTGCAGATACTGCTCGGGGCGCTGATAGAGCCTAACTGTAAGGGAAGAAAAAGCCAGCACTTGCTTGGGAGATTAGGTAAAAATCAACCTGCCCTTGCTAGGCTCACGATGTCTTTGGGAGGATTTATTGATACATTTCTGAGTTAAATCTTACGGTTTTCACAGCACCAGTGAGGGTTTGTGTTCCTCCAATGAAAGAATATTTTCAGTCTCCTCGGACTGCCAGCACGGTCCCATTGATGAGTGCACGAGGAATCTGGGATCAGATTTGCTTGGTATCGTGTCAGACTGGATAATCGTCTTTATTGCCTCTGAAAACCGAAGCTTTCCGTTTCAGTCCAGGTTAAGGACTTGTCATCTCTGATCTCCACTTCAGTAAATGGTACCTGGGAAAGCAGACCAGTCACTTTAGAAACAACTTGTACATTGAATCTTTAGGATTAGCATCGTTTTCCTTTCGCATGAAAATAAATCTCGAGTGATGCTATGCTTGCAAAGACTCTTCTGAGCTTAATTGCTTTCTCTGAGCAGCGTTTAACTTGTCTCAGTCTTCTGATGAGAATAAACCCATCCTTTTTGGTTGTTACAGAGCCTTCATAAAAGTAGAGTGATGGGGAAAATATAAGAGGAAAATACCCTGAACCCCACTCAAATGAGTGTTGGTGGGTCACCACAGGTGTCATGGCTTGAGTTGCTCATGCTGGGGGAGTCCAGTGTAGCTGTGTCAGGTGGGAGCAGAGGTTTAAGGCTGGTATTTTGGTGGTTTTTTTTACTGCTTGGTAGATGAACTTGGTACTGAGGGAGCTGGGGGTGTTCAGCCTGGAGAAAAGGAGGCTGAGGGGAGACCTTCTCGCTCTCTACAACCCCCTGAAAGGAGGCTGTAGCCAGGGGGGGTCGGTCTCTGCTCCCAAGTCACAGGCGATGGGACAAGAGGAATTGGCCTCAAGTTGCGCCAGGGGAGGTTCAGATTGGAGATTAGGAAAAATGTTTACACAGAAAGGGTTCTTAAGCCTTGGAATGGGCTGCCCAGGGAAGGGGTTGAGGCACCATCCCTGGAGGGATTGAAAAGCCGGGTTGCCATAGAGCTTAGAGACATGGGTTAGTGATGGTTTTTATCAGAGTGAGGTTGATGGTTGGACTAGATGATCTGAAAGGTCCCTTCCAACCCAGACAATTCTGATGTGGCTTTATAGAAGTACTTGACCTCTGTTTTCCTGTGACATGATGACCACATTTACTTGGCAATGCTGGTCTTGGTGGGCAGAAGGGAAGCTGTGCACACCCCCCAAAGCTAATCCGCCTGGGAGATGGGCTACCTGATATAACAGTAACGGGAGTGGTATGAGATGTGACTGTCCTTTCATACAGAAGGCATTTGATTTTGCTAGATAAAAAACTCCGATTTATTCCTTAAATTTGTGTGCAATGTCTGGAGCGGATGGGGTTCTAACAATGTTTGTGATGAGTGTGTTTTGCTAAGACATCTTGAAAGATCCCTGTGGTCCAAAAGAGGCTGTTAACAGTAGTAATTAGCAGTGTATAACTGAGGGGTAGCTGCTGGAATAGGGTGCCCAAAGGTACCGCTGGGAAGATTGCCCTGTGGAGCTGTAAAGTAATATGTATGTTAGGAATGCTGGAATTCAGAACAAACACATTTGTGGAAAGGCTGTTCAGAGCTTTCCTAAGCTGCCTGTACCTTGGGAAAGCTCTCGGAGAATGCTGGGGGAAAATTGCTATTCAGGTTTTGCTTTGTAAGAGCTTCTTGCTGATTTTAGTAAGAAATAAGAGGCGAAGTTAATATGTGTGGTGGTCTGTGTGGGACCCCAGAAAGTCACAAGTGCTTGTGGCGTCCTTGTCTAATCGGACTGTCAAACTCCACAGGAAGCTACAGGGAGCTCGTGTTGCAGTAAAAGGGATAATGGGGTATGTAGGGACCCCCAGGCTCTGTTTTGTCTGGGATGATTATTTGTGTGGAGCAGGAGGAGGAAGAACTTGAATTCGTTTCATGTCCTGGAATGAGAAAAGCAGAAGTGCTGGCACTTGGATGTGAAACGAGCTGGCGTGTGGCTCTGCTCATGCAGTGGAATGCCCAACGAGGGACCAAGTACCGGCTGCCTGCGGGTGCAGGATGTGTGTGCGTGTGGGTGCAGAAGAAACCCTTTATTTCTGATTCCAGAGAGCAACTCTGAGACCAGGCAGAGCCCGTTAGACCTCACGGACCGACCTCCCGTCTTTCACAGGCTGTGCAATTTCTCATGTTTCTCTTGACATTAGCACACTGATTTATGCTAAACTAAAGTACGTATTTCTCCCCAAAAGACAGATCAGAAGACATCAGGAAATGAGAAAACCAACATTTCCCCTGACAACTTGTTCTACTAGTTAATCATTGGCACTCTTTTCCTGTTTCTTACTTCTCATTTCAGTCTGACTGGTTTCTGATCCTAAACATTAGTTCCTGTTACAGATATTGGGAGTAAATCAAAATGCCCTCTAAAATAGTACCCGCTTTCTTTTCAGAATGGGGAGTATGGTAGTTGAATCTCTTCAATTTGCCTTGGTTTCGCAAAAGGCTGGTGTTTAGTGCTATTGCTGCTGGAGAAAAAGCAAGTCCCCCTCCTTTTGCCCCCCCCCCTTCCTCCTTTTGCCCCCCCCTTCCTCCTTTTGCCCCCCCCTTCCTCCTTTTGCCCCCCCTTCCTCCTTTTGCCCCCCCCTTCCTCCTTTTGCCCCCCCCTTCCTCCTTTTGCCCCCCCTTCCTCCTTTTGCCCCCCCCTTCCTCCTTTTGCCCCCCCTTCCTCCTTTTGCCCCCCCCTTCCTCCTTTTGCCCCCCCCTTCCTCCTTTTGCCCCCCCCTTCCTCCTTTTGCCCCCCCCTTCCTCCTTTTGCCCCCCCCCTCCTCCTTTTGCCCCCCCCTCCTCCTTTTGCCCCCCCCTCCTCCTTTTGCCCCCCCCTCCTCCTTTTGCCCCCCCCTCCTCCTTTTGCCCCCCCCCTTTTGCCCCCCCCCCCCTTTTGCCCCCCCCTCCTCCTTTTGCCCCCCCTCCTCCTTTTGCCCCCCCTTCCTCCTTTTGCCCCCCCTCCTCCTTTTGCCCCCCCCTCCTCCTTTTGCCCCCCCCTCCTCCTTTTGCCCCCCCTTCCTCCTTTTGCCCCCCCTTCCTCCTTTTGCCCCCCCCCTTCCTCCTTTTGCCCCCCCTTCCTCCTTTTGCCCCCCCCCCTTCCTCCTTTTGCCCCCCCCCCTTCCTCCTTTTGCCCCCCCCCTTCCTCCTTTTGCCCCCCCCCCCTTCCTCCTTTTGCCCCCCCCCCCTTCCTCCTTTTGCCCCCCCCCCCTTCCTCCTTTTGCCCCCCCCCCCTTCCTCCTTTTGCCCCCCCTTCCTCCGGTTCTGTTGAAATATATGAACTTTCTCGTTGCCTCTGGGTTATTTCCAGTTTGCAGCCTGCTTGGCCCAGGGCTGTATGGAGGTCTTGGTGGTACAGAGCTGAGCCCAGCGTGGTGGGGATGAGGTCAGAGGTGTTCCAGGTGGGATGATGTTGCAGCAGGAGCATCCTTTCAGGGATCAAACTGCCACCTTTTGCTGGGGGTTGCTTTCCCAGTCCTCAAATTTAAAAGAAAAGCAAAAGGCTGCTGTGTTTGCCCGGTGCCTAACACAACCAGCCCTGTCTGCAGTGCTACATAAGAAACAGTGATGAAACAGTTATCGATAATAACAAGGCAGTCACGCTTTCTCAAGTGTGTGAGAGTGAAAAATGCCACCCTTTGCCTGATGAGGAAATGGTTTTGCTTCCTCGCCTTTGAAGGGTGCTCGCTGAGGGCAGAAAGATGTGCCAAGGAGCAAGCACACGCTGCAGATGTACACCCTGTTCCTCTTGAA
This sequence comes from Numenius arquata, assembly GCF_964106895.1. Taxonomy (NCBI): domain Eukaryota; kingdom Metazoa; phylum Chordata; class Aves; order Charadriiformes; family Scolopacidae; genus Numenius; species Numenius arquata. Next base: position 3,064,771 of record NC_133590.1, on the reverse strand, counting down.
GGACTTGGCTGATAGGGAGAGGGAACGTGCACCAACCGTTTGAGATAAATATTCCTGCCAGGATCAACCCAACTGAGGGAAAGGCGAATGAACTTACGGAAACTTGGTTAAATTAAAGCGCACATGAGCAGGTTGCACAGGAACGTGTCCAGGCGGGGTTTGAATGTCTCCAGAGAAGGAGACTCCACCACCTCTCTGGGCAGCCTCTTCCAGGGCTCTGCCACCCTCACAGGAAAGAAGTTCCTCCTCATGTTTAGGTGGAACTTCTTATGTTCAAGTTTGTGCCCATTCCCTCTTGTCCTGTCCCTGGGCACCACTGAAAAAAGACTGGCCCCATCCTCCTGACACCCACCCTTGAAGTATTTATAGGCGTTGATCAGATCCCCCCTCAGTCTTCTCTTCTCCAGACTAAAAAGACCCAAGTCCCTCAGCCTTTCCTCATCAGAGAGAGGCCCCCTCATCATCTTTGTAGCCCTATTGCTGTAGCAATACCTGATCTTTCTTAGGTGGAAAATGTTCTAGCCACCCCTTCATGCTGCCCTGTTTTTGTGGGTTTCTAGCAGTGATTTGGCTTTAGATCCAAGAAAAGCTTCTGACTCATCTCAGCTATCTGTGATATGGGCCAGTGTGGGGGAGCTTGCTGGACTGCCAGACTGGGAGGGGCGTAGAAAAACATACAAGACTCTAGGAAGATGAGATGTAAGCTGCACTTGCAGTCCTATGCCTGTAAAAAAAAATAAAAAAAATTCATGTAACAAGATTTCCCTGTCAATCTTTATGAAAGGGGAAGTTTAGTTTAAAGAAAAACTCATGTCACTCCCTCATTGTCACACATTTCACTATGTTTTCACATCCACATACTCATGGGCTCCAAGACACTGTGGAATCTCGCAAGGATCACTTGTGTAACACCAAGGATGAGATGTTGGTTGTCAAATTCTTGCTTCGTCTTTTGGGTTCCTCTTGATCATGCTAGATCGAGTTTTTGAGCAGGTTTGAACTCACTTTGGAAGGTCTTTTACTCCCTTGAAAAGCCAGAAAGTTCTTGCAGTAGCATTCCCCTCCCCAAAAGGGGTCTTGCTTCTTCCTCTATGTCTTAGATGAGGTGCCTGCCCATTGTCTCTGTCTCATTGTGAGTATCCGTATGGCCAGTTTGCCTTCCTGTTAGGACAGCAGAAAGCAATGGCACATACAAGGTGACGCAACCTTGTCACCACCCTCCTGTTATTGGCGCTCAGGTCTCCTGGTGAGTTCTTTCTGCTGTGGCTTTATTGGAGCACAGGCTTCATGATGCGAACAGCTCATCTGTCAATGTTTGTCTGATTGCTGTTGATCGTGTTCTTGGTCCTTGGCTCGATTAATAGTTTTTACTGGTGCTGTCCTTCTTACCAACGCCAGTATTGCTGCTAGGGATCTCTGCATTTCTATCTGAAAGCCAGCCTTCCTGGAGCTGGTAGATGGATGTGGTGTATCACGATCCGTAGCGTTTTGTAGGTGAGAGATGACTCTCCGAGCTGGTGTAGGAGGAGGCGATCCCCTCATGGGCTGCTCCCCAGAGCTCGCTGCCACCCTGCTATTGGTCCTAAAACTGAGAGAGTCCGGATTAACACAAACGCGAGCTGTAAGTGCTCAGCAGATGTTGGCTTTGCCAGTTTGCTAAGCGTAATCATTCTACTTGAGTAATTATGTCTGGTTCTTTGAAAGCCAGCTGGTATCCCAGGCATATTTGTGATATTAGCAAAAGAAATAATGTGTCATGCTCCCCCCCCCCCCCCCCCCCCAAAAAAAAAAAAAAAGACTACTTGTTACCAGCACAGATAGCAACATCCCAGGTGGTTAACTTGCTGGCCTAACCTCTTTTTTCTATTAACATCTAATTCTTTTCCTGCTTTTTTCAAAGCCTGGTTCTCTCACCGAGCTGTGGGGATGACATTTCAGTGAGGAAAAAGCCTAGTGAAGTGACAACTGTGTGGTCCCAGGCTTCTCGGGGAAACGGCTGGTCCTGCAGACTTAGCTGGTTACTAAATAAAAAGTCCTTTTAAAAAAAAAAAAAAAAGAGTGGCTAGTACTTGCCATTCTTGATATATCAACATTCCATTTGTTCACTCGCAGATGTGGAACTTCGATGAAAATAGTAGGAAGGCAGTGTAAGGGATTTTACTCACTGACTGCCTATCTTGGTTTTGAAATATAATAGTGTTCACCCACTTTGACTAGACATTAAATGTCCTGTCTCTGCTTCCTGCTGATGGAGGCTGGGACTCTTCTTTTTCTGTCCCAGCAGGCATTTCCCAATTGATTATTTTTTTTCAGGCTGAGCAGCTTCTGACTTCGTTAGATCTCTGATTGCAAAAGAAAGATTACATTTGAGGCCGATGCAGGGGTTCCCTCAATATTTCCGAAAGATTTTAAGAGTTTGGTCACAGCGCAACATGTAAGTAGAAGAGGAGGAGAGATGTCCGGCAGCTTTGATTAGCTGGCTGAATTTACCAACAAGAAATTTCTATCGCGTGTTTTTGCTGAAAGCAAGATGTTCGTGTTGTGGAGAAAAAGCCAGAGAAACATTGAAAAGCTGCCGATGGAAACCCCTTTTCATTGACTGCTAGCAGTGGGTTGCCTCCAGTCGCTATTTTTTGTTTGACCGTTGTGTCAAGAGTGATTAATCTTTGCAGAAACAATCAGGGGTGAACAGGATATTTACCAAGAACACAGAATCACAGAATCACCTAGGTTGGAAGGGACCTTTTAAGATCATCAACACGGCACTGCTCTTCTCAAAGAGGCAGCCCCCATAGAAAGGGAACTGCAAGGGTGGGAACTGGCTCTGGTAAATGTTTAATGTGATGGACGATGTCTGCTGAAGAAGCCACAGGTGATGACCATTTCCATTTTCAACTTGCTTAAGCTGAAAACCAAGCTATTTCTAGCGCTCACGAGAGGAATTTTGTGTATGTGGTTATATGGCTCTTGCCTATGAAGTTTAAGTATGAAGAGTCCTGGCACTCACAAATTGGAAAGGTTTGAATAATTAAAAGGTAGGTGGTGTCATGGTTTAAGCCCAGCTGGCAATGAATGATCACATGAAGACCTTGCTCACTTCCCCCATGGCAGGATGAGGGGGAGAATCTGAAGACCATGAAGTTCAAGGGAGGTCATCCTCCCCCTCTGCTCTGCCCTGGGGAGGCCCCATCTGGAGCACTGGGTCCAGTTCTGGGTTCCCCAGTTCCAGAAGGCCAGGGAACTGCTGGAGAGGGGACAGCAGAGGGCTACAGAGATGATGAGGGGCCTGGAGCATCTCTCTGATGAGGAAAGGCTGAGGGACTTGGGTCTTTTTAGTCTGGAGAAGAAAAGGCTGAGGGGGGATCTGATCAACACCTATAAATACTTAAAGGGTGGGTGTCAGGAGGATGGGGCCAGTCTTTTTTCAGTGGTGCCCAGGGACAGGACAAGAGGGAACGGGCACAAACTTGAACATGAGAAGTTCCACCTAAACCTGAGGAGGAACTTCTTTCCTGTGAGGGTGGCAGAGCCCTGGACGAGGCTGCCCAGAGAGGTGGTGGAGTCTCCTTCTCTGGAGACATTCCAAACCCCGCCTGGACACGTTCCTGTGGGACCTGCTGTGGGTGGCCCTGCTTTGGCAGGGGGTTGGACTGGATGATCTCCAGAGGTCCCTTCCAGCCCCATATCATTCTAGGATTCCGTGACACACTGTGCAACACTGCCAGCTTTTTGTCCAGCCAAAAAAGGAAGCTAGCTTTGAGCTCCTGGCTAGAGATGCCAACTCCCTGGGTGAATCAGGCTCTGAAAGATGAGCAAATACTTCACAATCTTTAGATAGAAAAATTCCCCACTGGTGAAACTATTGTTGTAGTTGAACCTGTGGTACCATAAATATTCTCTCCAGATGTTCGCTTAAATGAAAGTGCAGTCATCTGCTCAGTGAGCTGCATGTCAGGATATCAGTGTCTACTTGGTAAAGGAGGTGTAAATTGGTTCCTGGAACGCTCAGTGGGGGTTTTGCTGAGCCATCTGATAACATCTGGGAATTAGAGTGGGAAGGGGAGAGGTTCTCCAGAAAGATGGAAGAAAAAGAAACTGGGAATGCCGGTATCTGAACTGCAGTGTAATTAGTGGCTGTGCTGAAACCACACAGCAATTTGGTGGTGAAGGGAACAAAGAGCAGCTGAGGCAGGCACAGCCGGGAAGCCGGGGCTGCAGGTGCCGGGAAAGGAAGTCCATCACCTTGATGAGTTTACATGGGCTTAGCTCAGACACGTTGGTGTGAGCTGCGGCTACGCTTCTAGCTATATGCTCAAGTATACATTTCCTTCAGAGGAAGCCAGCCTAAGTCTAAAAAAACTCCATTCTTATTCTGTTTTCATGAATGAATGTTTTTCTACTTAAAAAAACAAAACCAAAAAACAAAAACCAAACCCAGCTGTGTAGCATTCAGCAGTCCCCTTTTACATTTGCAGTGCAAGGAGTAATGGCTGCCTATGTCAGAACACTTCCGTGTGATTTGGGGTTTTATCCCTTCCTCCAGCTCCCCAACTTTTTTCAGCACCTGTGTTCCCCCAGGAAAAACAAGGGAAAATCTCCTAAACGTTTCCTGTCTCTGTCTATCCCCTGCCATGTATGCATTCAAATCTGTCACCTGTTTTCTATTGCTTCCTATCTTTCCTCATGGAACTTCTTTCCTGTGAGGGTGGCAGAGCCCTGGAAGAGGCTGCCCAGAGAGGTGGTGGAGTCTCCGTCTCTGGAGACGTTCAGACCCCACCTGGACATGTTCCTGTGCAACCTGCTTTGGCAGGGGGTTGGACCAGATGATCTCCAGAGGTCCCTTCCAACCCCATATCATTCCGTGATATGTGCTACATAAAATGATATATAAATGGATGCTGACACAGGTCTGGTCTTTGCCTCCTGTCCTGCCCTGTCTCTGCTGTCGTTGGGTGGGTAAACCAAAGCAAAGCTGTGAAGGGTGGGAAACCTCATTATTATAGCTGTCTAGCTGAAATAAGGGGAGGCTTGAAAGCATGACTAATAAGCAGATAGGTAAGACTAATATGCAGGTATCTGCAGCCCTCGACAGTATTTGTCAGAGAACCCCTGTGGTAGGATATGATTGTGTCATATATGATAGTGTCTGAATGTAGCACTGGGATATACAGCATGAACTAAGAAGCTAAGCATTAAATATAGCTTGAAAGCATGATTAAATGCATGTGTAATGAAAATAATTGATGGGAAAAACTCTGTGGTAGAAGATAATCACAAGCAGGAAAAGGCATCACACAATGTATAATAAATTCTTTAAATGTCTATAAAGGAGAACAAGGGATGAGAATCTTTGGGTTTGGGGTGCTGGAGAGTTGAGCTCCCCTCCAAAGCGCATCGTTACACTCCCAGCACACAACGTAGTGATTCCTGCTACTGAAATAAAGGAAGTGCATGACTGGAGTTGGTGGCACGCTGAGCTTTGTGGGTGAGCAGTGTTCTGGAAGATCCAGATTTGGAGACAGATTGGGGAATCTGTGCTGCAAATTGTGACCAACCGCATTCATAGTGGTTGGCAGGAGGGTTGGGAGGAAGAGCCTAGAGAGTACCTGGAGCACTCATGTCTCAAAACCCCCTTGTGAGTTTAAACAGACTCTATAGGTACATCTAGATGCATATGGATGGAGAAACGGTTACCAGAGAACAGGAAGCCGAAAAGAGGGAAAATACATGCTGGGAGGTGGTGTGCAGAAGTGTCCCAGGAAGAGACGAGCTCCAGAGCCAAGAGGTCTTGCTGAATCCACCAGAACTGATGATCACAGGACATAGTCAGATGTATCTACACAAGGCCAGCAGCACACACACCATCAACAATGGGTCGTGTAACTGAGGCTATATCCAAGGTGGTGGCTATACGCTGACAAAGATTACGGGGTTACATATGCATCTGCAGAAATAGATTGACTTTCTGAGCGTTGACCCTGAAGCCACTGGCACATCAGTATGAGCCTCTGTATCTGAAAAATCCACGGTGGTCAGCTTCCCCTTCCCAATGAGTAACGATGGGTGATTGCATGTGTTTGCATCGTGAAAGGATAATTCAATTTACTGTTTGGTTATCTGCTATTAATAAGTCTATTATAATGGCTTAATTAAAGATACGCTTTGAGCAATCTGGTCTAGTGGGAGGCGTCCCTGCCCAGGGCAGGGGGTTGGAACTCGATGATCTTTAAGGTCCCTTCCAACCCAAACCATTCTATGATTCTATGAAATATTGGTTGATACGTTTCTCCACAGACTTGATCCTGTATCAGGAGAAAAGGCAATTTACAACACTTAAACTCCAAGGGGGAAAGACTTAGGAAGATACCTGGTTTTGCCCTTACCTGTCATGCTGCATTGGTTCCTTAAAGAAATCTTCCTTTTTCAGCCTCACTGCTTGGTTCTTTGCTTCTGTTCTTGTACTTAATGTTCCAGCAGAGTTTCATGGTCCTCTACCACTTCAGAAAGCTACCTTATCTTTTCACACTGATTCCCTTGAGGTAGCACGAGGTCAATGATTTTTGAATGACTTACCCTTCGTCGCACATTTGGTGGGGTGAGGCATATTAAAGCAAGGTGGAAATGAACAGTCAAATTAATGAGACAGGAGGTCCTTAGAACTTCAAAGAATGTGGTTAGGGTGTTTCATATGGAGCTTTGGAACAGTCCTGTTATAAAGTGGATGCAGGTCCATAGGTTAAGATGGCCATCCATGTGCAATGCCCTGCATGTCATACACTGTGTGACATAGAATCATAGAATTGTCCAGGTTGGAAGGGACCTTTCAGATCATCTAGTCCGACCATCAACCTAACTCTGGTAAAAACCATCACTAACCCATGTCTCTAAGCACTATGGCAACCCGTCTCTTAAATCCCTCCAGGGATGGTGCCTCAACCCCTTCCCTGGGCAGCCCATTCCAAGGCTTAAGAACCCTTTCCCTGTAAAAATTGTTCCTAATCTCCAATCTGAACCTCCCCTGGTGCAACTGGAGGCCATTTCCTCTTGTCCCACCACCTGTGACTTGGGAGCAGAGACCGACCCCCCCTGGCTACAGCCTCCTTTCAGGGAGTTGTAGAGAGCGAGAAGGTCTCCCCTCAGCCTCCTTTTCTCCAGGCTGAACAACCCCAGCTCAAAATCAAAGCATTTCAGACTGGAGAGCAAATCAGAACCCAGAAAGAAAAGGGTTTTTGATTTAGGAGTTTGTTAAGCTAATGCAACAGATTCACAAACTTGTTCTGATTCTTCCTGCTACAACTGGTTTCCAGGAAGAATATTATACCTGCACAGAGTAAAACTGCATGAATAGTATAGTCTTACCTGGAAAAGCCACTTTAGAATTGGTATGGGACACAAGATACAACTGTAAGCAGCACTCAGAAAACCGTTAATAGCTAAAGAAAGCTGCTGTGTTACTCCAGAACTGTAAGACAAAGATGGGAGGGGGGAAGAGGAGAAAAATCAATTAGTGGTTGAATCAGCACTTTCACAGAAGCGTAAGAACTTCCCCACCCCTCAGATCATCATCAAACAGAGATCTGAACATCCAAAACAGATGTTACACTCTTACCTACATAAAATACTACAGTAATTAAACCTTATTTGTGATTTAAAACAAGTATCTTTTTCTCCAGAACGTCATACTATATGATTTGGAAACATCTGTATTAGTAGAGAATATCAGCTTCAAACAAACATTGATTTACGCTGCCGTGCTATGAACCATTGTGCCTGTCTGCCCAGCTGGGCTGCTTTGCTCAGTGAGACCAGTGAATAAGATTTTTTACTGTCCAATGACTTTTACCAACACTTTTAGAAGAAAAGAGAAAAGCAAACAACTTTGTTTGAAATGTTTACCATAAACTTTTAAATAAATATTTTGGCAAACCAAAGCAATTACAATCAAACGGTGCATCTTACTGTGCAAGTTTGTGAGGTGCAAAAGGTTGCTTTTGGAAGAACAGAAAATAGGCCATTTTTATTACTGAATTATTTTAGCTTTCGTCTTCTTTAGAAAATCAGGTATGTCATAAGCAGCTGAATTAATGATACCCAGTTCCCCACAGACCCTTCTGGAGTCTCCTCTATTCTCAGTACCTACTACAACAGGTAGCTCTGTCGACAGATCTCTGTCCTGACTTCTCCACACACCCTCTACCTGTCTGACTGAGCCAGTGGCGAGGAAGACATCCACGTGCCAACTGGACAGCCGGTACATGCCAGCTGTGCCAACTAGGAAGAATGCATAAGCAATTAAATCATAATTGCCTTCTGAAAGGGATGATCCATTTAATTCTCATTCCTCTAGTCACTGATTGACAAGATACTTCTGAAGCTTCTGTCTTTGTGATCTTCAAAACATTAATAGAGAGCCCTGAAGCCAGAGGAGTATATCACAAACATCTCTCCCTCAAGAGATGAGGAGAAGCCACCCTCCTCCTCCTCTCACCCACGTATAGAAAACCCCTTAAGATTACATGAATTATCTCAGTTTCACTGATGCAAGTTTGGAATAAAACACCAACTGAAATAACTAGAATTTTTCAGGATTTGCACTTGTGGCATTAGGCAAGAATTTGTCCAGCTCTTTGTAGCCTCACAGGCTCATAAACATAGAGTACAAATCCTGACAACAGTTGTTTATATACACACAGATGCTCTGCTCGCCCAGTGACTGAATCTAACAGATGTCCGAAATCTTGGCTGTCTGCAATCCTCTTCAGGTGGAGCCCCGAGTCCCAGCCCATTCAGGATGAACACACGTCAGAGACTTCCAGCAGGACAGAACGCGACATTGGCAGGTCACAAGTCAGTTCACCACAAAGGTCCTCTTTCTGTCTCGGGAGAGCTAAGCTTTGGCTCATTATAACATTTCACTTCTGCATTTACCTCCCCCAAACTGGCCAGATTATCAACAATAGCCCAACACAGTACAAACATGGAAGAGGCCACGACAGCTATTTTTTTCCCTTATGCCTCATTTAAGATGTTTTTCAAGAATCCCAAAGGAGAAAAGAAAGAAGCTTCAAGCAACAATTCACTGTTCTGTAAAGTTAACCTGAAGGGACAATGCCGGGGAAAGGGAGTCAGTCTCGCCTACTTAGTAAGACAGAGCTCATTTGCCTGCAAAGGTATTATTTTATCTTAAAAACTGCTAACACTGGAGAAAGTCGTACAAGTAAACGCCGAGTGAAGAAGATATTCTTACCTAAGAAGGAGCTTTTCTATAGGATTCTGAGGGATGAAATTAAAATTCCTCAAGTCAAGGTGATGTTGATTGAAGACTTTCCCAGAGGTTGATAAATCAAATATATCTTCTCCAGGGTGGTAGTCGGGTATAGCATCAGCTATCACTGAAAATTTCTTTATAAATGCCCTGTAAAATTCAAAAAAATTCCAAAAGTGCTTTTAGGAATTTAAACATTGAGAGGCCCATTGTCTGGGCGAGACAGTTATTTTCAGATGAACACATTAGCCTTATGTGAAAGCTGAATTGTTAAAATACAGTAATGTCCAAGAAAAATCCACCCAAACCCAAAAGATGATTAAAATGGTTCCCATTAAATCTATTAACAACAAATGATAAAAAGACAGATTAGAAAAAAAGGCTAGAAAAGCAAAGAACTAGATTAATTGGTTTTGGACTTGGAAGGACCTGTGCTCTTCTAAGAGGTCTTCATCTCCACGGGCATTGTCCTCATCGTCTCCATCTAAAGAATCGGTTTCCCTTCTTTGTATGTCTTCCTGTAACTGCTTTTCTAGTTCATCTACCCTGAAATAACAGCAGCAGCAGAACATATGATCACCATTTACTATTTACAAGAGAAGAAAACAAAATTTAAGCTGTGAATGTGAAGCTAGGAGTCAGTAGCCAATTATGCACGGCAAAAGCATGTGAGACATCGCATCCGGGCAGAAAGCAAGCACCTGCCTATTCCAGGGTAGAAAGTGGATGTTTCCCAAAGCCTAATGCATTTCCACCAGCACATCCAATCGCTACTTTATCAGAGACAAATACACTCAACCAACTTCTGAGAGAATTTTTTGCAATCGCACAAAACTTTCAATCTTCTGGATGGTTTATTGTGTGGGTTTGGTTTTTTTTTTTTTTAAACATCATCCTAGTATTTTATTTGTTAAATAGTATTAGTTCTAGGAGCATTCGCTGCTCCATAGTCAGTCAGCCCATAGGTACCAGGGTCAGATTCTTTAATAAAAGCAGTTAATCACACATATAGACCCATCACTTACCACAGACCCCATCACACTTTCTACCCCAAAGACCTTTTGCAAGAGCACTCATTAGTTCTGTTCACTCAGCTGTGTAACTACTCGGATACCAACAGCCTACACAACTTTGGAAACCAAAACTCAGCTACAAATGCCTTTGAAGCAACTACAACAGTCGGGCTACAGAAACACTTCTCCTTCACGCCTGAGCAGCAGCTGCCAGCTGGCTCAGTGACCGACAACGAAGGTATCAGTAAATTTAGTCTGGGTCTTAAGGGCTAGACAGATCTATCACAAATCACTCATTATTGCTTGGAAGGAGCCCGTCGTTCAGCTTTTACAGTTAAGCTGCACTTGTCTATCCGTCAGATGTGAGGCTGGTGGCATCAGCTGGCAAAGCTTAGCTTGCTCCTACCCAAACTCCATCAGCTTCAGGGAGACAAGGTGGATCTAAGCTTCCACCACTCCATCCCAAAATCTGCAAAGCAGCTTTAAGAAACAAACCTTTTAGATTCTGCTTTCTCCTTCAAGAGGTTTTCTAAGCTGTTCACATACGACACCTGGCTAACAACAGGAGGCTTAGAAAGCTGAAAATGAAATAGTAAGAAATTAGAAAAATACCACAAGCTATCAATTCATTCAGTTAGACAATAAACATAATCAAAATAGAAACCTCTTCCTGTTTTAATGATGTTTCACCTGAAGATAAGAACTCAAAGGAGACCCTGAAGAACAGGATGATTAGCAGTTTAGGTTTCTCAGTCCAAGCCAAAAGGGCATGGATATATCCGGGAGGCCTAAAGCTGGTGATCTCATCAGTTCTTTCTTCAATTGTTCAAAAGCTTTCTTTGCCTCCCCTGTCCAAATTAGTTTTGAGGGATTCTCTTTCAATAGTTGATACAACGATTTTACCAAAAGTCTGTAATTATATATCCACGATCTGCACCAACCTGCCATTCCCAGGAAAGTCCTGAGCTCCTTTACCTTTCCTGGCGTGGGTGTGCGGCAGATGGCTTCTATCCGAGCTCCCTCTGTCCTCCAGAGATCTCGAATCCGAGGTAGGTAACTTGTTGTTTGTTGCGTTAATAGGTAAAATAGTTTTGGCAGAAAATAAACTCCCTTGCGTTCTAACACTCCTCACCGAGGTGGGAGGCTAGGGGCGGCTGGGTTTAAATCCTGAGGGACGCCCAATTCACTACTATCAGTCCAGTCGTGTTTAATATATTAAACTATCACGATTCCGGATACACTAATAGTGGACTGCACCTTCAGTCTAGTCGTGCTCACGAACTAGCACGGCCACCCTCCGGTGTTTGGTCGCGTTCGATGAGAGACCGGAACGGCTAGCTGCTTAAGCAGCGCAGTTTATTTAAGCAACAGATAGAAAGGTTCTTATGGTGATAAACTGTCTGCAAAGCACGTGCAAGAGAAGCTCAACATGAGCCAGCAGTGCACGCTGGCAGCCCAGAAAGCCAACCGCATCCCGGGCTGCATCAAGAGAAGTGTGGCCAGCAGGTCGCGGGAGGTGATTCTACCTGATTCAGAGAATGAACGGTTAAAGGTTGTTAGTGTGGATTTAGTACAGCCTGGCAAAGAACAGAGCTCGGAGCCCAGGAGCCCAGCATTCCAAGATAAAGAAATGGCCTTGTGTATAAGATAGCGGGAACAGCCTGCATGCTAAGGAGGAACCTAACTGTCTGGGTAAAGTGTCCATCTGGTCGGGACCAGTTTCGCGGTTTGGGGTCCAGCCAACCCAGCATTCTAGGACAAAGGTAAAGGTACACGGTGAAGAAGACTGCGAGCCTTCCACCAGAAGACCCCGGCCCACGACCACCAGGCGACAATACGCATGCGGCAAGGGGAGGAGACTTATGATAATGAGTTCCTAGAAATAATTAGAATAGTAACGCCTTTTCTTAGAATCAATTATAATAACCCAGCCCACATTAATGAATATGTATGCTTTTCATCATAAATAGGTGCTTGTTTTACAAACCGGTGTGCAAGTTAGGAGGAGAAATCCCCCTTGCACCCGGTGCCGCAATAAACATACCTGCTTTATAACTCTATTCGAGTTGTAGGGTTTGTTTCCGCGCGTCAACCCCTCTGCTCTGCTCTGGTGAGACCCCACCTGGAGCACTGTGTCCAGCTCTGGAGTCCTCAATACGGGAAGGACATGGAGCTGTTGGAACGGGTCCAGCGGAGGGCCACAAAGATGATCAGAGGGATGGAGCCCCTCTCCTATGAAGACAGGCTGAGAGAGCTGGGGTTGTTCAGCCTGGAGAAGAGAAGGTTCCGGGGAGACCTCATAGCAGCCTTCCAATATCTGAAGGGAGCCTACAGGAGAGCCGGAGAGGGACTCTTTGTCAGGAAATGTAGTGACAGGACAAGGGGTAATGGTTTTAAATTGGAAGAGGGGAGATTTAGGTTAGATATTAGGAGGAAATTCTTTGCTGTGAGGGTGGTGAAGCACTGGAACAGGTTGCCCAGGGAAGTTGTGGATGCCCCATCCCTGGAAGTGTTTAAGACGAGGCTGGATGGGGCTTTGAGCAACCTGGTCTGGTGGGACGTGTCCCTGCCCAGGGCAGGGGGGTTGGAACTGGATGATCTTGAAGGTCCCTTCCAACTCTGACCATTCTGTGATTCTATGATTCTATGATTGTTAATGGTACAAAGCACAAGACGAAGTTACAAACAATACAGCCTGGCTATAAATGTAAAAAGGTAACCCTCTAGAGAGATTTCTAAGTTTCCTGAGGAAGCACTCGGCACAGTCTAAGTCTTACCCAAAGGCGTCCCTATGGGGGGGAAGAAAGGCTCGGCCCGTTGACTGGTCCCGGGAGTCAGAGACAGTCTGTGATGGGGTCCTCCCTGACTTGTTCACGATGGTGTCTTCCCCAGCATCCCCCCTTTCTTGGGTTATTTTTATACTATTTTTTACCTTCAAGGTGGAGGTTGAGCGACTCTAGTCATAAATACCTTTATTATGATTGGTGTAAAATTCTCTCGCCTCACATTTAAAGGTATAGTTTATGAAAAATTCAGGGCGCAGACTCAAGGAGGAGTGGTGGCACCTTGAAGGTGGGTAGTCTTTGGGCTGGAGGTGTGTTTTGGTATTATAATGACATTATAATGAGCAAAGTTCGCACAAAGGACAGCATTTCATCAAAATTTGACAAACTGTTGGCTCAGGGTAGCAAATATGCAGCTTATCAGTTCCATAGGAACCATCTCGTTCCCATATCTGCTGTATGATCACAGAGCCCGGCCGTGGAATCTTCACTCCACTCCATCCTCCGTCTTGCTTTGCCAGCAATATTGTTCAGGGAATCGTAGATGTAGCGGGTTCCTCGCACACCAGCCGCCGCTGTGTTCCACCCTGGAAACGTTTCGATTTTATACCTTTCCTTAGTGTGTGAACAATGCTATACTTTTAATACAATTTTATTTTAGGAATTATTCCACACGGTTGTATAAGCCGAGCTTTCTGCTGGGAGACCCGATACCCACTCAGTCCCCAAAAGGTTCAATAAGCTTACAACCCGCTGCACACAGTCTTCCTCGGTCTGCGTAGGGGTCAGGAGATCATCCGCAGACTGTTCCTCTTGGAGGTGGAGGATTCCAAGCCTCTGGTTCTCGAGCCAGCTGATTCCCGAAGATAGCTGAGCTCTTCTTAAAACCTTGAGGTAATAGTGTCCAGGTTAGTTGTGGTTTTCTACCCGTTTCGGGGTTCTCCCATTAAATTGCAAATAACCTCTGGCTCTCTTTAGCCAGGGTTAAACAGAAAAAGCCATCTTTCAAATCCAGTACGGTAAAGCGTGCCTGATCGCTTTTCAGTGTGGTCAATAGGGCGTAAAGGGTTGCAACCACTGGCTGCAAATCCTCCACAATTTTGTTTATGGCTCTCAAATCGTGTACCGATCCGATAGCTCTTCCCAACTGGTTTCTTTACTGGTAAAATTGGGGTGTTATATTCAGATTCACATTCTATTAACAAGCTGCGTTGTAAAAAATTATCAATAATTTCTTTTATCCCTTTGTGATCTTCCAAGCGTAAGGGGTATTGTTTAACTCTTATCGGAGTAGCTCCTGGTTTCAATTTTATCTTTACTGGTTCAGCATTTTTGACCTTACCTGGTACTTTGGAAGCCCACACTCCTGGATATACCTGGTCTAAAATTTCTTTTGATATTGTGGTCTCCTTTTCAACCTGTATCAATGATAAGCTCAAAATTTTAATTAACTGGTCTTCTTTTACTTTAAATTGTACCCCTTCTTTGCCAAAAACAATTTCTGCTCCCAGTTGTTCCAATAGAGATTCCGGAGATCTGGGCAAATACAAAAATTTATGTGTTCCAATTTTCTTTCCCAATTGGTATTTAATAGGCGCAAGAAAAAAGCTTTTTGGCTTAGCCAGTAGCTCCGATTACAGTTATAAAGCCTTTATCTACGGGTATCAATTGTTGGTTTAAAACAGAGGAAGAGGCTCCCGTATCTATTAAAAATTCAACCTCCTTACCCCTGTTCCCCAGCTTCATTTTCACCAGCGGATCCGCTAGGGTGGATTCCCCAGGTCACTCCCCATCAGTCTAATTCGGCTACTGTTGTTGATTCCGGTGGATTTTGTCCTATCTTTGGACATTGCTTTATCCAATGCCCAAATCCACCACAGTGTGCACAGGGATTGTTCCTCAATCCCGTACCCAATCCTCTTCCTCCGCGGCCTCTCACGCTTCCTCCCCTGCCCCTCTTCCCCTGGGTGTAGGAGGCCCTTGGTTCTGTTGACCTAAGGCAGCAACGGGAGCCGTCGCTATAGTCCTTCCTAACTTCCTTCTGTCGTTACTGTCCCGATTTCTAAATATCCTCCAGGCTTCCTCAATCAACCTCTCCGAGTCTCTAATTCCTGGCTCCTTTAACTGCTGCAACTTTCGCCTTATCTCTTCTGATGACTGTCCCAAAAACAAGGAAACAAGCTGCTGTTTTCCCACATCCGCCAAAGGATCTAAAGTGGTATATTTTCGCAGGGCTGACCTCAGCCTATCCAGGAATTCCGTAGGTGACCCTGTCTGCCCTTGCTTCACAGCAGAGCCGACCAACTAACCCTCTTTGGTATCGCATTCTCCAATCCAAATTTTATCCACTCCTGATAACGTTTTAATTTTTGGTATCCATCGGGGTCACTGGGATCCATTGGGGTCACAGGGATCCCCTTCGGGTTCTGCTAATGTGATATGATTATCCTAATTATCCTATATAAATTATCCTAATTTTAGGAAACATTTTTCCACGGAAAGGGTTCTTAAGCCTTGGAATGGGCTGCCCAGGGAAGGGGTTGAGGCACCATCCCTGGAGGGATTGAAAAGACGGGTTGCCATAGTGCTTAGAGACATGGGTTAGTGATGGTTTTTATCAGGGTTAGGTTGATGGTTGGACTCGATGATCTGAAAGGTCCCTTCCAACCCAGACAATTCTGTGATTCTATGATTCTATCTACATTTCCTGGCAAAATCCCTGCTGTAACTTGCACTTGTATCCGAGTCCAAGTAGTTTTCAGCACTAACTTTTTCCGTTTCGGTCATAGCATCCAACAACAAATCTACATCTTTCCAACCTGCATCCTGGTTTTTAAGAGTGAACTCATACCTTTAAGTCCCCCCTGCCGGATCATCCCGGAACCCTTTCAAAACCTCCCTCCACGAATCTAAATCATTCATAGTAAACGGAACCTTAGTTCGAGTAGGTCCATTAGGACCCATTGCTTGTCGTAAAAGTGCCAGCATTGGATCCCTGGTTTTCCTCTTGCTACGTGTTCTGGCCATAATCGGGGTAAATCCTCCCATTGCACCCTCTTCCTCCTCACCAGCCGTCTCATCCTCCTCCAGAGAAGAAGGAGGGCTTGAAGGAATCAGGTATGCTACAGGAGGAGGATTCCTCTCTTCAGGAGGGGATAAGTGATCTTCCATCCTCTCCTCAGATCTTTCATTCTCTCTAGCTAAAGTTTTTAAACATCTCTGTCCTATGGTACACGCCGAACAACAACACCGCAGCTTTCCTTGCTCGCTCTTTCTTTCCTTTTCTAATGCCGACACCAATGGATCTTGTGGAGCCAAATTTATGCCATGTCCCTCTGCTCTGCCCTGGTGAGGCCCCATCTGGAGCACTGGGTCCAGTTCTGGGTTCCCCAGTTCCAGAAGGACAGGGAACTGCTGGAGCGGGTAAAGCAGAGGGCTACAGAGATGATGAGGGGCCTGGAGCATCTCTCTGATGAGGAAAGGCTGAGGGACTTGGGTCTGTTTAGTCTGGAGAAGAGCAGACTGAGGGGGGATCTGATCAACACCTATAAATACTTCAAGGGTGGGTGTCAGGAGGATGGGGCCAGTCAGTGGTGCCCAGGGACAGGACAAGAGGGAACGGGCACAAACTTGAACATAAGAAGTTCCATCTAAACATGAGGAGGAACTTCTTTCCTGTGAGGGTGGCAGAGCCCTGGAAGAGGCTGCCCAGAGAGGTGGTGGAGTCTCCTTCTCTGGAGACATTCCAACCCCGCCTGGACACGTTCCTGTGGGACCTGCTCTGGGTGGCCCTGCTTTGGCAGGGGGTTGGACTGGATGATCTCCAGAGGTCCCTTCCAACCCCGTATCATTCTGTTGTTCTGTTCTTTCTTCCACTCCGGATGATTTCGCAAAGCGAAAAAAAGGTCAGCATACATTACTTCCTCCTGCGCAGAAAATCCTGGAGCCAGAGGTGGATTCACAAGGAGACAGAGGAGTCCTGGAAAGACTTTATTGGAATAAAGCGAGAGTCCACTGGGGCATTCCCCTGTGGGGTCTCTCAATTTGCCGGAGGACGCAGCCTCCATCTTATCCTCATTCCCTGACCGCATGGAGCCCTCTTCCTTTCCCCACTGGCTGAGGGACTTGGAAGGTAGAGACTTCTCCATCTGCCTATGACATAAAGTTTAACTTTTGCAGTTTTCCAATTGTCTCACTTTTGCAGTTTCAGTTATTTCCCCTATTTTTCGGTTATCTCACTCCTGCAGCTTCGATTCACTCTCCTATTCTTTGGGCTACCTCACTCCTGCAATTCCAGTGAACTTCCCTGTTTGTGGAGACACTCTCATCCCCATCTTATCAGGAACATGTGGGCCACATGGGCACCACAGGCATGGGGACATGTGGGGCACGAGGGCACTGGGTGGACAGGGACGTGTGGGGCACAGAGGGGCAGTGGGTGGACAGGGACATGTGGGGCAGGTGGGCACCACAGGGATGGGTATGCATGGGGCACAAGGTGACGGTGGGGACAGGGACATGTGGGGCAGGTGGGCACCACAGGGATGGAGACACATGGGGCACAAGGTGATGGTGGGGACAGGGACATGTGGGGCAGGTGGGCACTGGGTGGACAGGGACATGTGGGGCAGGTGGGCACCACAGGGATGGAGACACATGGGGCACAAGGTGATGGTGGAGACAGGGACACGTGGGGCAGGTGGGCACTGGGTGGACAGGCACATGTGGGGCAGGTGAGCACCACAGGCATGGGGACATGTGGGGCACAAGGGCACTGGGTGGACAGGGACATGTGGGGCAGGTGGGCACCACAGGGATGGAGACACATGGGGCACAAGGTGATGGTGGGGACAGGGACATGTGGGGCAGGTGGGCACTGGGTGGACAGGGGCATGTGGGGCAGGCGGGCACCACAGGGATGGGGACACGTGGGGCACAAGGTGACGGTGGGGACAGGGACACGTGGGGCACAGGCCATGGGGTGCCCAGTCCCCACAGCACCGAGTTGCCCCCCAAGACCCGCAGTGGGGCAGGGTGGGCACAGGTGTCCCCCTCGGTGATGGCCCCTCCGTGGAGCCGGGGGGGAACAAAGAGTGGCACCCCCCAGGAGGGTGCAGGGGGGTGATGACACAAAGGGTGGCACCCCCTGCAGGGGGTGGGGGGGGGACACAAGGAGTGACTACCCCTCCCGGGGGGGTGATGGGGGGAAGACAAAGAGTGACATCCCCCCCGGAGGGTGCCGGGGGCGGGGGGACACAAAGGGTGACACCCCCCCCCGGGGCGGGCGGGGCCGCGCTATCGGGCCCGGGACCCAACGACCCCCAGCTGGGGGGGGGCGGGACGGGGGCGGACCCCCACCCCGGGACAGCTGAACCCCATCGTGGGCCCGGGAACCGCCCCCCCCCCATGGCCTCTTAAACCCCCCGGGGGGTTGTGGGAGCTACTGGGAGCAACTGGTGGCTGGCTGCTGCTTATTGGGAGCTGCTGGGAGTAACTGGGGGATAGCAGCTGCATGCTGGGAGTAACTGGGTGGCTACTGGGAGCTTGCTGCTGCTTACTGGAGTCTCCTGGGGTGCTTACTGGGAGCCATGGGGGGGCTAGCTGTAGCCTGTTGGGGGCTACTGGGAGCAACTGGGTGCTTACTGGGAGCAATGGTGGGGCTGACTGTTGCCTGTAGGAGGCTACTGGGAGGGACTGGTAATTTGCTGATGTCTACTGGGAGCACCCCCCACCGCTGCTGCTGACTGGGAGCTGCTGGGAGATACTGGGTGGCTACTGGGAGCTGGGTGCTGGTTACTGGGAGCTTGCTGCTGCCTGCTGGGAGCTCCTGGGAGTCAACTGGGAGCTACTGGAAGCAACTGGGTGCTTACTGGGAGTTGGCAGCTGCCTGTTGGGAGCTGCTAGGGGCTCCTGGAAGTCTACTGGGAGCTTGCTGCTGCTTACTGGGAGCTACTGGGGCTGCTAGATGCTTGCTGAGAGTAATGGGGAGGGGGGGGGGTCTGGCTGTTGCCTGTTGGGAGGCTACTGGGGGCTGCTGGGACCTACTGGGAGGGACTGGGATCTTGCTGCTGCCTACTTCAAGAGCTCCCGAGAGTTGACTGAGAGCAACTGGGTGCCTATGGGGAGCAACTGGGAGCTTGCTGCTGCTTACTGGAGTCTCCTGGGGTGCTTACTGGGAGCAGCAGGGGAGCTGGCTGTTGCCCGTTGGGGGCTACTGGAGGCAACTGGGAGCTCACTGGTGCTTACTGGGAGCAACGGAGGGGCTGGCTGTTGCCTGTAGGAGGCTACTGGGAGGGACTGGGAACTTGCTGATGCCTACTGGGAGTACCCTCCCCACTGCTGCTGCTGACTGGGAGATACTGGGAGCAACTGGGGGCTTGCTGCTGCTGACTGGGAACCGCTGCCTGAATCTGGACCCCCAGGGCTCTGGCTGGGTGTTACCCCCCCCCTCCCCCCCCTCCAACCCTGTGCAGGGGGTGCCCTTGGGGTGTTCCCTCCCCGGGGGGGGGTTCCTGGTTGCCCCCCCCCCCCCCGCTCCGGGTGTGGGGGCTCCGGGGTCGGTGTTTGTCTCTGCAGGTCCCGGGGCTGGACACACCCCCCCCCCCCCCCCCCCAAAACCAGCGCCGGGGGGTGCTCAGGGGAAGGAGCCGGTGGTAAGTGGGGGCTGCGGGGGGGGGGGGGGGGCGGGAGGGAGCCCCCCAAGGTAAGGAATGGGGGAGAGGGGGTGTCGGGGGGGGGAGGAGGGGGGGCCCTTCCCTTGTCCCTCGGGGATGGAGCTGTGGCGGGGGGGGGCGTGTGTGTCTGACTCTGTCCTGGGGGCGTTTGGGGGTCCTGGGTGCCCTCCCCCGCCCCGGTGTTGTTCCCGGGGGTGTTCGTCTCGGCGGGGGGTGTGTGTGGGGGGGGGGGGGGTGGTGGTGGTGGTCCTGGACGGGCCCCTCCAGTGCTGTCCCCGGCGTTCTTTGTACTGGGGGGGGTGGGGGGGTCGTGGATGCCCCCCCAGCCCCATTTCTCTCTTTCAGCCTCGAAGCTTCGTGTCCCGGGCTCTGCCAGAGGATGGAGCGGGGTGAGATGGGGGGGTGAGGAATGGTTGCCCCTCAGGAATGGCTGCCCCCCTTCCTTCCCCCCCCCCCCCCCCCCCCCCAGGGCTGTGCTGGGGGCTCTGCCCTTCACGGGGGGTGTCTCATCTCTTTCAACCCCCCCCCCCCCCTCACCCCCAGGTCCTGGAGCAGTCGCTGGGAGGGAGCTGAGCCCTGGAGTGTGAGGACACACACACCCCCCCGCAGGTTGGGACCCCTCCGGGCCCCATTTTGGGGTGGGGGGGGTGGCTCCCCCCACCCCGGACTCCCCCTCTCCCCCCCCCCCCCCAACCCTGGCCTGCCTGCTGGCTCCCAGCTGAAGCCCCCCACTTTGAACCCGAGGCTGTGTTTTTTGGGGGAGCTGCACCTGGTGTGAGCCCCTCCTTGCCTGGGGGGGGGGGGGGGGGGGCTGGGTGCTGCCTCCTGTGTCCCCCAGTCCTGCCACCACCCCCCTTTCCCCCCCCCAACCCCTGTCTGGCAGCTGGCTCCCAGTTGAACCCTCCCACTTTGAACCCAGGGCTGTGCTTTTTGGGGGGGCTGCCCCCTTGGTGTGAGCCCCCCCTTCCCGGGGTGGGTGGGTGTGCGCTGGGCTCGGGGAGGCTCTGGGCACCCAGTGAGGTGGAGGGGGGCGCAATTTTTATTTTCCAGGTATTTTTTGTGGCAGCAGCAGAACTGTCCCTGCAGGTCAGGGGAGTGCAGTCCTGGGGGGGGAAATCAGGGGAAGGCAATGGTGGCCAGGGGGGCCAGCTCGAGGGCTGGTGGTGTGGTGGGGGGGCCCAGGGCTCGGTGGCCAGGCTGGAACTTGATGTGGAGCTCCCTGGGGGGGGGGGAGGCACAGAAAATACAGGGTTAATTATTTCTGGCAATAATTTGGTGGTTCTTGGGGGGTTGTTGGGGAAAAGTGCCCTTTTGGAGGGCTCTGGGGTGGGGTTCCAGGGTCTTGGTGTTTTCCAGCTCCGGGTGATTTGGGAGGGGGGGGGGTTGGGACTTGTCATCCCCGTCCCATCCCCCCCCCCCCCCCGAATTGGGATTTGTGGAATAATTCTGTCTTTAATTGTATGTTTTTCAGGTGAAGCTGAGGATGATGAAGGTTTAGTGGCGAGTGATTTATTTGGCTTTTTTTATTCTGGGGGTGGTGGTGTGCTCCTCAAGCCATGTCCCCCCCCAGGTGTGGGTCTGTGCCCCCCTTCCCAGGGTGAGGGGGTGGCAGAGGGGTCTCTGTCCCGTCCCCCCCCAGGGCTGGGATTTGTAGAGTGTTTAACTGGTGTTTGGGGAAGATGAAGGCTTACTGGTGGGGGGAGGTTTTTTTTCGGCTGTTCTGGGTGGGGGCCTGACTTGGGGTGCCCTGGTTATTTTGGGGGGGGGCAAAGGGGTTTCAACCCCCCACACACCCCCAGGGCTTGGATTTATGGGATATTTGTGTGTAGTTGTCTGTTTGTGTTTTAGGTGGCTGGAGGAGGATGAAGATTTCCTGGTGAGTGGGTTTTTTTGGCTGTCTTATTTTTTGGGGGGAGGGGGGGGGGAGCTGGAGAACGTGTGGGTTCCTCAAGCCATATCTCCCCCCCCAGATCCCTTCCAGCCCCCCAGGTGTGGGTCTGTCCTTCCCCAACTGGGATTTGTGGACTATTTCTGGGTGTGACTGGTTTGTGTTTCAGGTGGCTGGAGGAAGAAGATTTATTGGTGAGTGAGGTCTTTGTCCTTTTTTGGTTTTTTTTGGGGGGGGCCTGACTTGGGGTGCCCAGGTCATTTGGGGGGGTGCTAGAGGGGCTTCCTCCCTGAATGGGGGTTTGTGGATTACTTGTGTGTTTAACTGGTGTTTGGTTTTTAGGTGGCTGGAGGAGGATGAAGATTTACTGGTCAGTGAATTTTGGCTGTTTTCTTTTGGGGAGGTGCTGGAGGGTGTGGGGGTTCCTGAAGCTCTGTTTCCCCCCCCAGGTGTGGGTCTGCCCCCTGACTTGCAGTCTGTCCCCCCCTCCCGAACTGGGATTTGTGGAATATTTGAGTGTACCTGGTTTGTGTTTCAGGTGGCTGGAGGAGGATGAAGACTTACTGGTGTGGTGAGGTTTTTTTTTGCCCTCTTTTGTGTTGGGGGGGTCCTTAAGCCAGAATAGGGGCTGTACCCCCCCCCCAGATCCCTTCCAACCCTCAAGTGTGGGTCTGCCCCCCCTGAACTGGGATTTGTGGACTGTTTCTGAGTGTAACTGGTTTGTGTTTCAGGTGGCTGGAGGAGGATGGAGATTTACTGGTGAGTGAGGTTTTTGCCTTTATTTTTGTTGTGGGTGGGGGCTGGAGAGTGTGTGAGTCTAGCCCCCCCCTTCCTTTTTGTGGTGGGAGGGTGGTTGAGGGGGGTCTTGCCCCCCCTGGGCTGGGACTTGTAGCATGTTTAACTGGTGTTTGTGTTGTGTGTGGCTGAAGATTTAGTGGTGTGGGGAGTTTTTTTGCTTTTGTTTTGGGGGGGTTCCTCAGGCCAGAGCAGGGCCTGTGTCCCCCCCTGGGTGGTATTTACTGGTGTGGCTGGATTTTTGGCCTTTTCCTTTCTGGGTGGGGGCTGGAGGGTGTGGGGGAGGCTATCTCAAGGGTTTGAGATTTATTTTTTTTTTTTTTTTTGGGTGGGGAGGTGGGCACCAACATCGAGCTGTGGCCTAGGGGGTGTGACCCCCCCCGGGGTGGGGGGTGTGTGGGGGGCCCCTTTAGGCTTCAGGGCCCCCCCTCTGGGGTGGGGGGTGTGTGTGGGGGGCCCCTTTAGGCTTCAGGGCCCCCCCTCTGGGGTGGGGGGTGTGTGTGGGGGGCCCCTTTAGGCTTCAGGGCCCCCCCTCCGGGGTGGGGGGTGTGTGTGGGGGGCCCCTTTAGGCTTCAGGGCCCCCCCTCCGGGGTGGGGGTAGTGTGTGGGGGGCCCCTTTAGGCTTCAGGGCCCCCCCTCCGGGGTGGGGGTAGGAAGTAGGGGACTGGGGGTGTGGACCCCCTTAACACTGGGGACTGGTCTCTAGGGGGGGGCTCATCTTGCTGGGACCCCCCTAGTGCCAGGCAGGGAGGAATTATGCAGCACTTCTTGGGGGGGGTTCTGCCCCCCACCCCTGCAGGTCTCTGCAGCTTGCACAGGGGTCTTGCTCCAGGCTGCTGGTCCCATACTGGGGGGAGAGAATTTTCTGGGAGGGGGGTGGTTCCTGGCCCCTGGAGGTTGTGGCCAAGCTGGGGGGGGGGGGGGGGGGGGGGGCAGTTTGCCCCCCCAGTTACCCACTTTGAGGAAGATTTTGAGCTCTGGATGGCTGCTGGCTGCTTCTCCAGGTGGCCGTAGGTCTCTGTGATGGTCTCCACCTCCACCTTGGGGCACTGGAACAGCTTGTAGCTCCTGTCCCAGTTCTGGATGAAGCTCTGAGTGATCTCCAGAAGCAGCTGGGGGTGGGTGGGGGAGCAGTTAGAGGGGTTAGGGGGTGGTTGGGGGGCTGTCTTTCCCCCCTCTCTTCCTTTACCTTGGGGCTGTTGAAGATCTGCTTGACCTCTGGGACACTGGCCACCTGGTACTTGGAGAAGGTGCCCAGGGGCAGGGCACCCTTGTGGACAAAAGCTGGCGGGGGGGGAGAAAAGGGGGGAGTCGAGTCGCTCTGTGCCTTTTTCTTCCCTTTTTCCTTCCATTTTCTCTCTGGTAGCCTCAGCTTTCCCTCCAGTGTGTGGCTACCGGCCTGGGCTGGGAGGTAGCCCCTGAGTGTTTGGCTTTGGCTGGTGGCTGTTCCCCAGGACTCAGCTTTGGATTAACAGGTAATAAATGGAATTAATAGCCAGTAAATTGAATTAACAGGTAATAAATTGACTCTTAACCGGTGCCGGGCTGGGGAGAGCTGTCCTGTCTCTGCTGTGGCCACCTCAGGGTGCGTGGGGGCCTGTGGGGAGCTGGTGCCGGGGGTCCTGAGGGAGCGACTTTGCTCCTGCAGCACAGACACAATGCATTTAATTTTGCTGAGAGCCCTGAGCACGTGCTTAACTCTGATTTTCCCCCCCCCCCCCCCCCCCCCCTGCCTTCTGGTTATTTTGGGTTTTTTTGCCCTTCAGGCTACTTTGCAGCATTGAGGGCTGTGACCATCCCCTGGGCTCGGTGGCAGCGCTTAAGTCTCCCCCCAGCTCAGGAATAAGCCCCTATTCCTGCAGCCCCGGGGTGGGGGGGGCTTATTCCCGCAGCTGTGTGTGTGTGTGGGGGCTTGTGTTCTCTGCTAAATGCTGAGAGGGAATTAGGTGGGGGCTGCATGTCCCCCTCAGCTTGTATCCCCTCCCCTGCAGCTGCAGGGCAGGGAAAAGCCGCTGGAAGTGAGGAATCTTCTTTTTCTGATGCCCCTGATGTTGGTTTTCCCCCCCCCCCCCCCCCCCCCCCTTACCCTGAGTGCTAAAGGTTTCCTTAGGTACTAAGTGCACTGGTGTCTCACCAGTGGTGGAGTTGGGCAACCTCTTCTTTGTGCTGCTGCTGGAGATCCTCTGCTAAAGCGCCTCGAAGAAAACCTGGGGGATGTGGAACACCAGCGGCTCGGGCTTGCCTGGGGGGGCAGGAAGGAGAAGATGTGGGGGGGTGAGAGAGAGGCAGGGAGATGTGGGGTCTGGGGGAAAAGGAGGTGCTGGGACTGTGAGTTCAACCACAACCCCATCCTGCGCTCAAGTTTCTCCTACTCTGGACTCCAGCAGGAGGCTGGAAAAGCACATTTTATCCCCTTTAGAGTAAAATATTCTCTTGAATTCAGAGTCTGGTGCTTGAGCCTGTTGGTTTTATTCCCTTCCACCACAGAGTCTCAGGAGTGACAGGGACTGGGCCCTGATGCTCCTCCTTGAGCTCTTCCATCCCCTTCCTGAGCATTGCCTCCCCTTGGGGGGGCCAGCTCTGGCTCTCCACGAGCCCCCAGTGCCTCTGTGGCCCTGGACCGGACTGGATCCAGTATGTCCTTGTGTCCCTGAAGGCCTTTGGTCACTGTGATGCTGCTGCTGGTGGGGGGGTGTGATAATGTAACTGTCTTTAAGATCCACAGAATCATTTAGGTTGGAAAATACACTTAAGATCATAGACTCCAACCACAACAGCGTGGCTCATAGCCATCGGTGCTGGCAGCTTGCCCGAGGGCAGCGTTTGTGCCTGCTTCCTGCACTCAACACCTTGCTGCAGGGGGGGTGGGAGGGGGAGATGGACAGAAAATGCCTGTGTTTATCTTACATGACAAACTTGGAAAGTGCTTCTTCCCTTCTGGCATTTTTGGGGTCCCTGTCTTTAGGGGAGCACCTGCCCAGCTCTCTCAGTAGCCAAGAGACTCATGAATTCCATCCCCAGTATGGGTTTTTACACACCCAACACAAGCTGCTGCCTCCAGCTCAGCCACAAGCCATGGCCCTATGTGCACAGGGAGGGCTCAGTCCCTCCCTTTGGGGCCCCATGGGGAGGGGGGTGGGAGAGGAGAGGGCTCCCCACAGCCACAGGGGCTCCCCACCACGTCAGGCATCTTGCCTCACTTCCCCTCCCCTTTTTTCCCTGGATGCTTGAATTCAAGCATCAAAAACCCTCTCAGGGAATTTCTCCCTTCCCCAGGGATAAATGCCAGCACCAGCTGCTGCTGAGCATCAAGTTTGTGGTCAGAAAATAAATCAAAGCTGATAAGAACTTCCCGGGGCAAAATAACATTTGCTCTGAGTTGGACAGAACGCTTCCCTCCCTGCTAATGGCTGTTTCACAGAATCACAGAATGGTTTGGGGTGGAAGGGATCTTGAAGATCATCTAATTCCAACCCCCCTGCCCTGGGCAGGGACACCTCCCACCAGACCAGGTTGCTCAAAGCCCCATCCAGCCTGGCCTTGAACCCCTCCAGGGATGGGGCAGCCACAGCTTCTCTGGGCAACCTGGGCCAGGCTCTCACCACCCTCACAGGAAAGAATTTCTTCCCAAGAGCTCATCTCAATCTCCCCTCTTTCAGGTTAAAACCCTTCCTCCTTGTCCCATCACTCCCCTCCCTGATCAAGAGTCCCTCCCCAGCTTTCCTGGAGCCCTTTTAGGGACTGGAAGGGGCTCTAAGATCTCCCCGGAGCTTTCTCTTCTCCAGGCTGAACACCCCCGACTCTCTCAGCCTGTCCTCACAGCATCTCTGTGGCCTCCATTCCAACAGCACTGCCAAGAGCTGAACGGCAGAGGTTGGGCACAGAGGGGAGCGGGGAGGTGCCAAGGGGCTCTCCCCCCAGCTGGTCCCCGAAGCCTTACCCTCAAACTGGTAGTGCATGGTTTGATGGATGCGCTCGGTGACGCTGGCCAGCCAGTCCTGGAAGGAGAGGGTCACCTGCGACTTGTCCAGCAGCTGGTTACAGCCTGCGAGAGAAACGGCAGGAAAATCAGAATCCAAATCGGTACCCAAGTGAAGTGTCAAACCCGACGGGCAGGAAAAATAACCCAGGAGAAAACAAACAAGGAATAACAACACAGGAATAATAGTAGCCAGATACTGCCCCCCCCCCCCCCCCCCCCCATTACTGCGTTCTCCTACCATCCTGACCACCACCTAGAATCTTAAGGTTATCCAAACCGAAGGCTTCAAAGCCCTGAACAGGAGTCAGTTCAAGCCTCTTAGTTCCTACTAAGACCCACAGGATAATAACCTGTATCCTCGGAATGCAACCCAGACCCTTCAATTAATCTAGCACATCTACACACCCGACGAGCCCTAGCGTTTCAGAGCCCAAACCAGGAGGCTCCTGGCCGCCGGACACTCTCGATGACTTGTAAGTCCACAGGAATGGCCTCTGTGGCCAGCACCAAGCCAGTATTCCCCATTTGACCCGCATGTTTTATTCCTAAATTACAGCAACCTGCTCCTAAACCCCCCTCTGCTTGTGCTCCAGACCCCTCACCATCTCTATTGCCCTTCACTGGACTCGCTCCAGCCCTTCAATGTCTTTCTTGGAGTGAGGGGCCCAAAACTGGAGGGGCATGTAAAGGCATGTAAAGGCATGTAAAGGCATGTAAATCTGCTCAGAGACACCAGTTACTACATGTGTACCCACAACAAACATCCTAGCTGGGGTCTCCCCAGTTCCCGTCCCCTTCACCGCTGGCTCCCTGCACCGGCTCCTTCCTGGAAGGATTTGCTCCCGGAAACCACAGCGATTCCAGCCACAAGAAGTCGCTAAGACTTTAAGAGATGCTGCAAACACCAATGGTGGCAAAAACAGCAGCAGAAACCAGCTGACAACTTTGCCTGATACCATTCACCTACTTATTTCAACCAGGAAAGCACCTAATGACTTTAGGAGATAATTAATAACAAGGACCTGCCTCACGGCCCCACCACAAACCAACTCCTTTAAGCTCGTGGCACCAAAAAGCCACCAAGGAGGACACTGGCATCATCCTTCTCTAACAATAACCATGTTTACAGCCGGCCAGAGCCACGCTGGCCACCCTGAGCCGGATTGTCACCTCCTAGAGCCAGCAACGGCCAGAGAGAGCCTGGCTGTCCCCTCCGCAGGGGTGATGGTGGCACAGAGCGAACATCCTGTCCCCGAGCGTTCCAAGCCATGTGGCCAAGACTCACCTTGTCTCTTGAGCGAGGAGGCGATGGGCCATTTCTTCAGGCTGCTCCTCCTGGAGGGTGCCGAGAGCTGGGTCCTGGGCCAGGAGAGGGCCGGTCCCTTGCGCCCCTGAGGGATGGGCTCCAAAAGCATCAGGGCACGAGTCCTGGGGGTCCCTGGGCAACCCCCCGTCACCCTCCCTGGCACAATTTCTCCATCCCTTTCTCCAGGGATGGATAAATCCCCTCTCTTCCGTCACCACAGCTCTTAACCAAACCCTCCCCCCCCACCCCGGGCTCGGGGCAGGAGTGAGCCCCACACCCAGAGCCGCCCCGAAATCTCCCCCCGGCACTGGACACGGCCCACGGGCCAGCTATGGGTCTGGCAGGTCACAGTGGGGCTGCCGCTCCTGCTTTTGGTGTCAAACCGTGTCCCCCCTGTCCCCTGGAGCCTCCTGCAGATACTCACCAGGATTTACATCCTTTATCCTCTTCTTGGCCTTGGTGGTAGCCACCACCCCCCCTCGGCCTTCCCCACAGATTTGGGGCTGTCCACCAGCGGCAGCACCGTGACCCCTTTCAGACCCAGGAAGAACCAGACTCCAGCATTAAAAGCGTCTCCCCGATGTGTAGCAGCGCTGTGAGGACGTGGGGGGGGTCTCATGTCCCCCTCCCCATGGTGGCGCTTGACCCTCCCCAGACCTCCCAGCACACCCCAAACCTCCTCGGAGAACCCCCAAAGCCCTCCCAGCCCCACCTCTATGGGGGACCATCGGGATGAGCAGTGACTTTAAGTCACTCACGTCACCCAGGTCACTCTCCTCGGGGTTGATTTTCACCTTTGAGTGCCTAAAAACGGGGTGGCATTATCCAGGTGCACCTATTGGGGGGGACACCCCCCCCCCAAGGGGGACTGAACCCCACAGGCTACTGCACAGGATGGGGGGGGGGGGGGTGGTTCACACTGAGCAGGGCTCCCCCCAGCACTGCTCTGGTCTGAAGGACTCCCATCTCCCAGCCCTGAAGAGGAACCTGTCTCACCCAGAGCACCCACCACAGCAAAATCCATCGGGATCTGCCCCCCCAGCTCCCAGGGGGAGCACCCCACTTCCTGGGGAAAGCACAGGGAGCACCCCACTCTGCTCCCAAGAGGAAGCTGCAGCCCAAGAAGGATCACCCTGTCCTTGCATAGGGAGGGGGCAGGAAATTAAAGCCCAGCTAATGAAAGGCTGATGAGAGGCACATGTGAGGGGAGCCTGGGAGAAGCCAGTAGGAGGGAACAGAGCTGGTGGAATCATAGAATCACAGGATGGTTTGGGGTGGAAGGGATCTTGAAGATCATCCAGTTCCAACCCCCCTGCCCTGGGCAGGGACACCTCCCACCAGACCAGGTTGCTCAAAGCCCCATCCAGCCTGGCCTTGAACACCTCCAGGGATGGGGCAGCCACAGCTTCTCTGGGCAACCTGTTTCAGGGTCTCACCACCCTCACAGCAAAGAATTTCTTCCCCAGATCTCATCTCAATCTCCCCTCTTTCAGTGTCAAACCCTTCCCCCTCGTCCTATGGCTCCCCTCCCTGATCAAGAGTCCCTCCCCAGCTTTCCTGGAGCCCCTTTAGGGACTGGAAGGGGCTCTAAGATCTCCCTGGAGCCTTCTCTTCTCCAGGCTGACCCCCCCCAACTCTCTCAGCCTGTCCTCACAGCAGAGAGGCTCGCAGCATCGAGCAGCATCTCCATGGCCTCCTCTGGCCCTGCTCCAACAGGCCCATGTACTTCTGATGTTGGTGGCCCCAGAGCTGGAGGAAGCAGTTCCCTGTAGACCCCTATGGACCTCTACAGACTCCTCCAGACCCCTATGGACACCTGTGAACACCCCCCAGACCCATAAAGACCCCTACAGACCCTTATGTAGCCTGCCAGACACCTAAGGACCCTCCTAGTTCCCTATAGACCCCTATGGACCACCCCAGACCCCTATGGACCTGTATGGACACCTATGGACCCCCCCCAGACCCCTATAGAACCCCCCCCAGGCCCCTGTGGACCCCTATGACCTCCCCCCTGACCCATATAGACCCCTATGGAGCTTCCCAGACACCTATGGACCCCCCCCGTTCCCTATAGACCCCTATGGACCCCCCCCGACCCCTATGGACCCCAACCAGGCCTCTATGGACACCTAGGGACTGCCCCAGTTCCCTATAGACCCCTATGGATCCACCCAGACCCCTATGGACGCCCCAGTTCCCTAAAGACCCCTGTGGACCACCCCGGACAGCTATAGAACCCTATGGACCTCCCCCATACCCCTATAGATGCCTATGGACCACTATGGACACACCCACAGACACCTATAGACCCCTATAGTTCCCCCAGACCCCTATAGACCCCTATGGACCACTACAGACCCTCCCAGACCACCAGAGTCCCCTATAGAACCCTATGGACTGCCCCAGTTCCCTATAGACCCCTATGGACCACTATTGACCCCCCCAGACCCCTATGGATCCCCACAAACCCCTATAGACCCCTATTGAGCCCCACAGACCCCTACTGACACCCCCCACACACACTCCCGGCCCCTGTAGACCTCTATGGAAACACTATGGACCCTCGCAGACCCCCATAGACCCCCCAACACATATGGACCACAAGGACCGCTATGGACCCCCCCAGACCCCTATGCTCCCCCCCCCCCCCAGTTCCCTATAGACACCTATGGACCCCTCTGGACCCCCCCAGACATGTATGTACCACCCCTGGACCCCTATAGACCCCCCTGACCCCTATGGACCCCCCAACACCCCTCAGGATACCTATGGACCCCCCCAGACACAAATGGACACCCCCCAGTTCCCTATATACCCCTATGGACCCCTATGAATGTCCCCAGATCACTATAGGCCCCCTCAGAACCCTGTACACCCCTATGGACCCCCCCAGTAACCTATAGACCCCTATGGACCCATATGGACCCCCCCCAGACCCCAATCGACAACCCCAGAACTCTATTGACTATATGAAACCCCCCCAGACACCTATAGACACCTATAGCCCCCCCAGTTCCCTATAGACCCCTATGGACCCCCAACACCCCTCAGGATACCTGTGGACCCCCCCCAGACCTCTATAGACCCCTATGGACCACCCCAGTTCCCTATAGACCCCTATGGACCCCCAACACCCCTCAGGATACCTGTGGACCCCCCCCCAGACCTCTATAGACCCCTATGGACTACCCCAGTTCCCTATAGACCCCTATGGACCCCCAACACCCCTCAGGATACCTGTGGACCCCCCCCAGACCTCTATAGACACCTATGGATCACCCCAGTTCCCTATAGACCCCTATGGACCCCCAACACCCCTCAGGATACCTGTGGACCCCCCCCAGACCTCTATAGACACCTATGGATCACCCCAGTTCCCTATAGACCCCTATGGACACCCCCAGATCCCTATGGACACAGCCAGTTCTCTAAAGACCCCTATGGGCCTCTGCAGAGCACTATGGACCCCTCCCCAGACACCTATAGAACCCTATGGACTCCCCCACCCCCCTATAGATCCCTATGGACCCCTATGAACCCCCCCAGACCACTATAGACTCCCTCAGAACCCTATACACCCCTATGGACCCCCCCACACCCCTATGGACTGCCCGCAGTAACCTATAGACCCCTATGGACACCCCCCAGACCCCTAACAACAACGCCAGACCCCTGTTGATCCTTATGAACCGCCCGCCCTCCCCTCGACACCTATAGACATTTATGGACCCCCCTGGACCCCTATTGACACCCCTCCCAGGCACCTATAGACACCTATAGCCTCCACAGACCCCTATAGACCCCTATGGACTACTATGGAGTCTCCCAGATCACTACAGACCCCTATAGGCCCCCTATGGACCTCCCCAGTTCCATATAGACCCCTATACACCCCTATGGACCATGATGGACCCCCCACACCCTATAGACCCCTATGGACCCCACCCCTATGGACATCTATGTACACCTCCAGACACATATAGACCCCCATAGATGCCTATGGACCTCCCAGGACCCCTATGGACCCTACCCCTATGGACATCTATGTACACCTCCAGACACATATAGACCCCCATAGATGCCTATGGACCTCCCAGGACCCCTATAGACCCCTATGGACCCTCTTAGACCCCTATGGACCCACACACATCCCTATAGACCTCCACGTACCCCTATGAAAGCCCCCAGACCACTATAGACCCCCCCCAGATCCCTATAGACCCCTATGGACCCCTCCACACACCTACAGACCCCCATGGACCCCTATGAAAACCCCCAGACCACTGTAGACCCCCCCAGAACCCTATAGACCCCTATGGACCCCCCCCGACCCCTGAGGACCATGCCCCAGACCTTTATAGACCACTATAGACCCCCAAGACTCCTACAGACCCCTGTGGACCACTTTGGACCCTCCCAGACCCCTAGGAAGCACTATAGACCCCTATGGGCCCTCCCCAGTTCCCTATAGACCCTTATGGACCCCTATAGGCCACCCCAGAACCCTATGTACCCCTCCCCCGACCCCTATAGATCCCTATTGACCCCCCCAGTTCCCTATACACCACTATGGACCCCCCCAGGCCCTGTGGACCCCCCCAGTTCCCTATACACCACTATGGACCCCTATGGAACCCCCAGGCTTCTATGGACCATCCCAGTCCCCTATGGATCCTCCCCAGGCCCCTATGGAACCCCCTAGTTCACTCTAGACCCCTATGGACCACTATGGACTCTCCCAGACCACTATGGACTCCCACAGTTTCACTATAGACACTTATAGACCCCTATGGACAACCCCCAGACACCTACAGACCCCTAGAGACCCCTATGGAAAGCGATTGACACCCCGCAGACCCCTATGGACACACCCAGACCCCTATGGACCTCTATGGACACCCACAGACCCCTATAGACATGTATGGACTCCCCCAGACCCCTATGGACCCCCCCTGACCTCTACGGACCCCTCCCAGACCCCTGTATAATCATAGAGTTGTCTGGGTTGGAAGGGACCTTTCAGATCATCTAGTCCAACCACCAACCTAACTCTGATAAAAACCATCACTAAACCATGTCTCTAAGCACTATGGCAACCCGGCTTTTCAATCCCTCCAGGGATGGTGCCTCAACCCCTTCCCTGGGCAGCCCATTCCAAGGCTTAAGAACCCTTTCCGTGTCAAAATTGTTCCTAATCTCCAATCTGAACCTCCCCTGGGGCAACTTGAGGCCATTTCCTCTTGTCCCATCGCCTGTGACTTGGGAGCAGAGACCGACCCCCCCTGGCTACAGCCTCCTTTCAGGGAGTTGTAGAGAGCGAGAAGGTCTCCCCTCAGCCTCCTTTTCTCCAGGCTGAACAGAAGAGGTTTCATCCATGTAATTTATGGTGTTTTACTCAAAAGAGTAAAACATCGGCTGCCATAACATCACGTACCTTGCTCGTTCCTGGCTTTAACCCATCCCACACGTGTTGTCTTCAGCTCTGAGCTCTCTGTCCCAGGAACCATCTCTGACTATTATGTTGGCAAGAAACCTTCCAGGAGGGATCCCACTGTCGGACAACCCACTTCCAAGACCCACCACACACAACAGTACAACCGACCCACGTTTACGCCTGGCGTAACTTTCTTGAGCAACAAACGAAGAACAGTCGGACTCGCTGTCACGTAGATTTGCTTGAAAAGACACCAGTGTGCATTTAAATTACTGTCTAATAAATGTTAAAGCAAAGTTTCGTGCCCAGTGTTGGCCAGGAATTCCAGAAATGTTTTTGCCCTGTTGAAGGAGCAGATGAAATTGAAATAATATAAACATTTGCTTTACCTTTCAGTTTAACACTTTAACCCTGCAAAACTGCAATAGACCTAGAGACATTTTTACAGTGACATGACCTGGAGATGTAAACAGTTACAAAACAGAAGAAAAGAGTCAGATACAGAATGGACTGGTAAGTTCACAGGAAATGGTGGAGGCACCAAGCAGCTTCTATAGAAGATCTCGTTCCAGCACTGGTGATGACAAGGTGAAGTGGTTCCTCGTAAGGAGCAGACAGCAAGGACACAAAAAACAGTAATTACCTAAGTAACAACATGGCTTATAACAACCTGATTAAAATCGTAGAATCATAGAATGGTCAGAGTTGGAAGGGACCTTAAAGATCATCCAGTTCCAACCCCCCTGCCCTGGGCAGGGACACCTCCCACCAGACCAGGTTGCTCAAAGCCCCATCCAGCCTGGCCTTGAACCCCTCCAGGGATGGGGCAGCCACAGCTTCTCTGGGCAACCTGGGCCAGGGTCTCACCACCCTCACAGTAAGGAATTTCCTCCTAATATCTGATCTAAATCTCCCCTCTTCCAATTTAAAACCATTACCCCTTGTCCTGTCACTACATCTCCTGACAAAGAGTCCCTCTCCGGCTCTCCTGTAGGCTCCTTTCAGATATTAGTAGGCTGGGTTTTTTGGTTTGTCTGGGTTTTTTTTTTTGAGTTTCCACTATATAACTCATTTTTTCACTCATAACTCACAAATGGATGGATTTTTACAAATTCACTTCATCTTGCGAGCTAGCAAGGTACATCCGGTGTGAAAGGTAGAAACAGCAAGATTTTTTACTCCCCTTTGCAAAAATATTTGGGTTCAAAGCAAAGTAGAAATGGGCAATGTTTTTGTTCCAGTCAAATTTTCAAAGAAGAGGAGGACGGGGCCAGTCTTTTTTCAGTGGTGCCCAGGGTCAGGGCAAGAGGGAACGGGCACAAACTTGAACATGAGAAGTTCCACCTAAACATGAGGAGGAACTTCTTTCCTGTGAGGGTGGCAGAGCCCTGGAAGAGGCTGCCCAGAGAGGTGGTGGAGTCTCCATCTCTGGAGACATTCCAAACCCCGCCTGGACACGTTCCTGTGGGACCTGCTCTGGGTGGCCCTGCTTTGGCAGGGGGTTGGACTAGATGATCTCCAGAGGTCCCTTCCAACCCCATATCACTCTGTGACTCTGCGTTATACATACCCAGGTTAGCCTAAACTAACACATACCCTACAGCAGTCAAATAAACTGGCAGCAGCAGTCATTAGGCACACAAGTATAGCTATCAGTAAGTAATTGTAGTACTCAAGCTACTTTTAAAACTTATTTTAATTAGAATAACTTTATCAATACTTATTACTCCCAAGAAAGAAGGCATCTTACTTTCCCCTGACAATTTGGGAGCGCTTCACTGCTTATACTTCCCTTCCTCCAAATTAAGCAAAAGTTAAAAGCCACTTACCTCATACCTTGCTCTGAAGACTTTGGAAAAATCGTTTGCCTCCTGCCCTATTCCCTTGCTATTGATTTTCATTTCTGTTAGTCCTTCCCATCACGCAGTCTGAACGCCCCCAAATAACCAGGGACTTTAAAAAACTACAAATCTAGGAAACTTGATAAGGTTTTACAAGTAGATCTGGAACTACACCGGGGGTATTCTGCCAGTAATTCTCTGCTATTTGTTTCATCTGTTCCTTAATCGCCCTCCAGAATGACTCATGCTTTTGTTTTCAGGCAAAAGCAGGAAGCATCCCAGACAACAGAGGTTTTAAGGGAGTATCCACAGGGAAATGGGTTACTCACAGCAGAGCTACCTCATGGTGAAGAACTGTGATTTGGCCACGGCTCATTAACATCTGAAAGGTAACCAGTCACAACCAGTTGATCTTTATTGAAATATTTTAACGTAAATGCTCCAAGTAGAGTTAAAAGCCCTGAATCTGGAAGGGCACATATGCTTCTGTGAAAGAACCAGAGTAGGAGAAATCAAAGCACCCGTTTCTAGTTAGTGAAGAAATTTTGCCTCTAGGCTTTTGAAAGCACAGCTGGACTTCAGGATTGTCCAATTTTCATTTAAATACATCAGTACTTTCAGCCTTTTCTTCTAGGAAACCACCCGTCACCGAAGAATTACCGTACTTCAACACCAGAAACTAAGTACTTCTGAAGTCTTCAAATGGTAGCTGAAATCATGCTGTAAAGAAAAACCACATCAGTTTCCTGAACACTTTTTGTTTGCTTTCATTTTCAGAAGAAAATGAAAATTTCAGAAGAAATTTTTCCACGGAAAGGGTTATTAAGCATTGGAATGGGCATATTATGCATTGGAATGGCTGGAATGGGCTGCCCAGGGAAGGGGTTGAGGCACCATCCCTGGAGGGATTGAAAAGACGGGTTGCCATAGTGCTTAGAGACATGGGTTAGTGATGGTTTTTATCAGGGTTAGGTTGATGGTTGGACTAGATGATCTGAAAGGTCCCTTCCAACCCAGACAATTCTATGATTCTGTGAAAATCAGAGAGAGGAATGGGGCAGGATGGGGAGGGAGCAGGGGGTGGAGTGTGTAGTACATGGCAGACTCAGATACTTCATATGCTCAAAAACCAGTTTCTTATTTTGACTTGTGCTTTCAGTTTTGCATTGCTGTTACTTCTGCTTTGCAGACTTTCCCTAGGCCAGCCTACCCAGGTCTCATGGTTTAAGCCGGCAACGAAGGACCACGCAAGGACCTCGCTCACTCCCCCCATGGCAGGATGAGGGAGAGAATCTGGGGGGTAAAAGTGAGAAAACTCCTGAGTTGAGATAAAGACGGTTTAATAAGTAAAGCAAAACGCTGCGTTACACAAGCAAAGCAAAACAAGGAGTTCATTCCCTGCTTCCCATGGGCAGGCAGGTGTTCAGCCATCTCCAGGGCTCCATCAGACATAACGGTGACTGGGGAAGACAAACGCCGTAACCCCGAACGTCCCCCCCCTTCCCTCTTCTTGTTACCGCAAACCAGCTGATAAAACTCTCTCAGACTTGTGGCAATTAGTGACACGGACTCCGCCGGAGAGTGAAGCGAAGACCTTTATTAGCATCACAAAGCTCTTTATCTATCTTTCAACACACACCTAGTATTATTCCATTCCCTAGTCTCACAAAACACATCGGTACTTTCCCACTGCTACTACCTTATCATAATTTTCACAACACGTTCCATGCACGGTATACACAAAGACAGCACGCAGACGTCACCTGCTCGTCCTTCTCAGGAGCTGTGTATGGGCTGCTCCGTTGTACTCTTCCTGTGGTTTTCTGTCCACCAGTGCGAGGATGTCATCAGTGCTGTTCCCCAGGTCCACATCCACAGCTGCTTCTTCCTCCACAACTCCCCCTTCTTTATTTACAACAAAAGCAGCAGCTAGTGTTTTGTTAATCAAACGCTGTACACATTGCAAGAAACAAGGAATACAAATCGTAATACACAAAAAAAATGATGATACAGAAAAGCACAATGTGTAAGGCTGATTGCATCCAACCCGTTAGACCCCAATCATTAAAAAGATCATTTAACCATCCCCACCCTTCAGATACTCTTAAACGCTGCACATTTGACATGATCTGCTGTATGCTCTTACGTATTGATTCAGAACGGTCAGATAGATTCATACAACACATAACCATCGAAATCTTTACACCCATGACCATGCGCGAGAAGCAAAAAAATCTATGGCGGCTCTATTTTGTAGAGTTGCACGCCGTACCGAGTCTACGTCTAACAGGAGCCTAGAAAGCGCTACCGAAGTAGCATTGCTCTGCTTTGCGAGCCAACGCCCCAGCTTTCACAAGGATATTAATGCACGAGCGGATAACCCGAACCAGAAGAGCGGGCTCATTCAATCCTTCCGGTTCGAATGTTGTCGGTACGGACGAACGCACCTTGCTGGAACCCACCGTGGTCCGTTACCTGTGGAAACACAAGCGTACCCTCTCCCCCAGGTTATCAACAGAAATGGACTTTCTATAGCCCCAGACTCAAGATTACAAATTAACACCTGCGCTTTGCCTTCTACAGGGTCCCTGTCTGCCCGTAAGGACGCGTAATGGCGACTGATTGCAGATTCCACATTAACAGATAAATTTAAAAAATTAAATACATATAGGGCTTTAGCCAGGCATTCTTGTGGAGACATTACCATGTCCGTAATTCCCCCTTTTTGTTTAGTTAGCAAGCATTTCAAGGTGCCATGAGCTCGTTCGACGATGGCTTGACCGGTCGGGGAGCGAGGAATACCAGTGGTATGTTTGACGCCCCAGTCTTGAAAAAATAATTTCAGTCTTTGAGTTACATATGCAGGGCCATTATCTGTCTGTACTGCGTGCGGGACGCCAAGGGCTGCAAAGGCAAGCAAAAAGTGTTTAATAACATCTCGGACCTTTTCCCCAGTATGACAAGTGGCATGTATGGCCCCAGAAAACGTATCCACAGAGACATGGATATATTTCAGATGACCGAACTCAGGGCAATGAGTCACATCTGTCTGCCACAGCTCCGGGGCGGTAAGACCCCTCGGGTTAACGCCCGCAGCTGGTGGAGAGGGGTGGAAGCGCTGACAATCCGGGCAAGCAGTAACAGTGTTTTTTGCCTGTGATGAGGTGAGGGAGAATGTCTTCTGTCGCGCCCATGCGTTTTGATGGAAGAAGGCATGCGAAACACGCGCCTGTTCGACTGCTTGCGGTGTTATTTGCGCCACAAGAGTCAAAGCGTCCGCACGGCGATTCCTTTCTATCAACGGTCCCGGAAGTCTGGTATGCGCACGGATGTGCATAATAAAATAAAGATGTTTTCTATCATTTAGTAAGCGTAACAATTACCATAACAGTGAATACAACAATGGGTTAGAAGTTTCTTTCAAGCAAGCATTTTCTAAGCGGGGCACTAGCCCGGCCACATAGGCGGAGTCAGTAATTATATTTACAGGGGTTTTCCATTTTTGGGAAACGCGAACTACAGCGGC
Organism: Numenius arquata; assembly: GCF_964106895.1. NCBI lineage: Eukaryota > Metazoa > Chordata > Aves > Charadriiformes > Scolopacidae > Numenius > Numenius arquata. The sequence continues at coordinate 3,026,261 of NC_133590.1, read as the reverse complement.
AAGCTCAACAATCTGCAGAGAGCCCTCAACCCGACAGACATCTGAAACCCAAGTTTTCGTCTCAGGGTTTTGCCATACTATAACAGATCGGCCAGTTTTGCCAGAGCCATCTGTAAAGACGGTTATAGCCTGCAGAGGCACATGACTAACTTTCGGGAGTTCATATAACGTAAAGTCTTGTTGGATCAGTTTATGGCTTGGGCTATGTATGCTTAATTTCCCTGGAAATTCCATTGTTGCTGTGTGGAAAAGAACTGAAGTTTGAAGAAGCCATTGCAGTACCTGAGTGTCCGTTGGCAAAATAATGCGAGAGAACTCATGTCCCACTAGCACCAACAGACGCTGTCTGGCCTTTTTTATTAGCATGGCAAAACACTCCAGTCGGGTTACAACTGTTTTCTGCAGTTGGTGTGGAAGGAAAACCCATTCAATAATGGCCAGAGGGTCCGGTCGATTCTCATCCCATTGAAAAATTAAGGCATATGGCTGTGAAGTGGGATTTTTTACGAGCAGTTGAAAGGACACCTCTGGGTATATTCTATTTGCCTGGCGATTCTCTATAGCCTGGGAGACCTTTTCTAAGGCGGCTTGAGCCTCCAAAGTCAGGCTTCTTGGTGACAAAAGCGCCGGGTCTCCCTTAAGAAGGGAGAACAGGGGGCTCAGTTCGTGATTGGGTATACCTAACAGTGGACGGATCCAATTTATTGCCCCCAGGAGCTTCTGCAGATCATTTAAAGTTTTCACAGTTACTTGAAACTTTACCTGTTGCGGAACAATCTTTTGTTCCATAATTTGCCACCCTAAGTAATTCCAAGGTGCTGTTTGTTGTATTTTTTCGGGGGCTATCTGTAACCCTGCGGTTTGTACTTGCTGATATAACATCTCAAGCACATCCTGCATAGCCGGTTGAGCTTGCGCCGCAACAAGAACATCATCCACATAACGATAAAGTACAACATCAGGAAAGGCTTTCCTAACAGGAGACAGGGCTTTAGCTACAAACCATTGGCATATGGTGGGACTATTTTTCATCCCTTGAGGGAGGACTGTCCAACGATAGCGCCTGTAAGGTTCACTTACGTTAAGCGACGGCACCGAGAATGTGAATTTTGGTGCATCGTCTGGGTGTAGGGGAATAGTAAAAAAACAATCTTTCAAATCGATAATGGTGAGGCACCAATTTTGGGGGATCATGGTGGGTGATGGCATACCGGGTTGTAACGTGCCCATGTCTTCCATTGCATCATTTATTCTGCACAGATCATGCAATAAACGCCATTTCCCGCTCTTTTTTTGAATAACAAAAACAGGTGAATTCCACGGACTAGTAGTTGGGACAATATGTCCCTCCTTTAATTGTTCTTCATTAAGGCGGCGTAACTTTTCACTAGCCAGGGGCCACTGCTCCACCCAGACAGGATTGTTAGTTTTCCATGTAAGTTTTAAGGTGGGTTGTGCTGAAGCGGCCCCCAAGAAAAATTTGACCCAATATTTACTCCCCACTGACTCATAGAATCGCGACCCTGTAAGGTAATAGGTGTGGCGAGCACAAAGGGGCGAACCGAGGCCACACGGCCTTCAAGACCTTCAATTTGAATTAAATGTTTGCTCTGAAAGGGTATGGCATGTCCACCTATGCCCATTAACATTTTACCCATTTGAGTTAACGGCCAGTCTGTAGGCCATCGACCCCTTGAAATGACTGTGACATCAGCCCCAGTATCTAAAATCCCATCTAAACAGATGTAGCCTTTTTGCTGCAACGACAGCTTGCATTTCATCACCGGCCGACCGGTAGTAACAGCTTGTGTCCACAAAATCTGCGGATGCCCGGTGGAACCAAACCCCGAGTCCCCCCTTTCTGTCTGGCTAGTTTTACAGAATCACAGAATCTTCTTGGTTGGAAGGGACCTTTGAGATCATTGAGTCCAAACAACAAACAAAAAAACCAAAAAAAAACCCCAAAAAACCCACAACACCAAAACCAAACCAAACCAAACACCCACAACCCCACAACACACCCACCCACAAACAGACACAAACCAACAATCTCGGGCACTAGAGCACGCCCTCAAGTGCCATGTCTACACGTGCCTTAGATACCTCCAGGGATGGCGACTCCACCACCTCCCTGGGCAGGCTGTTCCAGTGCCTGACCACCCTCTCAGTAAAGTCATTCTTCCTAATGTCCAATCTAAACCTCCCCTGCCACGACTTCAGACCATTTCCTCTGCTCCTGTCATTATTCCCTTGGGAGAAGAGGCCAACACCCACCTCCCTACACCCTCCTTTCAGGGAGTTGTAGGGGGCAATGAGGTCCCCCCTCAGCCTCCTCTTCTCCAAACTAAACATGCCCAGTTCCCTCAGCCTCTCCTCATATGACTTGTTCTCCAGACCCCTCACCAGCTTGGTGGCTCTCCTCTGGACACGCTCCAGCAGCTCAATGTCCTTCCTGTAGTGAGGGGCACAGAACTGAACACAGCACTCGAGGTGAGGCCTCACCAGTGCCCAGTACAGAGGCACCATCACTGCCCTACTCCTGCTGGCCACGCTATTCCTGATACAGGCCAGGATGCCGTTGGCCTTCTTGGCCACCTGGGCACACTGCTGGCTCACGTTAAGCCGGCTGTCCGCCAACACCACACCCCCAGGTCCTTTTCTGCTGGGCAGATTTCCAGCCACTCTTCCCCAAGCCTGTAGTGTTCCGTGGGGTTGTTGTGACCGAAATGCAGGACCCAGCACTTGGCCTTATTAAACCTCATCCATTGGCCTTGGCCCATTGATCCAACCTGTCCAGGTCCCTCTGTAGAGCCTTCCGACCCTCAAGCAGATCAACACTCCCACCTAGCTTGATGTCATCTGCAAACTTACCGAAGGTGCACTCAATCCCCTTACCTAGATCATCAATCTAGGGGGAGACAAGCAGTAAAGTAAACAAGTTGCACAATGCGGGCAGCCCGGGGGACGGTGCATGGTGGTGTGGGAATTCAGGCCATGATTTTTATTTCACCCGTGTAGTCCGAGTCGATGACACCAGGGAGAACAAACAGACCCTGCAATGTGGTGGAAGATCGGCCTAAAAGCAGGGAACTTTTACCCCCGCCTAATGGCCCATGGACACCAGTAGGTATCAGGGAGACGGAGGAATCTGTAAGAGTTACTGATTCGGCAGCTGCCAAGTCCACTCCGGCACTGCCGCGGGTTCTTGCACACAGGCTGGAAGGGTTTGAAGAGGCGACGATCCTGGAGCCATTTGTGTCCTGGCGTGGTCCCAGGCAGGCGCGCTCCGCTGGCGGTTTCCCGATGAGGGCTTGCCATCCTTATCATATTTTGAGCGGCATCGGTTCGCATAGTGCCTACCCTTCTTACATCGCGGACAGATATTTGTAAGTTTAGGCTTTTGTGCAGTATGGCAATGTTTCTTAATGTGCCCTGGCTGGCCGCAGCCAAAGCATGTTTGATTGCCAACTTTCATTGTAGCAAAGGCTGCTGCCATAGCCTCAAACTTATGCTCCAGTGATCCTATCCGGTTACATGCTTCTATCATTTGAATGAGGTTAGGGTTTTCTAAAGGACGCAATACACTCTGACAGTCTGTATTAGCATTTTCTACCACCAATTTTAGGAAAATAATATTTCTGGTTTGCTCATTGGGTACTTGTTTATCTAAGCTTTCTTGCAGCAGATCTATAAAACTCATGTAGGATTCTTTTGTGCCTTGTTTGATTTCCGTAAAGGACTTCTGCGGTTTTCCCACATCGGGGACTTCTAAGAATGCTCGATAGGCCAGATTTTTAACATCATCGAGCATGCCTCGTGGTTTTTCTTGAGCTTGACGATGGAGTGGTTGGAAGTTACCTGTCCCCGTTAGATGTTCCATCGTCATGGCAAAAGCAGGGTCGCGTGGGCCTCGGTCCACATACTCTAGGCGCTGCATTTCTAAGAGACACCTCCACGCAGCCTCCCATAAAGTATACTGTGTACCAGTGAGGATAAGCTGCGCAAGGGTTTTACAATCATGGGGGGTCAGAGCATATGATTTCATAATGGAACCCAACATGGAGGTAGAGTACGGCAATGACAAACCATAATCAAGCACTCCCCTTTGGAGTTCCTTAATAATACTAAAATTCAAACCTTCCCATTTCGGGACCTGATTCTCTTCATAAATTACTGGTGCAATAATTTTTGCTGCTACAGGTAATTCCCCAGCTGCTAATGCTTCCTGCCGAACCTTTCTCCAATTATCGTGTGGGTCGGGGGGGAACAGATTGGGTTCTTTATCGGGATCAACTTCTCCCAGGTCAAAAGGGTCCCCAGGCTGATCTTCCGGGTCTTGGCACAGCAAAGTAGCTGCGGGAGCGGGCGACTCCGTTTTTGGACCGCAGTGCTCACCTCCCTTTGTGCGCCTAGCATCTTCCTGTTTTTTAAGCATTTCTAGGATCTTTCTCCAAGGAGTTAAAAGCTCCCCCGCCAACTTGTCTGAATGTGTGGCTCTATCCCAAAGTTTCACACCAGCTTCATCCCATACTTCTGTGGTGAAAAATGGAAGCAGCGTCTACCCCTGGGCACAGCACAGATACCCGTTTCAAGAGTTGTTTTAACGAATGTGGGTCGACTGCAACATCATGTTTTTGTAAAAGACCCTCCATCAATTTAAGCACCGATTTTTCTTCACTAGATGCATTATTCCCCATAGTCCCCCACGGCTCACCTCTCTCAGAAGAGATGATTCAAGCCGGCTCCTGCTTCCTTTCAGCAGCACTTCAGTTCCATGAGGCTTGCCACCGGCCCTTCTCTTTCGACTCGGTTATTCGCGCCTCACACGGGGGGGGGGGGGGGGGGGGGGGCACCATTTGTGGCAATTAGCCACACTGACTCTGCTGGAGAGTGAAGCAAAGACCTTTATTAACATCACAAAGCTCTTTATCTATCTTTCAACACACAACTAGTATTATTCCATTCCCTAGTCTCACAAAACACATCGGTACTTTCCCACTGCTACTACCTTATCATAATTTTCACATGTTCCATGCATGGTATACAAAAAGACAGCACGCGGACATCGCCTGCTCGTCCTTCTTAGGAGCTGTGTACGGGCTGCTCCGTTGTACTCTTCCCGTGGTTTTCTGTCCACCAGTGCGAGGATGTCATCAGTGCTGTTCCCCAGGTCCACATCCACACAGACTCAATTTGGAGTTTTAGAAAGCAGGCATTCTTTATTGCGGCGCTGGGTGCACAGGGGATCGCTCCTCCTATTGTGCACCCCGAATACTGTCATCAAGCCAAATTTATACACGCCAGGTATAGGCATTCAACATTAGCATATTGATTACATTTCAAATAGTTCATTTACATATTATAATGGGCTTTTGGGCATGCATACTTGTGCCTTCTGGTGGTCCTCATCCTGAGTGAGGGTCGTTTCTTCCTCAATCTTCATCTTCTTCACCTGTCCTTTGGCTCACTTTTCACGTTGGCAAAACATTCTAACTGCTTAATTAGCCATTAAAACTAATGATCTTCCTGCTACCACTTGTTTGTCAGACAATGTCCATATTTATTGCATCCCTGTCTTAGGCTACCATGTTCTCAAGGCCACAGACATCCTTTCTTATCTTACTAAGTCCTTGAAAGGATTTGGGATGGTTACTAAAATAGCTGCATTTCTTCTCTAAAAGAACATTCCAACAGTTTAACCACTTACAGAATACCTGAAGTCTGCTTTAGGTATCATACCCAGCCTAACCCAGCACCCCAGGGTAGGGTGGGGAGAGACATCGGATGGGTCACTCCTTTCCCTTCAAGTGAATTGTCTCCAGCTCTTTCTGGATCCAAGAAAAACATTAGAAAAAGAGCAGCCTTGGTCATCTCTGCTCCCAGGCAAAGGGCTAAAATAAACAAACCCAAAGCTGATTTCGGCACAAACTGCCCCAGATAACCTTGAGGGCAGCGTTGTGACGAAAGAAGCTCCATGAGCTCTGTTATCTCTTCCTCCTGCAGACTGAGGGCAGGGATGAGCTTCTATCCGTGTGGTGTCTGCCGCTAATCTGGAGCTGCCACTGTGGGGACCTGTAGATACCGCTAACTTCATTAGGGACTAATTATGTAAATTTGCACAGAACACTACAGATGGCAGTACAAGGTCTCCCTAAGCTTGTAGATCTGGTTCTTCAGCTTTTTTGCCCCTGGGCCAAACTGTTTGCGATGCGGTGGGTGCAGCACACGGCCGATCTCCCAAAAGATGTATTTTTAAGGGGAGAGGGGGTGTATAAAGTAAGGCACGGAGCAAACCTTAGACAAGCAGGCCGTGGTTGGGAAGGCAGCGGTCTGCGTGCTGTTCTGGTAGAGATGGAGGCGACTCCAGGAAATTCAGGCGATTTCATTACTCCCTTCCCAGTTTTTTTTAGCCTCCGGACACCTGTAACTCTGTCAAGTGGAGGTGGCCATGCCGTTTGGGTTGTCTCAGGGATGTGGCTGGGCTGTCCCTGGCCGCTTTCCTCACAGGACGGTTCTGCCTGTAGCGGAACCCTCCCCCACAAAGTGTGCCCCGGGCCGTGGAGCCCTCCCTGAGGGGAGCCCTCCCTGAGGGGAGATGGCGGCGGACCCCGAGGGCAGGGGCCGCACTCGCCCCTGAGGACGAACGGGCGGAGCCGGGCGGTGCCTCCCGCTCGCGTCCGGGGGCGGGGCCCGCCCCGCGCGCACCAATCAGCGAGCGGGAATCGGCGGGGGCGAGCGGCACGCGACCAAGGCGCCAAACAGCCCTTCGGCCGCGGAAGGACGCTCCCAAATCCCCGCTCTCTTCTCAGCCAATCACCGCCGCGCTCCGTCTCGCCGTCCCGCCCCTGGCGGCAAGGAACCAACGGGAGGCGCTAATCCTTCAGCCGCTCAGCCAATCAGCGACCGAGCCTTAAAGTGAACCCGTCCCCGCCTCCTCCCGCCCATAGCCCCCGCAGGCGAGGGTCGCTCCGGCCGGCGGCCTCTGCCATGGTACCGGGAGCGGCCGCGCTCCACACTCCCCTCCGCCGCCCGGGGTCAGCCGGGCAACCCGCGCCATGACCCGGCCGCTCGGCGTGGGCGTGCCGTCGCGGGGTCCGCCCGTCACCAGGTCCCGCCGCCATTTTACGCCGCCGGCGGCGGCGGGCAGCCAGACGGCCCGAGACCTCAGGTACCTGCGGGGAGTGGCGGGGAGGGAAGGGGGGGAAAGGAGGGGGCGCGGGAGGCGGCTGCCGGCGCCAGCACCGGCACCGGCACTGCGCCCGCCTAGCGGAGAGCCGCTCGCCTCCCGGCGTTCAGCGCGGCGGCTCCCGGCGTGCACCGCGCCCCGCTAGGGCGGAGGGGCCGTCGCTATGGCCGCGGGGCCGGGGTCGCTGGGCGGGTGGTCGGGAGCCTCCCGGTGCCGTTCACGGCTCTAGGGTTTCGGTCCCGGCCAGGCTCGGCAGGTGGCGGTGTGAGGGTGTGCCAGCCGGGGGGGGGGGGGGGGCGGCGGCCGTTGCTCTCCTCATCCGTACTGGCCCCACTGAGGTTTCTGGCCCCACTGAGGTTTCTGGCCCCACTGAGGTTTCTGGCCCTTGTTCTCCTGTGGCGATGGTAGTTCGTATGTTTTATTTGGCGGCGTCTGGTAGTCAGGCAACCAGGCAGCAAACAAAGAAACCGAAGGAGATGTCTGGCCAAGCGCTGACTGGCATCTTCAAAATACACGAGTCCTGCCCTGCGTGCCCATGTGTCCTCCCATCGCATGTCTTGGTGTTCGGCGGCAGCAAACCTGTAGAGCTGGGAGGGCTCTGGCAGCTCGGCTCTAAAGAGAGAGAACTTCGGTTGTCACCCGGTGTTCAGCTTTCAGGTGTTTTCCTGCGGCGGACTGTACCGCAAACGGTGCTGGAGGACAAGGTCTCCATCGAGGGCAGTGGTGGTCCATGACAAGTTTTTAGACATGACGAACCCGTCTACCAACTTGAAGTCCAAATTCTGCCAAAGACTTTGTGAGGCTTTCCAGAGGCTGCCGAGTTAAATAAGTTCTGGTTTTTTGCAGTATGAGGCAAGTCATAATTTTCTTATGCTGATAGCAGCACCTCACTTTGCTGATTTCTGCAGATATTCTTTGATAGCCCCGGTATTTGGAGGAAAGGGAGAAGGTAAAAGTTCAGTTTCACTTCTGTGTTGCTTCTTGCCCATGAAAGTGAAACTACTTTGGTTTTGCTGCGGTTGTCTAAAAGACTCTTGTGATATTTTATGTGCAATTTTCTTTTCTGGTTGTTTTTGTTGTTATTTCTACAGGGCTTTTCAAGATGCTTCATTTTGTCAAAGATGTAGTTACATTTTGTAGTCTATTCCTATATTGTGTGCTTTTGCTTTCTCTGAGCTATTGCTGGTGTTTCCAGAACTGATTTTTTAAAAGCACAGGTTTTATCCAATTGGAGTTAACCACTGATACGGCTGTAAACACTAATTAATTTTGAAGGACTTTGTCTTTTTAAACAAGCGAGAGAATTTCCTCCCTCCCTCTTCCATGCGGGTTGTGCCCTTAATCTTGAAAGACCTGGAAGATCTGTTAGGTGCAGCTCCTGATTGTGTTGCTTTTTCCTTTGTCGAGTGAGATCATGTATTTATGGATTTTGCCTTTTCTTCTCTGGGTTTTTGAGTGTCTCCCTGGTGTCTCAGTTCAGATGAGATTTCACACAAAACGATGGAATAATTTTTAGTGTGGATAAATATTTTTTTGCTGAATTAATGCGTCTTGCTGAAAAGCGTTAACCAGAGCTATATAGCTGTTGATAAAGATACATTAAACAACTGTGACTTTCATGTCTCTTATTAGTTCTTCATTCTTCTAGGGCTATTTGACCTCTTATTAAAACAATAGTGAAAAATCCTCCTGTGAACAGTTACAGTCCTGTTCACGTGTTCTTTTTGTACTTCCATATATATATGAGAAGCAGGTTTGAAAGCCCAGTACTTTCTCATGTTCCTCCTTGCACTATCTCACATGCTTCCTTTATTTTCACCCTTTGTTTTTTTTATAGCTTCTAGTACACTTCCTCGTCTGAGATACAATCGAGAAATTATTACTCTGTTTTAGTTGGACAGTTCCTGTTCCTTGTTCCTCCAAAAAGCAGTAGACTGCAAAGTAGAAAATGTCAGTGGATAAGCACTTTTAAAACAAATAATCGAAGACAAACCACTCTCTGCTCAAATTAAACTTCTATCACGGGGAAAAAAAAACCTTTTATTTTTTTTTTCTCCCCCAGTGGTTGTGCCTCCAGTCTCTCAGTTGTGTTGTACAAGGCTTTGTATAATTATGGAACAAACATGAATTTTGTTACAAAGCTATTGCACTTAAAATAAAAGACAGCAAATGGATACAACAGTGAGATAGTGGATGCGGGAGGGAGACGAGCAGCTGTTGGAAACCAGTTGCTGCAGGAAGGAGAAAAAGAGAGCAGAAAGCTTTGGGTTTGGTTTGTCTTCAGGATTTAAACGTGGAGAGAAATCTGAGAGGTTTCAACTGAAGGTGACATTTGTAGTGCTGACGGTGGTTGCTATTGCAGATGGGGCTTTAACCTGGAAGGAGGAAATCCGGTTGCTTAATTAGAAAAATAGAAAGGTTTTGTAAAGATAGGCAGTGCAGGAAGTTGTGGGCACGGGATGATTTTGCAGCTGCGAGAGCAGTCATGAGTGAGCATTGGGAGTGCCCTGAGGAATGCAAGGTGGAGAGAGCCCTGCCGTGGGAAGGTGAGGTCAGGGTGTGAGAGTGGGAGGTGGTCTAGGGCACAAAGAGAAATCACTCGGCAGTAACAATAACGGTGAATAAATCTGCAATTTAGCCTTTTGATTCTTCTGTTGAACTGAAATTTGGGGACCCTGTTGCTCCAGCACGTGGGGAGAATGGGCGTATCTTGGCCGACGTCAAATGAAGCTGGGACAGGTTAGAGGCAAGTAGTCTTTTGACAAGTAGTTTTTCTGGTCTCTTTGATAAGTCAAAAAGACAGTTTTATGAATTGGCATATTCTGATGACAGGTGGCTTTTCATTGAGTTACAGTATTCTAAAACATCGCTGCTTACTGGTAGCCTGATTAAAGAAGTGTCGATGCATTATAAACAGCTGTTTTTACTTGCGTAGATGCTAAAGAAGCAGAAGCCATGTTAGAAAATGCAAAAGTGAAAGTAATAAGCTTACGGAAAGATTCAAAATGAAATCCAAGTTTAGTTCGAACGAGTGAGCAGTGGGTTCTTCTGGCCTAGGCTTCAAAAGTGGTTCTTGAGTCTGTGAAAGCACACTCACGTATGGATGCTTGAATATGTTAGCTTAGAATAAATAAGTTTTGCCTTTGTAATCGCTGTTACACAGAGAGTAACGATAGAGCTTTGTTTTGGAAGGCACAGAAAGATTAGGAAAGTTGGAAGGTGATCTTGCACAAATGTGTATTATTCTTGCTTTCTCACACCAGTATCTTGAGAGGCACAAGCGTAGCCTTGAAGTCATTAGTAAACTTTCTTGCTCTGCGGCAGAAGATGAAGATAGCCAGTTCAGAGTTCTTCGTGTACTTTTAATGTTCACATCGAAGGTTACTCAGACAATCTACCCATTTTTAAAAGTGACATTCTGTCACTGAGAAATGCCTTGGTGTTCTCACGTCCCACTTACTCTTGCCAGGGAAAATACCTCCCATTTAAAGCCGTTAATTAACTTGTGTACGTGTAAAAACTAAGATGTCAGCTGTTTCTGTTGGAAGCCAGAAGATGCCTGTGATGTGTGCTGGGAGGGAGGCTGCAGGCACGTGTATTTTGTGAAGGGGCAGTGGTGGTACAAGTTCCTGCTGAGAATCATAGACTCATAGAATGGTCAGAGTTGGAAGGGACCTTAAAGATCATCTAGTTCCAACCCCCCTGCCCTGGGCAGGGACACCTCCCACCAGACCAGGTGATAAGAAGGCTGGTAATAGTATGGTATTGATAAGGCCAGCTGCTTACCTCTATAACACCTTAAAAAAAATGCAGTAGGAGTTACCAACTCAAAGAGTTGACAGTGGAGAAGGGGAGGGTGTTAACACCGTCACGTAAGGTACTGGTGAGGTCTCATCTGGAGTACTGGATACAGGTGAGATAAGTCCAGTTTCAGAAAGCTTTAAATTAAGCTGAAAGGGTGGTTAAAGACTTACTAGGATGGTAAAGGAAACAATTTGAGGGAGGAAGCTGGCAGGTTGGCTTCATTAGCCAAACAAGAGTGAAGGCTAGAAGGTGATGAGGATGATGTTGCTTTCTCTCATCTAACACAAATAACTAGGAGAAATTAGAGCTACTGTCATAAAAAAAACCAAACCAAAACGTCTAGAAATTACAGCACTTTAATTTTATCAGTAGTCACTGTATGGGTATTTAGATACTGTTCTTTTAAAAATATAAAGTTTTGTTTTCTCTTCAGAAACCAGACGATTACGGAGTTCTTCAGACCAGTTTTAAACCAAGGTAAATATGTGTTTTTTTTAAATGGAAGACACTTATATGAGTTTTAATTTTGTAAGTGTGCGGAAGTATATCCAGTCCTGTTCCAAATTGGAGCAGCAATATAATGAGTACAGCTTACCAAATCTGTCAAAATATGAACATTTAAGATTTTTTCCAGTAACGTAACTGAAAATGTTAGTTTCCTATTAAAATTTATTTCTTTAAATACTGATGTAATTATTATTTCAAGTTACTGTCTCACGCTTAAGCTAGATTGTTTATAACAACTGAAGCTGTGACATAGACCATGAAATTCTTGGATACAAAATAAATCGCATGGCACTAGCAAAACTAAATTAACTTTGGATTGCATGTGATGGATAAAATATTAAGTAACATAGTCCAATAAGATATATTTTTTTCCCAATATTATGATTGTGAATGATTTGTCTTTTCTTTTCTCTCTCAGACCTTGGCCATAAAGACAGAACTGTGTTGGGCTCACCAGACAGAGGAAATGTAAAAGATGCAGGAATCGGACTGTCAGTTTTATGCGCTGAGCGTTTTGAAAATAAAACATCTTCTCCAAAGAAGGTCAGAAGAAAAAAGATGCCAGACCAAACACCAAACACAAGTCCTCTGGTAGATGCCTTTCGCAGAGGAATTAAGGAGAAAAAGGACAGTGTAAAGATTTTAGAGAATGGCAGAGCATGCAAGGCACTGAGCTCGTTGTACCCAAAAGTTGCGATTCGAAAGATCCTTATTCCTGCAGGGTCTCGCAGCTCGCTCTTGGCCAAAAAAGATAAAACTCTCAAGTCAGAGCAGGGGAGAAATGAGAAGTGTCTGAGTGTAACAAGAGCGCCCTTTTCTTGTGGAAATAGTTGGGAACAGGAAGCTGACTGTATGGATCTAGAAGACACTAGTTCAGACTCTGACAAATGGGTTTCACCGGAAGCTGATACTCGAAAAGCCTGTGCTAGAAATAATGGCACTGTGAACAGCACATCTCTGTGCCAAAACCCGGGTCTTCCCATGAAATTTCCTTGCATTCCAGCTGACTCCGAATTTCGGTTGTCACTGGAAGCTCTCCGCAGAGAAAGGAAGCGAAAGAAACATAGAATCAAACAATCTAAGCCTGTAAAGCCATTCTCAGGAACAAGTGTATCACATCAGGTGTGTTTGAAAGGGTCGTTAAAGGTGGAAATGAGTGACCTATTGTGCATGTGATATTTTTTTTTAATTTTTTTTTTTTCAATGTAGAAAGAGATTCTTGGTGCTGCATTTTTCAGATGTAAAAAAAAAAAAAAGTTTATGCTCTTTTGCTGTTCCTTTGTAAATTTTAGCTTATGCTTGGGTAAGGTGGTTCTTAATGAGTTTACAATAAATGAGAAATCCTGGTTTAAAAGCAACAGAGGTATTCTGGCTTAGATGCAAGCATGGAAATGCAATGGAAATTGTAACTTTAAGTTGTATTTTGTAGAAAAAAAGGTCTTTATCCTAAATATCTTATAACGTTGTGTTTTCTTACAATGTAGTGTAGGGAACAGCCTGGCAAACTTCTGCTATTTAGAAGCCGCAGCTAATAGCAGTTCAGATTTATGCACTTCAGCCACAGTATTTAGATAGAGGTGGGAATGATCCTATTAAGTACGTAGTATTTCATTACAGGTTGAATTATATTCACTTTTTTTACCAAGCAAGAAAATCCTTTAAAGGATTGCTTGTTACTTTCAAGGAAGATCGTTATATGTGCCTCCATAATGTGCTATGAATGGGGGAAAAAAAAGACTGTTTAGACTGTATTTCCTTTTCTCCTTAGCACCCCTCCCTCTGTATTTGCTTGTATGTGCTTTCTGTCATTTTTTTATTTAAGTTCCTAGCACTTGTTTGAGGAAAGCCAGGTGGTCTATGTTGCCATATAGCCCAGGGACATGAGTGGCTACTGGCCATAAAAGTGGAGAGATTTAGAACTGGAGGCCAATCTGCAGAAAAGATGTAAAACTTGGGTTGTGGAGAGTCTTTTTGTTGAGATCCTTGCAGCTGTGTTGTAAATTTGTCTTGAAATGAAGTATATTACTGTATTTCTGGGTGGGTGCGGAACTAAGTCTGGGCTGGGTTCAACACTTGGCTCAAGATGTCAACGTCCTGGTTTTAAAAAGTAAGCAATTAACTCTTTTATTTTCTCCATCTTTACTTTTAGGGAAACGGATGTCCTTTAAGAAAAATACCATGTTCTGGTTCAAGGGAGACTGCCTCAGGTAGAAGTAGTGCTGATAATATGGAATTGATTAAACAGTTGGATTCATCACTTAGTGTCTCTTTCTAATGGCTTTTTTTTCTTGAAGTTACGTTTTTTCTGTCTTCTCTCTCTCAAAAAAAGGCTGCTGTTTAGTCAAGGTTATATCTAATATATGGCAAGCTTGAAGAGGTTTAAAAGTAATTTGGGATTTTAGTGAAAAACAGATTGTAACTTCATTAGAAGTAATGACTTTTGTTTCTCTCTTAAACCCTTAATCCATGATTATTTTCATGGTTTCTCTTGTGTTTTGGAAAATCCACATTCACTGTGGTGGTTAACAATTCTGCCTTTCAGCTTAATCCAACAAGAACATTCTTGTTGAACCAAACACTAAAGTTCAGCTGGTATTCTTGTTGCTTTTTTGTCCCTTTTAACCACGTAGTTTTGTTCTACAATGGGTAGAAATGAATAAAAAACGTGAGTAGAAGCTTGAGCTAGGTCAGTAGGATGACTTTTTAAAATAAAAAAAAGGGGGGGGACACACTCAAACCAAGGAGAGTATTCCCATGTTTTGAGTCCATGGCTGTGTAAACCTATTGGACTCTCTGCTGCTATGCTACACTTCCTGCCCATGCTAGCACTGGGATTTTGCCAGGGGTGCAAGGAGCTGGTCTGGCTGAAAACTTAGTTGGGAAGTTCTCAGCCACATCAGCTCTATGAAGTAGGTTGCCGTGAAGTGTCCAGGTGCTGGTGCCAGCTTAAGGTGGGAAACAGAAAAGCATGGTGAGGAAGGTGGGCTCTGGGGCCAAAGAACCACAGCCTGAAAACGGATTTCTTCGTATTCACGGAATCACGGAATTGTCAGAGTTGGAAGGGATCTCTAGAGATCCTCTAGTCCAACTCCCCTGCTAAAGCAGGGTTGCCCAGAGCACATCACTCAGGGCTGCATCCAGGCGGGTCTTGAAAATCCCCAGAGAAGGGGACTCCACACCCTCCCTGGGCAGCCTGTTCCAGGGCTCTGGCACCCTCACCAGAAAGAAGTTCTTCCTCCTATTTGAATGGAACTTCCCATGTTCCAGCTTGTGCCCGTTGCCCCTCATCCTGTCACTGGGAACCACTGGAAAGAGTCTGGCTCCATCCTCCTTCAACCCACCCTTTAGAGACTTGTAAACATTAATAAGGTCTCCCCTCAGCCTTCTCTTCTCCAGGCTAAAGAGTCCCAGCTCTCTCAGCCTTTCCTCATCAGGGAGATGCTCCAATCCCTCCATCATCTTTGTTGCCCTACGCTGGACTCTCTCCAGTGGTTCCCTGTCCCTCTTGAACTGGGGAGCCCAGTTTTCTGGATGCTTTTTCATAAGCGCTGTTAAAATTATTGCAGTATTTCCAAAACACTTTTCATACTGTTTGTTATTTATAATTGTATATGTAATTACAGAAACTTTCCTCCAGTCCCATACCTCAACTGGGCTATTGTCTGTTTCCAAAGACTGACTGATTCTCGTGTACAGGAAAAAGTGTTCTACAGTGTCAACTGAGCTCCTTTAAAATAAAAGGATTTAATTTCATTTCCAAGCTAGTTACAATAATAACATAATAGTATCAGCTAAATATTAATTGTGGTCCACTGCGTTCAAGCAGAATGGAAGTGTTGTAGTTTCTGATAAAAATGTGAGTCAACTATGACTTAAAAACAGAAGTTAGTTTTTTAAAGGGTAAGCTGTTATGGATTTGGGGTGTTTTTTTAATTATTTTTTAAATGTGACAACAGTGGTTTACTTTTTTTCTTAAACACTTCATAGATGACCCATCTCAACCAAAGCAGGTTTCAAAACATGAGGCATCTTCTCCAAATGGACTGGGAATGTCATCTGAGATGCAGAAGAGCCAGTTTGTTCCTTCGCGCTGCCTTACATCTAAGATATCTTCTGGGCAATCCAAACAAATAGACTTTCCTGGGACAAGAAAACGTGCTGCCACGAGTGTGGATGCAGACAGTTTGAATCAACCTGAACTATCGCTTTTGAATGACTCTGCTTTTAGTAGATCATCTGCACAATGCAAAAATAGGAGGTCTGACTTTGTAAAAAATATCCTTTTAAAGTCTACTTGTGGTAATGTCCTGCAACTAATGGAGACTGCTGCTTTACCTAGGTATGATTCTACCCTTCCGGAGGAATACCTCAACTCAAGTGATGAAAATGAAAAAAATAATTGTTCCTCTGGAGATTTGTCATCTTCATATTCTGCACACAGTCCTGGTAAAAATAACCACATTTCTGCTGTGGATACCAAAGAGAATCAACTGCAGGTGGCTAACTCATGCTTTTTCTTGGAAAAGTCACTTCCTTTTTCTCAGGAAAAAAGTACTGTGTTGCCTTCTCTCCAGCACTTAACACAAACAAAAGGTGTGGAATTTCATCTCCAGAATGCTGGCTTATCTCAGGTATTGGATGCTACGAAGGAGGAAGATGGGAAAAGACCAGAAAGACGCGCACACAATAAAGCTTACAGTATTCACTCTGGCAACAGTTTTTCAACAGCAAAAGATAAGACTTCAGAAAACACTTCTGATTCTTGTTCAGCGGAAGGTTCTGGGAAACTTGCACTCTCAGAAGAGACTGGTAAAAGTGTTCCCCGTTTGTTGTCTT
Organism: Numenius arquata; assembly: GCF_964106895.1. Lineage (NCBI taxonomy): Eukaryota > Metazoa > Chordata > Aves > Charadriiformes > Scolopacidae > Numenius > Numenius arquata. Next base: position 3,009,928 of record NC_133590.1, on the reverse strand, counting down.
TTAAAGAAGGATGCACGGACAGTGGCCATATGTCTTCACAGCTGTCAGGAGACTTAAACATTGAAAGCACCTGTACAGAGAAGTCCAAGTTGAATGGAAAATCAAAAAGCAGCTTTGATAGTGAAGATGAGAATTTGGAATACAGTCTAGATGATGATGATGACGACGATGATGATGTAGTATTTGTGCCACTGCAAGAAATTCTCTCTTCAAGTCCCAAGCCACAGGCAGGAACCCTGGAGGAATCTTGTCTTGACAGTTTTTCTCAGGAAACCATGAGTCCATTACTGAAGCTTCATGTAAGTGCTTAAAAAACAAAAAAACCCCATTGCATCAACTTTGTTATGTTGTGGTTTTTTATATGATTTTTTCTTTTATCCATAATGCATGAAAACTTGAGAGTCATTTGCCTGCAAAACTGGTTACTCAGTTTAAGGGTCCTGTGCTGCGGAGTGCAGTGTAGTCAGAGGAGGGGTCTGCTTGTTACGGTGCTTGCCCTTGGAATGGCTGAAAGATGACCGATGCAGGCAGAATGCATTAGCTCTATGCCTCTTAGTGCTTTTTAGGAATTCTGTTTTTGCTTTTTTTGCCCTAAAGAAAAAGGCAGGAGGTTACATTCGGAAGATGTGTGGAGTCTAATGTTTTAATTTTCCTGATCAGGTAAGACTTTTCTAAGTTGAAGTTAACTAGAGGAAGTTGATCTAGATGTTGAGAGGTCTGTGTGTTAGACTCCAGTGATAAATCCTTGTCACAGTCTGTGATTGCAGGGAATCTGTGGATGAGTTCTTGATAGGTAAGTGTGATGTTTTCTTTGGGTTGAATTTCATGGAAATTGGATGTATTTTACAAGGGATTTCAAAAAGCTGAATAACTACTAAGCTCGACCTGAGCTGGCAGCGCATGCTGGCAGCCCAGAAAGCCAGACGCTTCCTGGGCTGCATCAGAAGAAGGGTGGCCAGCAGGTTGTGGGAGGTGATTCTACCCCTCTGCTCTGGTGAGACCCCACCTGGAGCACTGCCTCCAGCTCTGGAGCCCTCAACACAGGAAGGACATGGAGCTGTTGGAATGGGTCCAGCGGAGGGCCACAAAGATGATCAGAGGGCTGGAGCACCTCTGCTGTGGAGACAGGCTGAGAGAGTTGGGGGTGTTCAGCCTGGAGAAGGCTCCGGGGAGACCTTATAACGGCCTTCCAGTACCTGAAGGGGCTACAGGAGAGATGGGGAGGGACTCTTTGGCAGGGAGTGGAGCCATAGGACAAGGGGTAATGGTTTTACATTGAAAGAGGGGAGATTTAGATTAGACACTAGAAAGAAATTCTTTGCTGTGAGGGTGGTGAGACCCTGGAACAGGTTGCCCAGAGAAGCTGTGGCTGCCCCATCCCTGGAGGGGTTCAAGGCCAGGCTGGATGGGGCTTTGAGCAACCTGGTCTGGTGGGAGGTGTCCCTGCCCAGGGCAGGGGGGTTGGAACTCCATGATCTTTAAGGTCCCTTCCAACTCTAACCATTCGATGATTCTATACTTCTCATAAGGGATAAATGAAGTGTTTGAATCCCAGTTTCCAGGACATTGTGGTGATTAATTGATCTGTGTTTTTAAAAATTAGCCTATTTGTTCAATATCAGCTTGTCCAATGAGTAGTGATTTTTAAGTTTTATTGTAAAAATAATGTTTTAATTGGGAAGGGCCTGCAGTATGACTTAGTGTGGCATTCCTGACAAAGCTGGTACAGGTTGGAAGTGGCTGCATTTAAATAAAAAGATCTTGTACTGAGTCTGGCTGGGTGGAAGTTAATTTTCTTCATAACAGCTGTATGGTGCTGTGTGTTTTGGACAAAAACAGTGTTAAGAGACCAGTCTTCTGGCTACGGCGGAGCAGTACTTGCACAGCATCAAGACTTTCTCTTCTTCTCACTTCTCAGCCCACTCAGCAAGTAGTTTGGAGTGGACAAAAAGTTGGGAGAGGACACAACTCGGACGGCTGACCCCGGATATCCAAAAGGATATATTCCATGCCACATAGTGTCATGCTCATAAACACCAAGCAGGGGGAGTTGGTCTGGCATGTTACGGAGCTGTTACTCAGAGTGTAGCTGGGCATCCTTCTGTGTGTGGGACATGCTGAGTGGTTGCACCACTTTTTGTTTTCCCCCTTTATCCCCTCTTCCTTCACTAATTACACTGCTTTTATCTCCATCCATGAGTTTTCTTGCTTTTGCTCTTCTTACTCACTCACCTGCATCACTGGGTCAGGAAGCGAACAAGCTGTGTGGTGCTTAGCTGCTGTCTGGGGTCAGCCCATGGCAATTTTCTACAGTAGAAACCAAACAGCAGAATCCCTGCTGAAGTACTCTTGTCTTCCTCTCCTCCTGTTCTTAAATCTCTGAAACTGTTTATTTGTTGACTGAGTTCCTATCTCCGTAGGCAGATGTTGAACAGCCATAATTATTTTATCTGTCCTTACAGTTCCTTATGCAAGCAAGTTATAAATCAGACTCGTGTGGTTACATGCGTATTCCGCAATCTTAACCAACACATCTATGTAATTAATGATTAACACTGATAAACAGATGCAGCCTAGATGAAATGTTTGTGGAACATGTATGTGACCACAATGTTTGGCCTATCCTGTTTCTGCATAATTAATGGTAAGACAAAACAGTTAAGAACTATCCCAAAATTTCCATCGCCATGGTTTTTGTGTATACTAGCGTTCTTCTCTTGTCTTGGAAGAAGGGGCATATGTGCACATTGGAATAAAGATTCCTCAGTTATTTAGATATACTAAAACGCTTTTAGACATACTAACTAAATTATGAAATAGAGGTCTTCACCTTTCCCACCTTGGGAAGTCCCAGGACTTCCCAAAAACATGCTGCCTGTTATATTTGGCAGATATCTCTGAATATGAAAAATTAATGCTGTATTAAGTGGCTTTTTTATTATTACCAGGTGGACGCTAACTTTTTAAATTAACTTCTGTTACCTTTGGGTAATAGAAAATCCCCAATGAGAGGGTATGCTCTTATTGAATTGTGTTCTCCTAAAATGAAGGAGCTCATGGAAGAAGCTTCGTTACTTGTAAGAGGCTTGCAGTTTACATAAGGTGGTGTCAGAAAGGCACTTCTTGTCCAAAGAACTGAATCATGGCCATAAGAGGTTTCAAATCTGTGTTGTCTGCTACTAGCTGAATAAAACGCTGCCTGCTGAAAAACAAACTAGTTCTGCTAGTGGTTAAGAGTTTCCTTGTGTGTTGTTTTGTTTGTTTGTTTTAATTCTATTTATTAGCTTCTTAATTTGGGGTTGTATTAGGATTTTGAGTGGAAAGTGGAAGTTTTGTTTTCTCTGGTGATTTCGGAGGCGATTTAGTGAACACTGGTGCTTTGCCCCCATAGGGACTCCTGGAAGTAACCCAAAGGTACTGAATTATTTTTTTGAGTTTCTTGTCCCGTGCACAAGAATGGGGGATTCCCAGGGCCTCAGTGGATGATAATAATAAAGCTGAGAGTAAAAGGCTTCTGATGTTAAGGCTCTTTGTGAAGGTTAACTGGAAGTCTAGATAGAGAAGCAGAGCTCCAGAGAGAAGCAATTATTTCTAAATTAATCACTGAGAGAGATTTGACCATCATATAAAATTGTCGAAGGACTGAGAAACCTAAACTGCTAATCATCCTGTTCTTCAGGGTCTCCTTTGAGTTCTTATCTTCAGGTGAAACATCATTAAAACAGGAAGACGTTTCTATTTTGATTATGTTTATTGTCTAACTGAATGAATTGATAGCTTGTGGTATTTTTCTAATTTCTTACTATTTCATTTTCAGCTTTCTAAGCCTCCTGTTGTTAGCCAGGTGTCGTATGTGAACAGCTTAGAAAACCTCTTGAAGGAGAAAGCAGAATCTAAAAGGTTTGTTTCTTAAAGCTGCTTTGCAGATTTTGGGATGGAGTGGTGGAAGCTTAGATCCACCTTGTCTCCCTGAAGCTGATGGAGTTTGGGTAGGAGCAAGCTAAGCTTTGCCAGCTGATGCCACCAGCCTCACATCTGACGGATAGACAAGTGCAGCTTAACTGTAAAAGCTGAACGATGGGCTCCTTCCAAGCAATAATGAGTGATTTGTGATAGATCTGTCTAGCCCTTAAGACCCAGACTAAATTTACTGATGCCTTCGTTGTCGGTCACTGAGCCAGCTGGCAGCTGCTGCTCAGGCGTGAAGGAGAAGTGTTTCTGTAGCCCGACTGTTGTAGTTGCTTCAAAGGCATTTGTAGCTGAGTTTTGGTTTCCAAAGTTGTGTAGGCTGTTGGTATCCGAGTAGTTACACAGCTGAGTGAACAGAACTAATGAGTGCTCTTGCAAAAGGTCTTTGGGGTAGAAAGTGTGATGGGGTCTGTGGTAAGTGATGGTGATGGGTCTATATGTGTGATTAACTGCTTTTATTAAAGAATCTGACCCTGGTACCTATGGGCTGACTGACTATGGAGCAGCGAATGCTCCTAGAACTAATACTATTTAACAAATAAAATACTAGGATGATGTTTAAAAAAAAAAAACCCCAAACCCACACAATAAACCATCCAGAAGATTGAAAGTTTTGTGCGATTGCAAAAAATTCTCTCAGAAGTTGGTTGAGTGTATTTGTCTCTGATAAAGTAGCGATTGGATGTGCTGGTGGAAATGCATTAGGCTTTGGGAAACATCCACTTTCTACCCTGGAATAGGCAGGTGCTTGCTTTCTGCCCGGATGCGATGTCTCACATGCTTTTGCCGTGCATAATTGGCTACTGACTCCTAGCTTCACATTCACAGCTTAAATTTTGTTTTCTTCTCTTGTAAATAGTAAATGGTGATCATATGTTCTGCTGCTGCTGTTATTTCAGGGTAGATGAACTAGAAAAGCAGTTACAGGAAGACATACAAAGAAGGGAAACCGATTCTTTAGATGGAGACGATGAGGACAATGCCCGTGGAGATGAAGACCTCTTAGAAGAGCACAGGTCCTTCCAAGTCCAAAACCAATTAATCTAGTTCTTTGCTTTTCTAGCCTTTTTTTCTAATCTGTCTTTTTATCATTTGTTGTTAATAGATTTAATGGGAACCATTTTAATCATCTTTTGGGTTTGGGTGGATTTTTCTTGGACATTACTGTATTTTAACAATTCAGCTTTCACATAAGGCTAATGTGTTCATCTGAAAATAACTGTCTCGCCCAGACAATGGGCCTCTCAATGTTTAAATTCCTAAAAGCACTTTTGGAATTTTTTTGAATTTTACAGGGCATTTATAAAGAAATTTTCAGTGATAGCTGATGCTATACCCGACTACCACCCTGGAGAAGATATATTTGATTTATCAACCTCTGGGAAAGTCTTCAATCAACATAACCTTGACTTGAGGAATTTTAATTTCATCCCTCAGAATCCTATAGAAAAGCTCCTTCTTAGGTAAGAATATCTTCTTCACTCGGCGTTTACTTGTACGACTTTCTTCAGTGTTAGCAGTTTTTAAGATAAAATAATACCTTTGCAGGCAAATGAGCTCTGTCTTACTAAGTAGGCGAGACTGACTCCCTTTCCCCGGCATTGTCCCTTCAGGTTAACTTTACAGAACAGTGAATTGTTGCTTGAAGCTTCTTTCTTTTCTCCTTTGGGATTCTTGAAAAACATCTTAAATGAGGCATAAGGGAAAAAAATAGCTGTTGTGGCCTCTTCCATATTTGTACTGTGTTGGGCTATTGTTGATAATCTGGCCAGTTTGGGGGAGATAAATGCAGAAGTGAAATGTTATAATGAGCCAAAGCTTAGCTCTCCCGAGACAGAAAGAGGACCTTTGTGGTGAACTGACTTGTGACCTGCCAATGTCGCGTTCTGTCCTGCTGGAAGTCTCTGACGTGTGTTCATCCTGAATGGGCTGGGACTCGGGGCTCCACCTGAAGAGGATTGCAGACAGCCAAGATTTCGGACATCTGTTAGATTCAGTCACTGGGCGAGCAGAGCATCTGTGTGTATATAAACAACTGTTGTCAGGATTTGTACTCTATGTTTATGAGCCTGTGAGGCTACAAAGAGCTGGACAAATTCTTGCCTAATGCCACAAGTGCAAATCCTGAAAAATTCTAGTTATTTCAGTTGGTGTTTTATTCCAAACTTGCATCAGTGAAACTGAGATAATTCATGTAATCTTAAGGGGTTTTCTATACGTGGGTGAGAGGAGGAGGAGGAGGGTGGCTTCTCCTCATCTCTTGAGGGAGAGATGTTTGTGATATACTCCTCTGGCTTCAGGGCTCTCTATTAATGTTTTGAAGATCACAAAGACAGAAGCTTCAGAAGTATCTTGTCAATCAGTGACTAGAGGAATGAGAATTAAATGGATCATCCCTTCCAGAAGGCAATTATGATTTAATTGCTTATGCATTCTTCCTAGTTGGCACAGCTGGCATGTACTGGCTGTCCAGTTGGCACGTGGATGTCTTCCTCGCCACTGGCTCAGTCAGACAGGTAGAGGGTGTGTGGAGAAGTCAGGACAGAGATCTGTCGACAGAGCTACCTGTTGTAGTAGGTACTGAGAATAGAGGAGACTCCAGAAGGGTCTGTGGGGAACTGGGTATCATTAATTCAGCTGCTTATGACATACCTGATTTTCTAAAGAAGACGAAAGCTGAAATAATTCAGTAATAAAAATGGCCTATTTTCTGTTCTTCCAAAAGCAACCTTTTGCACCTCACAAACTTGCACAGTAAGATGCACCGTTTGATTGTAATTGCTTTGGTTTGCCAAAATATTTATTTAAAAGTTTATGGTAAACATTTCAAACGAAGTTGTTTGTTTTTCTCTTTTCTTCTAAAAGTGTTGGTAAAAGTCATTGGACAGTAAAAAATCTTATTCACTGGTCTCACTGAGCAAAGCAGCCCAGCTGGGCAGACAGGCACAATGGTTCATAGCACGGCAGCGTAAATCAATGTTTGTTTGAAGCTGATATTCTCTACTAATACAGATGTTTCCAAATCATATAGTATGACGTTCTGGAGAAAAAGATACTTGTTCTAAATCACAAATAAGGTTTAATTACTGTAGTATTTTATGCAGGTAAGAGTGTAACGTCTGTTTTGGATGTTCATATCTCTGTTTGCTGATGATCTGAGGGGTGGGGAAGTTCTTACACTTTGTGAAAGTGTTGATTCAACCACTAATTGATTTTTCTCCTCTTCCCCCCCCCCTCCCATCTTTGTCTTACAGTTCTGGAGTAACACAGCAGCTTTCTTTAGCTATTAATGGTTTTCTGAGTGCTGCTTACAGTTGTATCTTGTGTCCCATACCAATTCTAAAGTGGCTTTTCCAGGTAAGACTATACTATTCATGCAGTTTTACTCTGTGCAGGTATAATATTCTTCCTGGAAACCAGTTGTAGCAGGAAGAATCAGAACAAGTTTGTGAATCTGTTGCATTAGCTTAACAAACTCCTAAATCAAAAACCCTTTTCTTTCTGGGTTCTGATTTGCTCTCCAGTCTGAAATGCTTTGATTTTGAGCTGGGGTTGTTCAGCCTGGAGAAAAGGAGGCTGAGGGGAGACCTTCTCGCTCTCTACAACTCCCTGAAAGGAGGGTGTAGCCAGGGGGGGTCGGTCTCTGCTCCCAAGTCACAGGTGATGGGACAAGAGGAAATGGCCTCCAGTTGCCCCAGGGGAGGTTCAGATTGGAGATTAGGAACAATTTTGACACGGAAAGGGTTCTTAAGCCTTGGAATGGGCTGCGCAGGGAAGGGGTTGAGGCACCATCCCTGGAGGTGTTTAAGAGACGGGTTGCCATAGTGCTTAGAGACACGGTTTAGTGATGGTTTTTGTCAGAGTGAGGTTGATGGTTGGACTCGATGATCTGAAAGGTCTCTTCCAACCCAGACAATTCTAGGTTTCTATGATTGTCGCTAGGGATAGCTTTTTCTCCACACTTTGAGTGACTGCAAAGCTGCTTGTCCCTGTCCATCTTCATATCCATTACTGCATTTGAAAAGGACACAGTACATGCTAGGTGAGAAGAGATTTCAGGATATAATAGTGTGGACCAAATAACAAGCAAATGTTAATCTTATTTCCTTCCACTCTTAAAAAACGAACAAAAACCCCTAAAAATGCTGCAGTATGCGAAGTACCATTTCTACATATATCACCTTGCAAATCATCAGAGATACCCACTTTATCAGATAATTTTCATTTGGAGAAGGCTGACGTGTGGTATGGCTCAAGAATTGTCTGAAGCCATTCTCAAAGGAAGCGTGGTGACTGTCTGCTTTCTAGATGTCTGTGTCCATGTCTAAGTCACCAGGAATTTACATTGTTCTGTTCCTTGCAAAAATGCACCTCTCTTCAGTCTCCGTTCTGTTATTATTTACCACATTCTAACTGTGCCTGAAACGAAAAAGAGAGCTTGTCAAATTGCAGCTCACATCTATTGACTGGCTTTCTGCTTTTGCCAAAAGGGAAACATTTTGTTTCTTTATGTTCCTTCCCTCCAAGCCAGTGAAAAAAATTGCCTTCCACCCCTTGTGTGAGCCCTAGCGTTCCTCTAATAAGGAGGAAGCGTGAGCCAATTCAGCTCACTTACAGAGCAGGAAACTCTCCAGCACTTGAGGGAGAAAAAGAAGAGGAGGTTTTTTCTGGGCTAGTGAAGTGCTTCAGGAAAACTGAACTGTACTTCAGAGTCTTGTTTTTGGAGTTCATAGAACTCTTTTCTGTGAAAAACTAATTCATTGTTTTGCTTTAGTATTACATGTATTCAACTTGCCCATGACTGGAAAAGGTTGTAGTTAACTCTTTTGCCCCTGCTCCTCATCAAGGAGTTCAATTTGATCACAGATGCAAATGGGTTCCAAAGGGCTATGTGATACTTTCCATTCTCTTAACTCTCAGTACCTTCTTATTAACCAACAGATTCCATACAGAGTCACAGCATTCTCATATTGCGAATAATTAATTTTAAAGTATTCATAACATCTGTGCACTGCTTGAAATAATCGATATTCACAATAGTCTGTTCACCGTGGAATATCTTGCTTTAGGGTCTTTGGGGTTGGGTCTTTTCTGTTGCTTTATTTTATTTTGCCAAAGAGTTGGTTTACTTTTTTCTTAATTAAAAGAAAACTAATGCCATCATGCCACTTGGTGTTTGACACTTTGCTTCTTCTCTCTCCACAGATGATGTCTGTTCATCCTGACTATTGTGTTTCCACCCAGATTTTAGACAGATTGATGGAGATAACACTAAAAAATGGTGAGTATTTAAAGGATGGAAAACTGGCCACCTGAATGAAGGCATTTCCCTTCTGTTAAGAATAGAAAGGTATTGGGAGGGAAGTAAAAGGCTCTGTTCTATGATTCTGGCATGAATTTAGGCTCTTCTGTTATTTACGTAATGCACAAACAGTAGGAGTTGGTCTTCCCAGAGTGTGTGCAAGCTGTACCACAGGATGTGGTCCTGGCACGTGTTTGCAAAGCAGTGCATCCAGTACAGAGCCTTTTTAAACTCACTTCTGTTATTTCACAAATAGAATTGACCTGAAGAGGAGCCCAGCCTGCTCAAAAGTTTTACTCTCATTTCTGTCTTTTACTTTGGAAGACACAGACATTCATTTCATAGCTTAACGTCTTACCCAAGATATTTCTCATAGTTATACGCGGTGGGTAGTTTACTTTCCAGATAAATGGCAAAAGTGAAAAGAAACATACACCTGCACAGAAGCACTTTCAAGAATCTTCTTCAGCTCACACTGCTGCTCGTATCTTGTGTGTTTTGCCTTCCTTTATCAGTACTTCCAAATACTTCATCCCTGGAAGTGTGTAAGGCCAGGCTGGATGGGGCTTTGAGCAACCTGCTCTAGTGGGAGGTGTCCCTGCCCAGGGCAGGGGGGTTGGAACTAGATGATCTTTAAGGTCCCTTCCAACTCTGACCATTCTATGATTCTATGATTCTCTAGTACAAATTCCTTTTTTATATTCTCCATGTCTTCACGGCATTCAGATCCACCAAAAGTCACTAATTCATTTAAGCCTGCCAGTTAACGTTGTTAAAGTATGCAGTTCTCTCGAAGTACTTGCTCAGGGCTGTCCAAATTGTATGTCATATTTTGAATCTTGTTTGAAATCAGACTGATTTCGTGAGCTGATATGAGAGGGAATGTAGCCTCCTTTATTTTGTGCTCTGCTGGCATTTAGCTTGGTTCGGAATGAAGGACTCAAGTTGATGAATGACCATTCAAAGAATTAAGGCTGGGAGAGATGGCGGCAGATTGCTGACCTTGGAGCAGGATCACGTAGGCTACAGTTGCTCCCGGAAAGTTGTCTTAACAACTTTAAAATTGCTACTGTGGATCTTTAAACCATTCTGAGACATTCTGTTCCAGTGCTTTACTAATGATGCATGGTTTTTGTCGGTTTTGGTGGGTTTTTTTTTTTCTTTACTGAATTGAACATTGCGATTGAACCTACAGTGTCTTGAGTGTTATGTTCCATTATATTTAGGTGTTTTTCTTGATACAAAATTGACCCAATTCAGAATTCTAGTAACTTCTGCCAATGTTTGGAAAACACTGCATCTAGTTTGATGTTACCTTGCTACCTTAGTGTCCTGTAGAAAATCCTTCAGGCTTTCAGATGCAATCAGGCCTTTTTGCAATGAGCGTTGTTCCTTATTTCTGTCAAATAAGGGAATTCCATGTGTAACATTTGTATTCTAGAAAACTTGTCAGCTTTCAAATTTTATTTAGCTCTGCTTCCAGTCGCACTATGATAACACCTCTTACTTGTACCTGCACGGAACAGTAATCTATGTATTCTCAAAAGTAAATATTGCCTCCTTGCTTCTTCTGCAGTTTGTGATAGAAGACAGCTGTGAGGGAAAATGGGTGGAACTTTTAAGTAATTCACCTGTTCCATAGATAAGATGTTTCTCTAGTCTAAAATACTGTGTTAGGCTACCTTAGGCTACCTTTTTTTTTCCCTCGTGGTTCTGAGAATAAGCATATTGTTCAATGTACTGACTCTTCTGGGATGAGAGCTGGTAGAATTGATACAGATTGATGAGTTCCTTTGTTTCCCTTAAAAGAAGGAAGTAATGCTAAGAACTAGATTTAATAGTAATCCATTCCATGTCTTTTACTTGCAGCTTCCATCAGTGATGAGCAGTCTAAACCATGGATTCCTTCACTGGCCGATGTGTCAGCTGCTTTTGTCAATATGGGTGTTGCTTTTAGATCACTCTTTCCGTTGCAGCATCTTCAGCCCAGCTTTAATGAGTGTGATATTTTGTAAGTGTTTTCCTTTTGATATTTATTGCTTAGATCCTCTGAAAGCAAGTCCTGTGCTTAGAATGTGGAATCGGAAGGTTTTCTTTTATTTCCTTTCCCTTCCCATCAAGCCATACTCTTCTTTAAATTCTCAGCTCAGGTCTTAATAAGAGTAAATAAGCCAGAACTTTAAACAACATCTTCCAGGTAAGGATTCAGCAAACCAGAGCATTGTCCTTTGTCCTGCACCTTCCTAATGGTGGTTTACAGGAATTGTTGCCAAAACAGTTGGGCAGAATTGTAACTAATGGGTTACAAGTTAAGATAGGTGTGTGTGCTCTGCAAATGAGGAATGTTTTGATTTGAAGGTGAAACGTTGGTTTTTTGGTTTTTAGTTTTTAGTTGGTTTTTTTCTTCAGTTTGTTGCAAATAAGTCTTTGAGAGCTTTTAAATTATTGATTTATAGCTCAGATCAGTGTCTCTTTTATTAGAAGTGAGATGGAAGAAACAGTGAGTAAACAACAGCCAAGAGGAGACCTAACCTGTGCCAGTCCAGCCTTCTCCAGTCTACCAGAAAACAATTTAATTAATGTGATTAAGGTGAGAAAACCTCCAGTTAGTGTGGGAGGGGGGTTTGTGTTAGTTTTGTTTTTATTTTTTGAGGGGGTGGTGATGGGGTTTTTTTTGTTGTTTTCTTTTGGTTTTTTAGCAAAAAGCCTGGTGTGTTAACCTAGTCCTGGGAATGTTTATGAGTAGATGCTATCCTGGTGTTTCAGCTTCACATCCAGCAGGCTTCTTGCAAACCTTAGAGCTTCCTTTCCGTTGGCTTCACTCACCACTGCACAGTTCTGCTGCCTCCATTTTCCAGCTGTGGCACTTTATCAAGTGCCTCTGCTCCCTCATGTAGAAGAAACTATCCATTTCTGTGTTCAGTGGAAATGGGAAGGGGAGTTGGTGTTGGGTGGTATGTTTTATGCTGCCTCGTGAGACTGTAGCCTGAATCGTAGAATGCTTAGAGTTGGAAGGGACCTTAAAGATCATGGAGTTCCAACCCCCTGCCCTGGGCAGGGACACCTCCCACCAGACCAGGTTGCTCAAAGCCCCATCCAGCCTGGTCTTGAACCCCTCCAGGGATGGGGCAGCCACAGCTTCTCTGGGCAACCTGGGCCAGGCTCTCACCACCCTCACAGGAAAGAATTTCTTTCTAGTGTCTAAACTAAATCTCCCCTCTTTCAATGTAAAACCATTACCCCTTGTCCTATGGCTTCACTCCCTGATCAAGAGTCCCTCCCCATCTCTCCTGTAGCCCCTTCAGGTACTGGAAGGCCGTTATAAGGTCTCCCTGGAGCCTTCTCTTCATGCTGAACAACCCCAACTCCCTCAGCCTGTCTTCACAGCAGAGGTGCTCCAGCCCTCGGATCATTTTTGTGCTGGTCACACTTCACAGACTAGTTCTCTGTGATTAATGGTTGTATGGTGAAATACTGACTTTATAACCCATTTCGGAGTTCTATGTGGTAGTATTTTAATCTTCCTAACATCGCTTCCTTAGAGATTTTTAAGTGTAAAAATCACTCAGTTTGAGGAAGCACTCAGAGCATCTCCACTAGAGACAGAATACACATCTCGTGATTAATTTGCGTTCTGTTTTATGCACACGTGCTGTGTTGTAAGTAACCCATGTGATAATACTTGCGTGGAGAAAAATCTCTTGATTTATGTTTTCGGTATTGTGTATTTATGAAGTCTGTCAGTCTTTCATTTGGTTAGATGAGGATTGTCTGTGCAGTGGAGAAGGATCTTTCCTACTCCTGTGATGTCCAGGGAGTACTGGCATCGTTCAAAAGATGAGTCTCCAGCAGGTATTAAAAAAAAAAGTGCAGTTACTGGTGGACGGGGAGATGTTAGTACACAACAAGAACAATATATCATTTGAGGCGCATTTTAATGCGGGGGTGGCAAACTTTAAGTTCTCATCATACTTTAAGCTAAACCAATTTCAGATTTTAATGCTTTTTATTTCTTTTAAAGTTTCTAGGTTTCTGTACAACGGTAATTCAAGGTGGATATACTGATCAAGAAATATTGCTGCTGCTTCTATTGCTCTTTAAAATAAGCTTGGAGAAACAGTTGAAGCAAATTCCTTTGATAGATTTTCAGTGCCTTTTCATAAAGCTTCTGATAAGCATAAAAGACTGGGATACAAAGGTAACTAGTCACAAATAATTTTCTTGTACTAGATTAATGAAACTGCACCTTAATTTTCAAGAAACTTCTGAAGTTTTCATTTTTTTTCTTGATATCAAAGAAAATATTTCTTGAAAATGTAATATGAACAAATTGGGACCTTTGCATTTGTGTGAGATTTAGGAGGTGGGCGGATATATCGAGGGGGGTTTTGTCGCATGATATTGTGTCCTTATCCTCGTCCTCTTCTGCAAGGGGACTGTCATATTGAACTTAATCTTGTATTTACTAAAATAGCTATATGTTTAAAATGGCTCTCTGAAAGAATGAAGAAAAAAGTGTACTAAGCTGATAAAATGTCATGAAAAGCGATCTGATCTCAACTACCCTGCTGTAAAATTGTATTTACCAAACTTAACTACAGAAATATCTTTATGCATGTCATCTCTTATTAGCCCAATTCCTTCTAACGCTTCTGTTGTGTATGTTTTTAGATAGTAGATGTGTACTCCTTTGCAAATAAAACAAATGGTCACCGTATCTGTTCTTCAGTAATTTTCAAGATTTCTTTGTTGTTGTTGTTGTTGTTTTAAAGATGCCTGAGCTCTGCCTGGCAGTGAGTGAACTCTCCAGTCACCACCATAATCTCCTGTGGCTGGTTCAGCTGGTCCCTAGCTGGATAATACGTGGACGGTAAGAACACAGTAACATCAGAAATATGTAGTATCATTAACAGCTAATTTATTTGAATCATTAATAGCTGGTTTATTCGCGTAAGCTTAAAGTTGGATAAATGCAGTAGGCGCTTAAAAAGAAAAAAAAGTATTTGGGTTTTCTCTCCTGTTACAGACTTATGTGCAGTTCTTATTATGTACATCTATAGCTTCTTGATCACCTCTCCTGCAAAAAAGGGTTGTTTCACATTTTGTGTGGTTTTCTGGACTGCAAAATTCCTGGTACTCTACGGTAAAGAAAGGCTTAAAAACTTCACAGTCTGACATCTGTCACCTACTCTTAATTCTTCACTGAATGACCAAAAGTTACATTTTCTTTGGGTCATTCACGTCTATGTTTGAGGTCAATCTGTTACGAGTTCTCTGTTTTTGAAACAAATTAATTATAGTGTAGCTGAGTGAGGAGAAGGAATTGGCTCCTCATTTTCAGGCAGAAAAAAAGCTGCGATGAGATAAGGTTACTTATATTTTAAAAGCCCCTTTATTAGTTTGATAGCACCTATATTCAGGAAATCTGCTTTAATAGTTATAAGGACCTTTCTGTTTAGGGAAGCCATGCTTAGCCTCATATACTTCGTAGAAACAGTGTGGATTTAGGAAGTTCTCTGGGAAATAACTTTTTAAAATTGTTTTTCAGGGAAGTAAGAAGACGTCTTAGCCTAGTGATTATTTCAAAGCTGCTTAATAAAAACCATATAGGGATACCTGATGACAGTGACAAGCAGGTACTGCATGTGTTGTGTATAATTTGAAAGTTTAGAAAACATGTTTATTATTATTTGGATTTAAGTATGTTTTAATACTGTAAGCCTATTTTCAAGAACCTTGCGAAATGACCATTTAGTAATTTTTAGTTTAGATTAATATTAGAAGTATTTTTTTCAAGCTGTGTGTAACCTGCATGTTCTGCGTCTTGTAAATGCAGTATTGTTTATGTGCCTTAATACTCATTTTGGACATTGAAGGAAGCATAGACCTTTTTCTAGTCTTCCTTTTGTGTTTATGTAGACTCTTTGTTTTCGTAGGGCTGATCTTTTAATGAGGCAATGTACAAACACTTAGTTTGTGAATAGTCAAAAATTACCCAAAGCATGAAAACCTCAATTTTAGTTAAAAATCCCTTTTTATATTCCTGTCTTAGTGGACAAATAATGCTGTAGTGGCACTTGGTTTCAATTTTCCATTGCCAGTAAACCAGCCCAATTTGGTAATGCTTGTATTTGTAGATGTCTCTTCTGCTTCAGTATCTGGTGTACATGAAACCTTCTAACCTGCTAAAGAAGAAGAGAGAAGGACTGGAGCAGCAGAATGCCGATGGAGACCACCTTCAGACAGAGCTAGAACAGGAGGTATAGAGCAGATAGTGCATTTTTTGCACTTCTTATCAATCTTCTACAATTTTGAGAACATTGATTTTAATCAGTTCTGTACCTGGAACTGTAAGTACACTATTTTGTTGCTGTTCATCTGTATCAGTTAAAATATTATTAATGTTCAATTTTGATTATAGTCGGGGGGAAGGAAAGAAGTAGCGTGTGACAGAGGAAGCAGTATTAGGCTGTGTTACAAACAGGGCAATCATCATATTTTCTGCAGAGCTAAGGCACATGGATGTCTTGAGTCCTGTCTTCTGTAATCGGAGGACCATCCTCCCTCCATTCAGATGTAATCAGTGGAAACTGATGCCGAGCCAGACCTTCACCTGCAGGCTTCAGAAAGAGATTTATAAATATCTTATGAATCTTTTTTCATAAACAAGTATTAGAAAGATTTAGTATTTTCCCCCATCCAGAAACTGAATATTGGTTTGGTTATTTGAGTCTATCATAAAATCTCTTAGCAAGTATTTTGATCTGGATGTATATGATAGGAAAATAAAGCCAACTGCTGAATTTAGTTTTCAGTAATTAAAACTACAGAAAGCTTTGTAGGTTACTTATCTAACTTACAACAGTGTAATACTGTTTTAAAGTGTTTCTAATATATGAGAGTCCTGTTTCAAATTAGTTATTTAGGCAAATGTGTAGACGTACTTGTCCATTTATCTGGCTGTTGGAGGAATCATTCCAGAAAGCTGAGATGATGCTATATCTAGCTGTGATGAGTTATGATTGTGCTTTGACTGCTAAAGCTCTGTTGGTTTCTCTCCAGGCATACTACCTAATCTACATCCTCCTCCATCTAGTCAGCGAAGCTAGTTTCTTCGATGTTGTAAATTCTAATCAAAGGGTAAGTAACTTCGGCGGCTAGATCTTTAGATTTTAAAAGGCTGTTTATCATGCACTTTTGGTCTATTTTGGTGAGAGCTATCATGTGATAGAAGATCACCGATGGATAAAAGCACGGGGGAGAAGCTTTTGTTCTGGGGCAAAGTAAATGCAGAAGAGCTTTCTCTGCACTAAGTGCAGAGAAAGAAACCTCTTCTACATTTCTGCTAATTGGACTGCCTCAAAACATAAGGCTGTGGATCAGCAGACATTCATTTTGTTAATCTTTCTCAGAAAGTAACTGGAGATTAATTCAACATAGAAATTCTAAGAAGTCCAATGAGCCTATGAACTTTTGAAGTAGGGTTGAAATTTTTTCAATCTAGAAGAAAATCGCTTTGAAAATATCCAATAAAACACGTTCAAACACATCCCGGTGTTCTGTGCTGGAGTGCAGCTGTGCAGCGGGTGAGAGTTTGGGACTGTCTCTCTTCTGCTGTGATAGTTCCCTCACGCTGTGTGGTGTGATCATCTGTGAAGGTAATAGCTTCTGCTTAGCCTTTCGCTAATCCTATTCAGATTTCTGGGATCATTTGCTGCCAGTTCCTTGCTGCAAGGTGTTTGTGGACGCCTTCTGCCCCGTGGAATCGCTCTTGGCTGTTAAGAAATCTGACACATGAACTGTTTGAGGGAGGCAAAGCAGGAATGTTTGGTTACATTTCAGGGCTTAAGCATCTCAGTTTCCTACTTGATGCGAAAAGATAATCACAGAGTAGAATCTGAAATAAAAGCGTAATTGGTAAAGCAAATATATTTGTATTATGATGATCTTTTGAGATTGTTTTTTACAACTGCCTTCCTGAAGATTTGTGGAGAACTTGATCTTTTTTTACATTTTTTTTTTAATGTCTCTGTATTTCTTAATGAAGAAAGTCTATTATTCACTGACCTTTTAGCCATCAAATGGCAAGGGGGTGTGGCTGAATATTGTGCAGGCTAGACTCTGTATAAAATCAATAAAACTATTTTATTTTTGGTCCTCTTCCAGTTATATGGGATAAACTGGGATGCTCTTGAGACACCAGCAAATGTTTATAAGTAGAATTTCAGCATGTCTCACCTCTTCTGCAGAGTGGAGGCTCTTTGCAGCTGTTCACTGGGGGATTGAAAACAAGAATTTTATGAAGGAATTCACAGAATGCGAAAGATCTTGGGAGTCATTATCAGGAGATTATGGAGTTGTAAAACTGCCTTATTAAAGTAATCAGAAACTTAGAAATAAGATCAATGCATAAACCTTGAATGTATTTTACCTGCTCAGCCAATTCCTACAAAAGAAAATTACCTGAGTTGTCATTACTGAAAAGGTTATTTTTAGCTATTGAAACTTCAGAACTTTTTTTTTGCTGATAACAGATCTGAATGGCGCTATGTTTGATACTTTGGGGACAGAAAAGATTTACAAATTAGCTAGTAGGAACTTTAAAATTTGTGATGTATAGCTCTGCTATACTTTGAAACTATTTTTTTAAAGCTGTTTGAACTGGTTTATTGGGTGCACCTAATAGAGGATCTTGTTGTCTTTCTTTTCCCCCTCCATTACTGTACATTTCTGAGAAGATTTCATATTGAAGCATGCAATTTTTAAATTGAAATAATATTTTAAGAAAGCTTTTGGTTTTGATGTGGAGAATTTAACTAGCTTTACGCTTTTGTCTTTATTTAGCAACACTTACTGAAGCTTTGTGGTGCCTTAGATAAGCACATAAAATGTGATATTAGGGAAGATGCAAGGCTGTTTTATCGAACTAAGGTAAGACACAAATTGGTTTTTTGAGGTGTTTTTTGGTGTTTTTGGTGCGTGTTGTTTCCTCATCCTGGCACTGGAAATTCTAAGAGTTTGGGTTTTTCCTGATTTCTCTGTCTGCATCAGGTCTTTTCACGTACATAAATACATGTCCCTCTTAATGCACTAAAAATACTCTTTTTGCTAACAACGGGACCCTTTAACAACTGTAAAATGTGAGCTTGTCATCTTTTTAGCTCAGCATCTTAACTTTCATACCCACAGAGTTTCTTTTCCCAGCAGTCATTGGTAGTTGACTCTACTTTTAAGAGCAGAGGCTACGTGCAGGGCAGGATACAGAGAACTGAAAAACGAGCTTATCTTGCATGTCTCTGTTTTATTTTAAAATTAATGAGTTAGTTAAAAAACATTGTGGATTTAAGCCAACAGTATACGTGATGCAGCATCAAGCTTGGATAATTGCCTTTCCTTTGCTTTGTGGTGTGAGGCTTGCTCATGATAGTCCTAATTTTGTGACTTCCATGCTTTTGCATGCCGTTGTAGCAAGCCAAGTCAGATCAGCGATGAAGTGACTGACCTCAGCTTGAAAAGCCTTGGCTTCTTCATGGCTTCTTCAGCTTTAAATCAATCATTTGCAGTTATGTGCGTGTCATGGAATCGTCTAGGTTGGAAGGGACCTTTAAGATCATCTAGTCAAGAAGATTTTTCTTTTCTATTGTGTCAGATCAGTAGAGCACGGATCCTTTTAACAAGTTAATGGATCTTGCCTTGGATTTTTGTATCTTGGGCTGCTTTCACTTTTGTTTCTCTAACCCTTGCACTCGGGGGAAAGTCTTACTCTGTTTTTTCCCCATCACTTCATATGTGTAATGGTACAGTAACTTCCAGAGGACACCACTGTGCTGGGTTTTAACACAGATCTCAGTTCTGAACGGCTTGGATTTAAACTACTGCTTGAGGTTATGAAAAACCCAGTTTTACGTGTAAGGAATTCATATCGGAAGCAGGCGGTGCTGCAGAGTTGGCTTTCATGATTGCCGTTGCAGGCACCTTCTCTAGGTACAAGATCAGACTTGTGTAACAAACCCAACTCACCCGGAGGATGAGGTGAGCGTTTAGAGGCCAGAGGCTCGTATGCTGGTTCCAGACACTTCACGTGGGGAGTCACGTGCCTGCAATGTGTTTGTGTGGAGTTAAACTTTGAATTCGGAGTCCCAAATTACGGCCATATGGCTGGAGTTGAGGTGGTGATTCTTTGTGCCAGCTGTAAAATTGTGCCCTCCTGGTCAACCTGGGGTCTTGGATTATCTGGGGTTTTGTGGGTTTTGGGGGGTGGGAGGCAGGGAGGGGTACGATTTTGGCTTTTTTGACATAAATGGCTAAAGTAATCAATCTGAATTTACAGGTAAAAGATTTAGTTGCTAGGATATATGGGAAATGGCAAGATATGATACAAACCACTCGGCCTACTCAGGTATTGTAAAGAAGCCTTTTTCTCTCTTTTCCTATTGCTGGGTTCATTTAACTCATTTTTTTAGCATTTGAAAATAGCATAGTCTTTTAGAGACTTTTTTTTTTTTAAATGGCGCGGCTGTGGAATATACATAGATGTATTAGAGTAGATTTTAATTAAAATTCTTACTTTGCTAGCTTCAATAAAGCCAAGATTTCACCTTTATCCTTCAAAGTGCTGGTTTTGTAAATGGCTTGTGTAATACACTGAAATGCTAGTAGGGAGTCAAGTCACAGGGTCTGTCTCTGATTATAGTTATTAGCAGATGCTTCGAAAAGGACGTTGGAGCAGGAATGCAGTGATACGCTTCCTGCTGTGGTCTGGCGCTGTGTGACACTGAGACCATTCGAGTCCAAGGCTCTATCCACACTGTGTTTAATGGCTCTTGATAACTACTCCCCCTTTGAACGTGTCAAATTTCATGCAACGATTAGGAAAAGCCTTCCATGCTCTGTAAAAGTATGCGGTAGTAAATAATGTCATGATTAGTCTGTCATTAATATTTGCCTTGGTGGAATAGGTGGGTAATTTCTGCTGATACCCAGAGTTCAGAGCTGTTTTTTCCAGTCTAGGGTTGTAAGGTTTCTTTTGTAATGCGATCAGACCGACTGTCTTGTCTTGGAATATAAAGCTACCTGTCTTGGAAAAGCTTAGCTTTCCAGTAACGTAGTTTATTGCTTACATAAAATTTAAATTACGCATATATGCTTAGTATTGATTTTGGTTAAAAATTGTGTAATCAATTGTTTGTCTGTAAAGACTATTATTCACTCCTAACAATGTGCAAAAGAGACATAATTTGTAGTGTGTGTGATATTTCTCGTTATAGAGGGGGAAGGGAATTAGAAAATAACACGTGGCTGCAGAAGCTACTTAGCAATGGATGAAAGTTGATAAAAATGCAGTTCTTTCCGAGTTGTTTTTTTTCAGAGCTATTTGGGGTTGATCCCCACATATGGGGAAACTGGCAAGTGTTTCAGAATAAAATTCTAGGGATTTGCAACACGTTGTGGTCATCTCAAGTGAAGCATTTGCCGACTCTTCTGTCATTGGTTTTCTGACTTGGTTACTATTTTGTTTTTACTCTTTAGGGAAAACTGCATGACTTCTGGGAGCCAGATTCATGAAACCTTGCCTAGTTCAGGGAAAATAACAGAAAAACTCTGAAACCAAGGAGGATGTAGAATGAATGGAGCTTCACCTTGGTCGGAACAGAAGAAATCAGTCACCTGAGTTAGAAGTTGAGCTTGATTCAGGCAAATACTAGGAACACAAGGATCTAATTTGATTAACATTGTTTTTAATACAAATACACTAATTCTGAAAAATTGAAGTGGGTAAACTGAAAAAAAAACCCCAGCTATTTCTATAGCCCTGTCTGAATTGGCTAGAAATATTTTATCGTATTGAAACCTGAGGGAAGCTTTCTTGTTCCCGTTGTTAATCACAAGAGTTAGTTGAAAACCATATGTACTCGTTTTCTTGCCAGCACACACCTGCAAGCGTTGTTTTGGGATGGCTGGGAAAGAGCTGCCCTGTGACATTGAATGTGAGCTCAGAAACAGTGTTAGACCGAGCAGGCGAGGAGGTGGTTCAGAACTGGGGTGAGTTAACAGAACTGCCTGCGCACGTTAATCTGCGAAGCATAATTGGTGTGACCATCCAGTGTCTCTAAAACATATGAAATACGGCAGTTGCATGTGAGCAATTGACTGTTCTCGTGTTCGTTTGAGGGTGGAAATAGAGCTGAAGAGTGGCTGTGCCCGAACAGGTTAAGTGGATGCTTCTTTCCTCTGTGGTTGTGTTTTATCCAGTAACAAAACAGAATTTGTTATGACAGTGACGCGTTCATTTTAACTGAAATTCCTCACCTTCCGACATTATTTGTGCAGTGGATGTGACTGCACAGAAAGCGTTTCTATGAGACCAAGTTATAAATGAAATCTTATTACACCAGTAGTGTTGTTGTAAGTGCTTTTTTTAAGAAAGAAGCATATTTGTTACCTGGCTTCAGCACTTTCTCTAAAGGGAGAAAATACTAATTCTAAAATAGCCGCTCAGTGGAGATTTGAGGAGCTGAGCATTTGGCCCGTGTGTGTAAAAGCTTTGGGTGCCGTGGGAGGTCCGTGTTCTTTTTTATGTGTACAAAGCTCCAAGAGCTGCTTGTGAAATAACCAGAGGAAGATGCGGTCTCCTTCTGCACTCTCTGTGCAAATGCCATTA
Organism: Numenius arquata; assembly: GCF_964106895.1. Lineage (NCBI taxonomy): Eukaryota > Metazoa > Chordata > Aves > Charadriiformes > Scolopacidae > Numenius > Numenius arquata. The sequence goes on along the minus strand of NC_133590.1, from coordinate 2,987,996 downwards.
TTTCAATCTTAACACTGTGGGTTTTTTCTGTAGGATGTCTGTGTATATATGAAGAGAAAGTTTAAAGTATTGAGTAGAAGCACCAGCTGGTGCTTAACAAATGAGATTTTTAACAATACCAACATGTGCGTTTTATAATACTGTTTCCTTTTAATTTTTGTAGATTACTGTCTTGTCTTGTATGATGAATTCCCTACAACTTTCCAAGATGAGAATGTAAAATAAGGCTAAAAAAAAAAAAATCACCTTCAGATTTAATTATGTATATTTCATATAAAGGAACTGCTATAGAATGGACACACGTCTTCTAGGGAAGGTGTCTTATTTGCAAATTCATATTAAATGTTTTGTCTTTCATTTCAAGTGTTAGGGAGTCAGCCTGAGACTGTAGCGGCTCCGTGCCCTTCACAGGGTAATCGGCTTATCTTCCTTCAAACAGAAGTTACGCTGGTGACATTGTCCAGGGGGGAAGGAGGAGAAAATCCTTTTTTTTTTTGTTGTTGTTGGGTTTTTTTTGTTTGGTTTTTGGTTTTTTTTAATCTCAACATGTTATTTAAGAATTGGAAGAATCTACCTCAAAGGGTATCTTTGTTTTTGGCAATAGAACTGCTTAAAAAAAAAAAAAAAACAAAAAAAAAAACAACCATGGTGGTATATAGGTATGGGAATGCTTTCCTTTTCTCTGCCTGGCTCCGATAGTGGATGGACCTTCCCTCTGGTAGCAGTTGCTTACTCCGTTGAATATATTGTATGTAATTTTATTAATGTTTATATTTCTTCCTCACTAATGTTGTATAAAGTTTAAAAATCTTGCAGAATGTTTACTGTATGTAGTGTGTATATATTTTTCTTACCATGTAAAGTGTAAGTTGCTGTCCTGTATATTTTGGAGAAGGAAAGGGGGAGGGTGATGAACAGCTTTTGTACTGCAGTTCAAGCACGTTGAAACTGCTGGGGTGTTTTTTTCCAGATATGAAATAACCACTTTGATATTTACTTTTATTTAATAGAACAAATAAAACCAGACATGCTTTTCTAATTAAATGTCCCCGGACAAAACGGGCACGCCTCAGCTCTGTCTCACAAGAAAGATGGCGGTGGGTCCTATTTTGGTCTTAGGGCCACACACACACGTTGTAGATCTTTGGGCTTGCGGCTGAGGAGCCTACTATAAATGGAGAAAGTTATTCCTAGCTCAGCCAGCCCTGGGTTTCCATGCCGAATGCCTGTGTAGACATCCTGGCTTTTTCCCTTTCTCCCCCCCCGCCCCTCCTTCCCACTTTGTCCAGACTTTTCTTCCATCTGTTTTTTAGCCGAGGAGGAATTCCCCAGTTGCTTGAGTCTAGAGGTGGGTTGAATGGTGGGAGCTCACGGGTATCCGTACGGAGACGATCCCGCAGAGCCTTGGCGAGGGACGCTGAGCCCAGCGCTGCTTCGGGACTCCTGGAAATGAAACAGCAAACCCGCTGCCGTTGTGTTTTATGCAGACTCATTTGGTGGCCCCCAGCCAGGAGTCGCGTGAATGGGAAAAGGCTGTTTGCACAGGGAACGTCGTTACTGCTTTGGTTGATTTGTCTTCAGATAAGAATTTTTGCACTGAGGTTTTGTCTTTTGGTATTATGTTGGCTGTATTAAGAGCCATGTTATCTCATTTCATGTGAAATTAGGTGCACTTTATTGCAGTAATCACAGACACACAAAAAATTAAAAGCTGGCTATAAAATATACCTTTGTGTCTCTGCCTGGTTTTTTTTTTTTTTTTCCTTATTTTCTGCCAAGCCTCTGTATGGCTTAAAAATAATAATAATAAAAAAAGCTTCTGGCTTTAAGTGGAAGAAACCTGCCAGGGACACTTTTTGCACATCTCCTGCTCTCACGGTGCCTGTTGGGGAAGTTGGTAATGGAGGGGGATTTCGGGAGTGATTAATGACTCGCAGGTAGCTCTGGCTGAAGGTCAGTAGGACGCGTACCCTCCATTGATGCGGTGGCTGCGGGAACTCTCTGAAGTCCCCGGCGCTGATAGTTGAGCTTGAGAGAATATCTTTGGGGGGAAAAAAAAGCAGATGACTGGAACAAACGCTGTGTTTCCAGTATGCCGTTCTTCCCGGCCGAGCAGCTGCTGAGATTGCCTCATGAGAGGATTTTAGAGGTGGAATCCATGAGAGGATTTTCCAATGTGGAAAAAGACCTATTTAATAATGAGGGCTGGCTACTGCAGTGTTAATCAGAGGAGCCCGTGCTTAGCATCATCTAGCAGCCAGCTCTGGGTCTTCAGAGGTGACCTAGCCTAGGGGTGGGCTCTAGGCACTAGAGACCACTCTGTCTCTTGGAAGATCAGGCAGATGCTTTCAGGCAGTTGGGTTACAGAGAGGACTCTTCTGCTGACCGCATCACTAGCAGGAAAGCTTCAAGCCACAGTATTAAGGCCGGTTTTGTATGTTTTAGGTTTCTTTTTTCCACTGTCTTTTAGTGTTTGTGTGACTTTGTTTTCTGCTGGAAGGGACAAATTGGAAAGGGTGTTGCTGGAGGTGACCCTCCTAATTCTTCTGGGGACTTGGTCCTTGGGCTCATGAGCTCTTGAGAAACCTTCTTGCCCAAAGTTTCCCAGTGGAAAACGAAGTTCCCCAGCAGCTTGTGGCACTGGTGTGTCGGTGCTGGTTTCGGTGTCCCAAAACGAGGACAGGCTCTCGGGACTGGCTGGCGTGCTGTGTGGGGAACCAGCCTCACAAGAGGATGATGAGCTTGTAGGAGCCTTGGGCGGCTGCTGTAGGATCCACCCTTGGAGCTCCAAAGGGGCTGCCCGGAGAGGTCAGACAATCATTAATGGATTTAGCTCATTCCTTGTGGTTTAAGCTATCAGAACGCTCTTAATGACATTCAAATTGCCCTTTTCCCATCTTTCCCCCCGGGCTGTGAAATACCTTGGTGTTTTGCCTTGTGGATGTTTTGCCAGCTTTTCTGGTGGGGCCCCTTCTTATCTAAGTGTTGAAAAGGGCTTTCAGTGTGGGGGCTGCTGAGGAGGGGGAGGATCCTAGAGAAAGTAAATTCCTCGAAGGGCTTCTCCTCGCGGAGGTGCTTTTAGTTTTGCCTGACTGCTGCTTTTTTCAGCCAGCGCTTCCTCGCCTTTGCAGTAAGGAATTTGAAAGGGAATAATTTATCTGCCATCAAAAGCAGGGCTGAGGTGGTGAGAGAAGAAAAACATTCGCATCTTCCTACCTTGACGTTTTGGTCTGGGTGCTGAAAGCTGGTCCCCATCCTTCCAGGCTCCTGGTGAAGGATGTATTTCCAGGTGACTTTTTTTTTTTTTTTTCCTTTTTTTTTTTTTTAAGCAGCGTTTGGATGTCTCTTTTGAATGCCTCCCCTTGTCCTCTGCCTGGTGAGCCGCTGCTGGGGTTTCACCTTCGGCTTCCCTGCCGCCTCCCAGTTCCTTGTGGGGAGGTCATAGGGGAGGGGATGGAGACTGGAATTGTTCCCTTCCTTGTCATCCAGGCGTCTTCGCCATCAGCCTGGGGGGAGACCTCCAGCTTTTTCAAGGCAGGTTTGGCCGGTGGGGTGTGTAGGGGAGGGCTCCTGGCCACGGGACACGGGGCCACGCTCGCACACCCTCCTCCCGGCCCTTCCCGTTGGGTGGCTGCAGCTGAAGCCGGGCGAGCGATGCTCCTTCCTTCTCCCAGAGAAGAGCAAAAAGGGTAAATAGATTTTTTTTTTTTTTTTTTTTGCTGCTTTTGTGCAACTGGGCGAGCGTCCCTTCACCCGGGGGCTGCGAGCCGGGGCTCGGCTTGCAGGCTCCACGGCTTCGCCCCTAGGTCTCGGGCTCTCTTCTCTCAAACCCCGCTTGGAGATGAAAGTCCTGGCTCTCGGGGTGCAGGCAGGAGCAGGGGGAGCCCTTTACTCTCCAGGCTGACCACCAGGCTGCAGTTGGAATAAAAATAGTATCTTCAAGCTGCCGGGCTCGGCAGCGGGGAGGGGACGGCTAGGCATTAAGTTTTGTGCTTTATTCACGCTGCGGGCTTTTATAAAGGTGGTGTAAATCATCCCGGGCGGCCGTGGGCTCTTCAGACGGCATCGTTCAGGCTCTCGGAGACATTGATCCGCGAGCTGGAAACCCAGCCTGGCCCTTCTGCCCGGGGAGAGGCCTGGCAGGTGGGGATGCCGAGATGCCGCGCCGCCCATCAGCTCTGCTCCCCGTTTGTGGGGCGCTGCCTGCCCTCCCCCCACTCCCCTGTGTACTAACCTATTTTATTTTTTTTTTGGTATTTTGGGCTCCAGCATTGTTATGGTAAGGTTTTTTTTCCTTTCCCCTCCAGTTGATTTTTCTCTTATTAGCCCATTTTTTTTTTTTATTTTTTTTTTTTCATGCCCTCATTCTGTTTTTCCCTGCAGTAGGCGAGCACCGTTTGCTGAGAAACTGTGTCAGCCTTCCTCGTAATTAAGAGTCTGGCAGGAGCGAGCGGCGACGAGTCATTCTGGAGATGACGCTTCCAGTTTGGAGCTGACAGCGAGCCGGGTGCTGCGGCCGGGGATGCGGGAATGTTCTCCGGCTGAGCCGGGCAGGGAACAGGAGCAGTGAGTACCCCGGGTACATCTCGGCTGGGGACTTTAAACTCTTGTCCTCTCAAAAAACAGCTCCGGGAATGATTAAAGTCTGAATTATGTCACAGGTTGAGGCCATCGGGAGGGAATCTGCATATATATATGTGTGTGTGTGTGTGTGTGTTTAGGGCAGGAATAAATTGCAGTGGCTCTACATCGGCTGGGTCTCTCCAGCTCGGAAAGAGTTGTGATGTTGGAAAGTGAGATGGAGAAGCTCGACAACGAAATGGCCTAAAAAAAAAAAAAAGGGTAAATAGAGAGAAGTTGTTCAACGCTGCTCTGTAATTTGGCCTCAGACTCTGCAGTTCTTTTATTAGCGGGAAGGCTCAACGCAAACAAAAAGAGACAGGAGCTGGGGATCTGCTTGCCTCAGGATGTTGCGGATGCTAAAAGCTTAGAGGTTGAAAGAGCTTTTCGCGGCAGAAAAATCCATCAGGGTCTATGAAATCAAAGCCGCCACCCCCGGCTGAGAGAGCTTCTGGCTGCTGATCCCCGGGGGTTGAGAGGGAGTGTGCCGGGGAGGGGGGACACACGGACCCCAGGCGTCCCTCCTGCCCCTCTGCCCCCCCCGAGAGGCCGCTCGGATTTTGGTCCAGCGTGATGGGCTGCCTTTATGCTTTACGTGAGTGGCTGAGGGGTTTCACGTCGTGCCTTCTCGCAGTTTCCAAACCGCCTGTCGTGTCCACAATCGTGTCTCTCCTGCTCTTGAGACAGAAGCTGCTCTTGACGGCGCTGCCAGCCCTCGCGCAGGAGGAGCCTAGCGAGGTGGTAGGGGCTCAGATGCCTCGTGTGGCTGAAGGAAACCCAGTGACTGGTTTTTTGATCTTTCTAATGACGCTGCAAGCGAGACTAGGAAAACGAGTCGTGTGGTTCAGGAGCTCCAGCAGAACACACCAACACCCAACCAACCGCTCGCCGACGCTGACCTTCCTCTCCCCTCCCGCCCCATCCGCAGATGTTTTCGGCTGGTGGCAAAGTGAAAATAAGGGCACGTGAAGAGATTTTTTTTATTTATTTATTTTTTTAAAAAGAGTCCTTCCTAGGTGGTATCTTCAGAACAGAATTCAGCATTTTCCCCTTTCCAGTTGCTGTGTCAGATTTGCCTCTGGGGGGCAACCTCACCCCGCTCCAGCTGGGAGCGCGGCTTCTGGCCCTGCAAAGAGGGAAGGGAGTTCAAGGTGGTGGGGAGACCACGACTCACTGCGCATCTCTCCCTCCCTTTGCATTATCAGATCATTTTGGGCAACCGAGGTCATTATTTGCTGAAAGGATTTAAGGAAAGCCGTCGAGGTTGACTGTCGGTGGCTTTTCAGAAATGATGCCATCCATCGGTTCTTGAAGGTCGCTTTCCAGGCTTGGAGTCCTTCAGTGTTTTTCCTGCCCGGCTGTCCTTGGCAGAGAGGAGGGTGGCCTGGAAGGACGTGTGTTTAATGGATAGCGCGTAAATCTGTGCAAGGAAGATTTACAGTGATCTCCCTGCTCTTCTTTTGCCCGGGATCCCCTGGACTATCGCTAAGCCTCTCAGCCCTGCGGTTGCTCTGACTGGTTTATGGGGGAGATGGCAAACTTATTGCTCCAGCCCCGTGTTCCTGGGCAGGCATCTCGTACAAACCCCGTCCATAAATAACCATTTGCATTCATTTAAAGGGCGTTGAGGTATAGGGTGGAATAAAGGAAGCGTTATTCACGCTTCGTGCTGTGGTTCCTAATGGCACTTTACACGCTGATGTGACCCACAAAGCTTGTTGTTTCGTGCCTGCAGTGCTCCGATGTTCTTCTTACCCCGAGGGTCAGGAATGACAAGAATAAACGATCGTGACGGGTGTCTTGCAAATCCCCGCTCCCTCGCCTTGGACGTGTCCTTGCAAGGGAGCAGCTCGGTGACATTGCTGGCGCAGGGTGGCCTTGGCGTGAGACGCGAGGGCAGATGGATTTATCCCTATTCCTGTTTCCTCCCCCGCCTCCCTCTCCAAAGCGTAGGGATGTGGCTGGGGCTGGGTTAGGGGGGTTGGCCCGAGCCCAACGCAGGCGGGAACCCCCCAGGAAAACACCGACGGAGGAGGCTGGGGGTTATCCACGGACCCTGGAGCTTTAGGGGGTGGCCGAAAGAGGGGTGTAGGACTCCACAGCCTGTCCCTGCCCGATGAAGGACTGACTCAGCCCTACTGGGAGAGCAGCTCCTGGCTCCAGCCAGCCTGGGCGCTCGGAGGGCAGTGACCGCGCAGCTCATTAACCCAGCCCTCCGGCGCTCGCTCTGCCGGCCTCAACACTGTCCTTCTTAATAGCTCCCTCTTCTTCTCTTCTTTCTTTGTTTTTTTTTTTTTTTTTTCTTTCATAAAGGTAAATTAGCTATATGGCTATGCAGGAACACGGATCAAAGGAATTCAGCTGACTCTCGAGCGTACCATTAGTACAGAGAGGTGCTGAAGCACCAGGAGGTGATGGATACAGCCTGCTCAGAAAACACCTGAGGACAAAAAACTGCTTGTAAGGCATCTCGCCGCAGCTTCCCAAAATCTGATGACGTAGGGGGAAACAAAAAAAAAAAAGTAGTCAAGCTTTGGAATACATTAACTCCATTGAACGCTACAGGGAGACGGTACCAGCAAGGAGCAAATCAATTCCTGAAGGCTGTAGAGAAATTTCACTGGTTTGGAGCTTCAGAGCAAGGTTGGCTCCACTTTGGAAAAGTTATGTTCCACCTGCAATATTTAACGCTGGGCATTTGAAATGCTCCGCATAGCTAAAGAGCCCACCAAAAATCTTCTTATGAGGAGATCTTAGAGCAACCTTGGGCTCATGCGATGCTTTCCATGGGTTAACCCAGAAGTTTAAAAAAGAAAAAAGAAAGAAAAGCATGGGAAGGGTAGGATTCTGGTCACAGGGAGGCAAAAATTAGCGTGTGATGAATGCCGGGCTGCTTTCCGGACATGTGCTGATAGATGCGTTGTTAGGAGGGAGATGTTTCCATGGCAAAGCCATCATCCTAAACGGCACCGTAACTCAGCAGAGATGCGGTGGTGGCCCCAGGGACCATCTTCGCGGTCCTTCCAGAGGAGGTGGGAGTGTGAAGGCCCTGAGGGTGGGGGGTGGGGGGGGATCAGGGCGGCTCGTGGTGATGCTCCCCACGCCGTGTCCCTGCGGCAGCGCCTGGGCTCTGCCGGCAAGGCTGTTGGCTCAGCGTTTTTCAGTCCTTTCCGACTTTGAAAGAAAACTGCAACAAAAGATGGGCTCGAAATAGCTCATTTTATCTCCGCAGACAAATAACTTGCTTTGAGCATCATTGTCACTCAGGCTAAATTACTTTTAGATGTTTTTAATGACCGGGTAACATTTTTCAGCTGCGCGTTCTGCGGCACCCTGCTGGGGGAGAGTCCGTCTGTAGAGACCAAGGGCTCAGATATTGTGGTGGTTCTTCCTGACATTTGTTTGGCTTTATCCGTTTGATATGCGATTCCCTGCGGTAGAGATGTTTTCAGCTAAATTTACAGCTACACACTCTTTCCTTCGCATGAGGGGATCTGTTTCCAAACGGAGCTGGGAGACTGGCTGCGTGTGGAGCAGCGGGAGGCCAGGGATGTAGAGGAGAAACTCTGGGAGATTGAAGGTGACAGTCCAAATCCTGTCTGCGCTGAGGCTGACATTACCGCGGGGCTGGAGGGATTTTAACCCATCATTTGTTACTCCTACCTTTCATTTCACTTGCGATGCACGGCACGGAGAGCTGTGACTTGCAAAACGATCCCAACGGGAACACGGTTTGCGACATCAGCCACGCTGCTCTCCCAAATCCCTCTTTCTGAGGCAGGCACGGCTTTCACATTCCTTCCCGAAGGCAGCCTTTAAGCCACTCGCCTTCGCCATTCCCCGGGTTTTGCAGCGCTTCTAGGAGATGTATTTTTAAATCCGAGCTCATAAATTTTGGAAGCTCCTCTCCTTCCCCCACCCCCTCGCCCCTATCAAAGTGTCAGAGCCGAGGAAAAACCGTGAGAGTGATGGATGTGCCCAGCTCTGCTTGCCAGGGCTCTGCCTGTGCGCGGGGGGTTATTTACTGCCCTGCTCGTGCTGTTTCCTTCTCGGTGGCAGCATTGGGGTTCGGTGCCTGGGAAGGAGAGGCAGGGCTGCCCACGGGTCAGCCCAGCTTCGGGCAGGAGCAGGCAGGGGCTGGGGAGAGGTCACTTGGGCATGGGGGCTCAGATAGCCAAAAGGCGAAGCCGTGGGGACGTGGATCCTGGCTGGTGCCTTGGCCCAGAGTGTGGGTGCCGGGGGCTGTTACACCCTCCTGGTTTAGCTCTGGGGGGTGCAGGTCAGCTCACCCGAAAGGGCAGCTCATAAAACCCACGGGTGTTGCCCCCAGCCCCCGTGCACCCCCAGGAACACGTGTCGCTGCTCTCAGCAGTGTGTGCCAGCGACCCGGTTCCCCCACGCAGGGTGCTGCAGAAACACAAGGAGAGCCCCCCCGTGCTCCCTGGCCAGGCTGGAGCCCGCCTGCTTTTCCTGAGAGCAGCTGGGATGATGGGCAGAGGGGTTGCTGGTGTCCAGCTGAGCCAGCCGCTTCTCCTGGGGCTGGAGCTGCGGCTCTGCCTCGCCTGCAGCCACCGTGGTCCTGCTCCTGCCCCAGAGCTGGGATGAGACTCCACGTTTAACCCCAAAACACCACCCTTGCCTCTCCCACGGGATTCCCAGCGGCTGCTGGCGTTTGCCCCCCGTGCTGCAGGAGCATCCCGAAGCAGCCCTACCCGGTTGAAAGGCAGGTCAGGAGCCTGCCCTCCCGCAGTCTCGCCAGCCCTTCCCCGCAGGTGTGCAGCCGACAGATCCCGAGCCAGGGAGATGCTTTCCACCGGCTCGGAGAGGTTTGCAGACGAGCAAACCAAACCCCGCCGGCTCCCCATGCGAGCGCCTGTCCCCCATGAACTCCTGCGCGTCTCTCGCAGCCGGGCTTGTGGGAACAGATCGGAGGCTGCTGTGACTCAGCTGCTTCTCCCCTGAGAAAATCCGCCCTGGCACCCGTGCTCAGCTCCGCGGCTGGGGCTGCCGGCACCTGGCAGCCTCCATCAGCAAATGGCCTTGGGCAAAACATCCCGATTTCCACTGCCAAACACTTACAGGGGAGAAATCCAGCATCTGATCTTGCGGGAAGTCGGGGCAGCAACTCTGCTGCGCTACTGAGCTAGGGGGAAAAGTTCTGTCCTGACCCAAAACTGAGCCCTGGGCTAAAGTGGCTGCAGCAGGGGCTGGCTGTTCGGCCGCCTTCTGGCCTGCCCCGGCCTTTTTCCGACTCCTTATAACTTTCTCAGACAAATTCTTCTGCAGTTGTAATTTTCCTTGCTGGCTCTCAGCCCAAAGAAACAGTGGTTTGGAAAGTTTGCTCAATGACTCGAAGGGAAGAGGCTCCCGAGCCTTTCATGCTCTGTGCCCACTGGAATATATATATATATATTTTTTTTTTCCCCAGGGCTAATCTGTGGAGCATCACGCTTGGCTTGATGAATCCGTGACGCTCTCAAGAAACAAAGCTAAGCCTGGCGAGCATGTGCTCTCAGCTGCTGGGAAGCCCTGAGTGCCACCGCCGGCCTCCGGGCATCACCGGTGGCTTTTCCTGCTCCTCTGCTTGACGCAGTGCTGCCGGCCCCGAGCCTGGGCAGGCAGGCTGGTCCTGGGGCGGGCGGAGGGGACCGCTGCGATGGTGGATGCTGGAGCAGTGAGACTGACCCCGTGGTGTGGGGCTGGGGTGCTCCCCGCCGGGCTTTTCTTCCACGGAGGCGGGCAGAGCGGTGATGCTGGTCTGGCAGCCTGGTTGAGGGACGGAGGGGCCCGGAGAAAGGCTGGTTGGCTCGTTGTTGTTTTCTCGTGTCAAAAGGGAAAAATACCCGTTTTTCTGCCGGCGGTTGTGACGTTATAATGCGCCTCTCGGCACGGTGTGGGCTGGCACGGCTTTAGAATGAGTTTCACAACTCTTTTGTGGGTTTCATAAATCCCCAGCTCCTGGAGTGCTGTGATTTTGTAACTCCTGGCTTCCAAACCAGCCTGGAGAGCAGCTCGGCTGCCTGCTGCCCCTCGGACCACGGAGGCTGGCAAACCGAACCCCAGAGGCTGGGGGTTTATCTCCCTTTTCTTGCTTCGGGGGGCGAGGGCAAGGCAGGCTGCAGGCACCGCTGGGGAAGAGCCAAACCTTCCCAGGAAGCAGCAGTTTCCTACCAAAGGCTGCAACCAAAATCCTGGTTAGACACAAAGGATTTGATGGTCACTGACACCCCATCAGTGCTGCAACCCCAAAACCGGGGGGGGGTTGTGCCACGCCGCTGCCGTGGTGTGCGCCTCTGCCAGCACATTTCCGATTTAACGCTGGCTGTTATCCGATCCTGCGGAGTCGTTTGTATTTGTGCTGCTGTGATCCATAATGAAACCCTCTTCCTGGCCAAACCCGGTTCCCAGGGGTGGGAGCGGGGCCACACAGCGGTGGGGAGGGCAGGGGTCTCCTGCCAGCCGGTGCCTGGGGTATCCCCTGTGGTCCTGGCCATGCGGGATGAACTTGAGAGGGGGCAAGGGGAACAGAGGGGGCTGACAGGGGCTGCAGGCAGGGTGGGGGGTCCCTTGGGTCCCAGAGTGGCAGCGGCTGCCAAACCAGACGACGCCTCATCCCCAGCAGAGCCTGAGGCACGGCGGTGTCCTGCATTAAGCAACTTAATGCACGTCATCTTGTGCTGCGATGGGGTTCCCCATGTTGTGTGTGTGTGTGTGTGTGTCCCCCGGGAAGGCTGCAGGCTGGCGGTGGCCGGAGAAATGTCTCTTGCTGTGGGCAGCTGGGCTGGTCGGGACAGGGAGGACCTGGCAGCGCCGCCATCCCGGGCGCTGAGCTGCAACCTGAGCGCAGGCAGGCCGCCGGCCCCCGGGCTCGGGGCGAGGGCAGCATGTGTGCTGGGAGAGCTGATCCGCGATAATCCCATCAATATTTCACGGCGCTGTGGCCCTGTTATAATTCCTCTCGTCATCTGGGATGCCGGCCGGGAGGGGGGTGCGGTGCCAAGTGAAACAGGAGAGCTGCCGTGGCTTCAACTGGAACAACCGGAATACTGTGTCCAGTTCTGGGCTCCCCAGTTCACTACTGGGGAGAGTCCAGCATAGGGCAACAAAAATGATGGAGGGATTGGAGCGTCTCCCTGATGAGGAAAGGCTGAGAGAGCTGGGACTCTTTAGCCTGGAGAAGAGAAGGCTGAGAGGAGACCTTATCAATGCTTCCAAGTATCTAAAGGGTGGGTTGAAGGAGGATGGAGCCAGACTCTTTCCAGTGGTTCCCAGTGACAGGACGAGGGGCAACGGGCACAAGTTCCATTCAAATATGAGGAAGAACTTCTTTCTGGTGAGGGTGCCAGAGCCCTGGAACAGGCTGCCCAGGGAGGGTGTGGAGTCCCCTTCTCTGGAGATTTTCAAGACCTGCTTTGATGCAGCCCTGAGTGATGTGCTCTGGGCAACCCTGCTTCAGCAGGGGAGTTGGACTAGAGGATCTCTAGAGGTCCCTTCCAACTCTGACAATTCCGTGATTCCGTGATTCACCCTGGCTGTGTGGGCATCGGAGGGGTGAAATGCTGTGGGTGTTTCTACTCACTGCCGAGTAGGAATGGGTAGGGTTTTTCGGCACAGTCGGTGAATCCAACCGGGCTGGCTGAGCCTGGGCACCGTGGGCATCCTCCTGGCTTTGCCGTGTGCCGGAGTGGTGGGGCTGTGCTGTCACGGGCAGCTGACCCTGGCGTGGACGGGGATGTGATGTGGGACAAACCCGCTCTGCCCAGTCCTCTCTCCGTGGCACACGCTGTTTAAGTGACAACAAGAAGAAATTAAACAGTAACCAGGCTCTGGGCTGGTGATCAGGGCACTAAAGCGTTTCCTTTTTCTAAAGGCCGTTTGGATTAAGGGGGAGAAGAGAGTAGTAGGGATAAAATCTCCTTGCGTGGCCAAGGCTTCATGGCACGACACGAAGGTCCCCATGCTCCAGGCTATCCCGGGTGCTGCTCCAATGGGAAATGCCCCTTCCAGCCCCTCGCTGACTCTGGGCGGAGGTGGGAGCACCAGCAAGACCTCCTGGCTTGGCAGTGCCGCTCTGTGGGATGGAGGGATGCAGGCGCGGGAGGGGGTCTGGTCCGGTTTGGCTCCCACCCACATTCCCCTCTGGCTCCCACCCGCATCCCACTCTGGCTCCCACCCGCATCCCTCTCTGGCTCCCACCCGCATCCTGCTTTGACTCCCACCCGCATCCCTCTCTGGCCCTTGGGAAAGCCGTGCAAATAAGAGCAAGGCCCTGGCCTTCAACCTCGCGGGGCCCTAAATTCCTCCAGTTAATCTCATGGGGGCAGCAGAGCAGGCGAAGGCTCTGAAAATAGATCTGTTTCCAGCTGCCGATGACTCGTGCTAATTAATTAAAGCCTCGCAAGCTCGGGCCTGTAAATACGCGGTTGCTGAACGCGCCAGGCTCTGCTCGCTCTTTGCTCATGCACTAATTACCCCACTGCGAGGCCAGGAGCTAATGCAGCTCCAATTTGTGCCGGGTTCATCTTTGTAGCCACGTGGGAGGGCAGCTGCCTGCGCTGCCTGCGCGGGCAGGGAGTATCGCTGCGGGACGGGACGGGACGTGCAGAGCGCCCTGGAAAGGGAGGGGGCCTTGGGCACCCCCTTCCTCAGCTCTCATGGACCAGTTCTCCCCATAACCGTCCCCACGGCCTCCAGCTGCGCTTCTGCCAAGGCAGGGGATGGGATTAGGAGCGGATGTGGGGGACCGGCCTCCTGGCAGCACCTGAACCCCCCCATTCTTGGGTAAGATGGCCAAAAGCATCCATGCCTGCTGCTTCAGCCTGGCCTCCTGCTCGGGAGCAGCACCCCGGGTCCGGCCGGGAAAGGCGGAGGGTGAGCCCGGCTCCCGGTGCGTGGGCATCCCGCTTCCGCAGGGTGGGTGGAGAGGCGAGGCGAGGCACAGCGAGGCGTGGAGGAGACGCTGGGGTTTTGCCCGAGGAGAGGAGGAAATGGTAATTAACCTCTGGAGCGTACAGGAGGTGAGGGAGGGAGGATGGGGAGCACTGGAGGAGGTAGGTGGGAGGACGGGGAGCACTGGAGGAGGTAGGTAGCATCTCTGCTCTGCTCTCCTGGGGTCCCTGGGAGTGGGGACAGGGAATGGGTCCTGTCATCTTGTGCTGGGAGAGGGAATGGTGGCTGCTTGGTGAGTGCGTGAAGGTGACAGTAGCCACGCAGTCTGCAGGAGCACCCAGAAGGATCCCTCCTTGGCTGAGACCCGGCAGCGCGTGGGGACTGGGGGGATTCAAGCTTCCGTGCTCCCCCTCTCACCCACAGCGTTTCTAGGGGGCAGGACCCGGGCAGATGCCCCAAGAGTGGTACGTCAGCTGGGCTCCCCACGGGAGCACCCTGCCCCTCCTCCTCTTCCTGACCCTAAAGGATCCAGGCAGCGGGGAGGGCTCAGCCAGGGATGACCCTCATCTCTGGATGATGCCGAGCAACTTCAGCACAACCCACTCAGCTCTAAGCCCTGCCACGGCTCTGGCTCCGGGTCTGCAGGGCGTGGGGTAAGGGTGGCCCTCGTCCTCTTCATGAAGACCTCACCCCTCGTCTGGGGCCGGTGCGGAGAGGAGGAGATGAGCCAGCATCTGAGGGTGCCAGCGCTGGGACTGGGCACCGTGTGGCTTTGTAGCCACGGGCTGGCAGCTCTCTGCCGGCTCCGGGAGCTGTAACTCGGCGTGCGCAGGTATCTCCCCGCCTCCTGCTCCAGCTGATTTCCAGTTGCCCTAGATCCAACCTGCTGATTAGACACAGCGCTCGGGGTTTTGCTTTCGGGAGGCCTGCCACCGCGGTGGGTGAGGAGGAAGGCTTGGCCAGGCGCTTGCGAAAGGAAAGCAAACACAGGCCTGAACCTGGCAGCTCCTGCCCGTGGGGAGGAGCCGCAGAAGCCACCCAGGACAAAAAGGCTCCACACAGGGCCCTCGAGAAATCATTACCACCTGCTGGTGTTTCCAAACGAGCTTCCACCGTGGGTAAAAGCAGACTAAATGGGGAACCACGGGTTGCAAGAAGGAGAAGACGGGGCACGGTGCCCCAGCCAGGTGTGCGATGCAGGGGTCAAGGAGCCTGGGTGGGTTCAGGGATCAAGGACACCGTGGCACCGGCTGGGTGGCTGCGGCGTGATGACACCTGCGTGTGCTGTGTCGGCAGAGTGGGATGATGCTTATCTACGTTTGGCAAGGCTCTTTTTTTTATAGTCACAAGCCCATGTTACCAGCCCTTTGCCTCCCTGGCCTTGCAAAGAGCTTGAACACAGGCTCCTCTGACTTTTTTGGAGCTGTATGACCCAAACTGCCCGCGCTGAGCAAACCCCCCCAGCCCAGCCCGCCCCATGAGCCCGGTGTTGACCGTCCCCGGTTGCACGGCAGCATCTCGTGTCCCCCTGTACTGGGCACTGGTGAGGCCCCACCTCGAGGGCTGTGTCCAGTTTTGGGCCCCTCACCACAAAAAAGACATTGAGGGGCTGGAGCGGGTCCAGAGAAGGGCAACGGAGCTGGTGAGGGCTCTGGAGAATAAGTCTGATGAGGAGAGGCTGAGGGAGCTGGGGGGGTTCAGCCTGGAGAAAAGGAGGCTGAGGGGAGACCTTCTCGCTCTCTACAACTCCCTGAAAGGAGGCTGTAGCCAGGGGGGGGTCAGTCTCTTCTCCCAAGTCACAGGCGATGGGACAAGAGGAAATGGCCTCCAGTTGTGCCACGGGAGGTTCAGATTGGAGATTAGGAACAATTTTGACACGGAAAGGGTTCTTAAGCCTTGGAATGTGCTGCCCAGGGAAGGGGTTGAGGCACCATCCCTGGAGGGATTGAAAAGACGGGTTGCCATAGTGCTTAGAGACATGGTTTAGTGATGGTTTTTATCAGAGTGAGGTTGATGGTTGGACTCGATGATCTGAAAGGTCCCTTCCAACCCAGACAGTTCTGTGAGCCTGTGATCTCGGCTGAGGGAAATGCAGCCTGTGCTGGGGGGACCCCGCGCAGGGCCCGGCTCCCCTCCCTGCCGCCTCTGCCCTCCTCCTCCTCCTCCTCCTCCTCCTCCTCGGGACCGGCTGGCCCCGGTGCCGCCAGCGGGGTCTCCCTCCGCGTTCCGGCAGGGGGCGTGCGGGGCGATGCGGGGCGGTGCGGCTCGGTAGGGTACGGTACGGCTCGGCGGGGCCGCGCACAAGCCGGGGCTGCACCGCACCGGGGCCGGGCCGCACCGCACCTGCTGCGCCGCCGAGCCCGGCAGCACCGCACCGCGCAGCACCGCACCGCGCAGCACCGCAGCGCAGCGCAGCAGGCAAGTGGCGGGGAGACGCGAGTGGGGAGAGCCGCCGGCCGGCTGCCGGTGCGGGGTGCGGGTCCGCAGGGCCGGCAGTGCGGGGTCTGGGCGCCGCGTCCGCAGGCGGGATCCGGATAAACGGGGTGCGGGTGCTGCGGGCTCAGGAAAGGGCTGGGGGGGCTGGGGGGGGGGGGGGACACGACACGACTGGGTCCGCAGAGCAGCGTCGGCGTTGCCGGGTCTGAGCGCTGAGTCCCTAGGCAAGGTCGGGGGTGGTGGGTTTGGGGTGCTTGGGTCTCGGTCCGGCTCCACAGGCAGGATTTGGGGTGCTGGATCCGGGTGTTGAGTCCCTTGGTAGGGCCTGGGGGGCAGGGTTTGGGGTGCTGGACCTGGGTGCTGAGTCCACTGGTAGGATCTGGGGTGCTGGATCCGGGTGGTGAGTCCTCAGGCAGGATCTGGGGTGCTGCATCCAGGTGCTGAGTCCGCAGGCAGGATCTGGGGTGCTGGGTGCAGACGCTGAGTCCGCAAGCAGATTTGGGGTACTGGATCCGGGTGGTGAGTCCACAGGCAGGTTCTGGGGTGCTGGATCCGGGTGGTGAGTCCACAGGCAGATTTGGGGTACTGGATCTGGGTGCTGAGTCCACAGGCAGGATCTGGGGTGCTGGGTGCGGGTGGTGAGTCCACAGGCAGGATCTGGGGTGCTGGGTGCGGGTGCTGAGCGCACAGGCAGGATCCAGAGAAGGAGGAGCAGGGGTCTGACCTGCTGGGGTCAAACTCCAGGGAATGATGCCTTGGGGGAAACGGGGAGGCAGAGCACTGGGGGCAGGATGGGGTTCAGGGGAGGTCTGATGCAGGGGTGACGAGCTGGTGGGGAGGTGGGGACATGCAGGGTCTGGTCCAGGTGGCTTTCTCTGGGGAGAGGCTGGGGGTGTGGGGTGAGGTGGGGCTGGGGGACCTGGGCAGGAATGAGAAGGGACACGCTGTGGGGATGAGGGAAGATGATGGTGGGAATTGCAGCTGGACAGGGCACCGGCTTCTGGGGGGAGGGCTAGATACAGCCCCCTCCTTCCCAGTCTGCAGGGATGGGGACTGCTGTGGTGGCATTTGGGGAGGCTGAGTGTTTCCTGGGGGCGGCTGGTGGTGGTGCAGCGCAACCCTTGCCTCCCCCCCTGCCCCTTCCCCTCGGGTCGGATGTGGTTTGTCTGAGCCCTGGCTCCTTGGGACTCATCCCCTTGGGATGCATCGCCGTGGGGGCTGCGGCTGCCCCGGTGGGGAGGGGACAGGCTTGTGCCTGGGGGCTTGTCTGCGTTGGGGTCGAGCTTCATATCTGCTGATCCAAGGACAGAAGGGACCTGCCGTGCAGCCAGGCAGCACTGGGATTTGGGAGTCTCTTTGCCCTCCCCGCCAGCACCCAGGTGGGTCGGTGGCTCGTGCCTGGCCTTTCAAACGGAGAGCGTGAGGTGGGAGAGGGAACCATGAAAAGGCTCTTCAGGTGCCAAGAAAAACAGTCTCCAAAGACAAAGAGACAGCCCAAAATGGATGAAGAGCGCAAAGTCCCCCAGAGGCAGGGAAATTATTAATAACAACGATGGCGTCTTTTTTTGGTGCTGTTTGGGCCTACCAACCCTGCGCTCTGGCTGCTTTGACCCCTCGAGTGAACCCCCAGCCCCTGGGGGGGGTGGCCGTGGTGATGCCGCACGCGTGTCCTGCGGGACGCGTCTCTGCTTCATCTCGGTTTGGCCGGGCTCTCTCTGCCCGGAGGGACGAGGGGCAGGGAGTTGCGTGTGTCCCCCCCCCCCCCCCGCCCCCTCCCAGCACGCCGCGATCCCTATCTTGACTTTGTTTTTGTGTTGCAACCGGAGGGGGTAAAAAAAAACCAACCAACACCAAAACCCCAACAACCCTTTCGGTTCTTGCAGATGAGGGTTTTGTGTCGTAGGCTTGTTCTCCACACACACACCCCCCCCCTTTTCCAACATCCATTTGAACCTTTCACCACTTTCCCACCCCCCCAAAGGAATGCAGCGGGTTTGCCGGAGTTGGGAGGTTTATTCAGGAAATCTGGAAAGTCGTGTGCTGGGGAAAAAAGCATCCCAGGTGGGCTCGGCAGGGCGGGCGACGGGGGGGGGGAAGAGCTCTGCCGGCTTCCCGCTGGGGAGGGCAGCGGTGGGTGCGGTGGGGACGCGGTGCCAGCCTCGCCTGGCCGCCTGCGGGGAATTTCCCTCCCTGCGCTTGCCCGCCGGCTCCGCTTGGCATCGTGATGGGACTTGTTGGGAAGCGGCTCATGTGATGGGTGGTGTGATGGGGGGGTGGAGGGGGGGATACCGGTCCCGGGGGCACCCTTTGCCTCTCGGGGAGGCGGGGGGACGATGCCGTGAGAGGCGTTATGTCCCCATAAAGCCCATCCACGGCTGTGGGTGGAGGGCAGATGCCTGGTCCTGTTCAAAGGTGAGAGCACCCTGCCCTGCTGGCACTGCGGGAGGAAATGCCGCCGCCGTCCCTCCCCGTCTGGCCGTGACACCGCTCCTGGTGACTTAGAAGAACGAGGGCTTTGCCATAGCATGGTCACTGCCAAACCCACCCCTTCTTTCCTCCTGGGGCATGAGCTTTACCCTCCAGAGCCAAAGGAAGCTGAGGGGGGGGGCCTCAGGCACTGTATTACCCGCTGGTGTGGGGACACAGCTTGGAGATTCGGGGTGTACTCTGGGGCTGTGATTTTCTTGTTGTTCAAAAGCTCCCCCCAGGTACAACCCCACTTCCCCTTACCCGGTGGAGGGCTCTCGTTTGCCTGTTGCAAAGCCCGGCCCCTGCAAATGAGGTGGGGAGCTGATTTTGGGGCAGCAGAGCCGGCGGTATGCAAACGACCGGGGGAAAGGCCAGGTGCTGCTGCCTCCTGCGGCGTGGTTTTGAACGCGAAGTTGAACGTCATACTGAGTTTGACCCCAAGTTTGAAGCTTTCTTGGAGGGAAAGCGAAGAAAACAAGATGAGGTTGTTAAAGCTGGAAGCCATAAAACTGCTCACGTCATCTGGTTTTGCTGGACTTCTGAAAATCAAACAGTTTATCTTTGGAATAAATAAAAAGGAGAGGGACAAGCTTGCTCCAGAAAGCCCCCCTGTTCGTGCCAGGCCAACTGGGTTGTGCTCCAGCTCTTGCTTCCGAGGAGACCCCAGGTCAGGCGGGATTTCTGAGCCTCAGTTTCCCCTCGGGGAAGCCCCACGCCATGCCGTCGGTGGGAACCCCGGGCACTGCCAAGAAACATCTTTGAAACTCAAACCTGCCTTTGGAAAAAAAACAAAACTGGAAGACAAACCGGCTCTAAACAAACACCCGAGTTAATTCCTTGTCTTGCATTGTACGAGCCCAGTGAAACGAAACAGCCACGGGGACGAGCAAATGGATTCAAATGCATCAAAAAGCTCCAAAATCTGCTGGCTCTGAAACGTCCCTTTACGTTGAGGGTTGGGATTTTTTTTTCTCATTTTCTTTCTAATTGTTCCTGGGAATTTAATTCTACAATTATTTTCCTGCTTCTGCTGCGGAGACAACGTGCTTCGGCCACAAAAGCCTTTGAAAGCTGAACTGCAGGTCGCATCCAGCGCTGAGCCGCTTGGATGGGGACGCCCCCTCGCTGGGAAACTTTGCTGTGTTGTAGAGGGCTGTCTGTCCGTCTGTCCGTCCGGGCTGCTGAGGGGCTGCTGGCCGGGGGCGAAGCTTGGCGTGCCACAAACGAGGCAGGAAAGGATGGAAAATGTTGGGGCCTGGGGGTGATGTCACTAAGCGCTGAGCGCGCCTCTTCCCCGCGGTGGAGGAGGTGGAAGCCCCCAGGGGTCTGCACCCCGTGTCCTGGGGCTCGGCGGCTGCTCTCTGCCTCCCCCATGGCCCGGATGCGGGGTTGGGCTGGCGGCGGGTGAACTCAGAGTCCGGCCGTCGTGTCTCAGCATCCTCCCCTTTCACTTCCCGCGCGGCTCCCAGCTGGGCTCTCAGGTGCTCCCCGGGCTGCAGCGTCAGCCTAGGGCTGGTGCCGTGGGATTTCCAGATGGGGAGATGTGCTGGATGGAGGGAAAAGCTGCGGGGCTGTGTCCTCACTGCCGGTTTGCAAGAGCTAAACCCAGCACGTGAGGAATTGCTCTTGTGAGGGGAGATTTGCTGCTCTATCCGGGGGTGCCGGGTCCGGGCTGGCCGGGGCATCCCTTAGTTGTCTTGGCTCCCCCACCGAGCTGCAAGGGTTTGCCCTTCACTCTCCCCTCCTTGTGCCCTGCCCTTCCAGGCTGGCTCTGAGGAAGGCTTTTGGGGCGATGGAGTCAGGTGAGGAACTGTTTCAACTAAGAGCCAGCATTGGTGGGTTTTCCATATGGATGGGAAGTGGAGGAACGCTCTTGTCCTTCCATCCTGGGCATCGTGCTCTTGCCGTCGTGCCGGGAGCTGCTGGAGCGGAGCCGTCCCCGTGCCTGGCAGGCGGCTGCAGGCAGGTGATGCCTGCCCGTGGCACAGGCCGGAGCAGCTTTCCTTATTTTCCCAGTTGGGTTTTTTTCTTTTTTTTTTTGGGTGCGTTTGGGTGGGAACGGCTCTCACGGGGACTTGGCAGTTGAGCTTTGTCGCTGCCTGGCAGCCCCTTTGAACCTCCTGCTCCACATCAGACCCGACCTGACGGAGGAGAGGAACGAGTTCTTGTAAGCTCAGTGAAAACAGGGAGCTGGGGAGAAGCTAAAACATCGTGATCCCTGCAGCCATGCAGAGGGACACCGTGGCTGGTCCCTGCCCCTCCCTGGGTGGGCGGCATCCCCCAGAGGGATGCTGCAGAGTGGTGGAGATAAAGGCACAGTGCTGGAGGCCAGCAGGGCAAATCTGTCAGAAAATGGGCCTTTGGTAGGTTTTTTTTTTGCTGATGGATCGGCTTGTCTTTTTAGGGGTGTTTAGACATCTGGCTCCCATCAGTGCCGGTGCCCCCGAAACCGGCCCACGTCCCTGACTGGCCCCACGCACTCTGCCATCCGTCACTTTGCTCCTTCACGCGTCTCCTTCCCACCGTGACGCTGGTGGGATCAGAGCTGGGCGCTCTCCTCTGCCAGGAAAATTCAGAGCCCTTTCCCATGGCCCACCGGTGCCCACCGCCTGCCCCCCGGCCCCCCGGCTGCTGTGCCATCTGTAGGGGCTTCGCGGCGGGATGCTCCCTGAGAGGAGCTGATGTTCTCACTCTCCCTCCCCCCTCCTCTGTGCCCCAATCCCAAATTTGGGTGAAAGAGGGATATATATATCTGCTTCCCGAATTGTCGAAGCTCTCGTGCGTGTCCGCTGAAGCGCCTCAGGGTCAAGCATGGTTTTGTTTAAAGAAAGCAACTAAAATAAACTCCGCGAGGGGCTTCCGGGAGGTCACTGTGCTCCTTCCCTCCCCGTCCCCAGCCCCCAAACCCAGCACAGGTCCCCTCTTCCCACAGGGCTTTCAGCAAGTTAGCATTTTTTTTTTTCTTGCTGTTGTTGACAAAAATCCCGTCTGGTTGAGAAATATCTGTGCGGCAGCGCCAGCCCCGTCCCACGGGTCACATCCTGCCCCTGCAAATCTCTGCCGGGAAGGACGGCTCGTCCCAGGCTGGCTTTCGGGGCTGCTGCTGGGGGGACCCATCGCCTTGTAGGGCACCCCAGGCAGGAGACCATGAGCTCTGTGATGGACACCATGGGCTGGAGGTGGACCTGATGTTTTATCGTCTGCTGGTTGGGCTCTGCAGCAGAGGCAGGGAAGTGCTGGAAGTTCGTCAAGGGCTGAATTAAAGTTGCCAGGCAACCTCCATCCCGGCTCCTCTTCCCGCATCTCGCAGGATTTCCCACCCAAGGTCTGCCGGCTCCGGGGAAGGGGGGCCTGAAACGCGCCGCGCTCGCCGCCGGGCAGGGGCCAGGCTCGCCTCTCGCCGGATTGCTCTTTTTCCATAATTCCCTGGCTCGTTCCCACGCCTGGGAGCCGGGAGCTCTCCCTGCCTGGTCCCCTGGGGCGGGTGCCTTTCTCTCCCCCGCGCTGTATCGGCTGAACCTGGGGGCAATTCGCACAGGTCCCCAGGGGGGCTGGGGGTGAAACGGCGCTGGGCTGGTGGGAACGCGTCTGGGGGAGCCAAGGGGGCTGTGGCGGGGCAGGGGGGGGGAGGATGTTCACATGCCAGGCTTGGCCCCAGTGCGTGAAGCTGAATTGGCCAAACGTGGGGTTTGGAGCGCCTGGGCTGGGTTGCTGTAAAAAAGCAAGGTGTAGATGGTGGCTCCTGGTGCAGTCTCTGCCGGGAGATTTGTCACGGCTGTTTTGCAACCCCCGTAACCCGAAGGAGACCCGCTGGAAATCCTGCCCCCCCCACTGGGAAGCTTGTAGGAATGCGCGATGCCAAGTGGGGGGGCAACCCACGAGGAGGGGGGAAAGGTCCGGCAGTGATTCCAGGAGCCTGCTTGGGCTTTAATAGGGCGCGGTGGAGCAACCACAAGCTGTCCATGGAGCAGCAGGATGGGGAAGTGTCCGACCCCGCTCCGCAAATCTCTGTCCCGCCATCCAGGATGAATGCTGGGGGTGAGCCAGAGAAGGGCTGCTCCCACCTGGTGTTATCCCTTCTTTCTCCAGGGTTCCCTTTAAACTAAAAAGTCGGCATCTTTTTTGGCTGTGCTGCCAAGGAAACAGCCACGGGGGGCTCCTAACACCCCAGCTGAGGTCCCTCCGTATTTGCCAGTGCAGCTTCCCTGCGCCGCGGCTTGTGGCCAGCTCTTGCTCCCACATTTTGCTGCTTGGTGGCTTTGAGGACAACGGGGCGGCAGGAAGGGACCACTATGGCCAGCAAAAGCTCCCTGTGTAGCGGTTGTCAAAGGGTGTGGGGGCTGCTTTGGCTGGTTCCTTTGGCCGGATCCAGGTTGGCGAGACCTGCCGCCGGGAGGTTCACTCATCAAAAGCTCTTTTCACTTCCAGAGACACTGGTCCGTGGGGATTTTAAGGAGGTGCCGACTGGGCCGGCTCGTTTGGGTGCTCTGTGCCGGCTGGCTGCCGGTGGGAGGCTGAGGCCAGCACAGTCATGCTCACATGGCTTCTTCCTTCGTGACCCAGTAAACCCAGTCAGACCTGACCGGGGCTCTCTCGCTCGCTCTCCTGTGCGCTCACGCACGCCTCTGCCGCCCTGCTGCTTTCCTGGCGTCCCCCGGGGACCAGCAAACCCGTCCTGCCGGCGGGACCCGGCGTCTGGGTCCGGCTCACCCGGCTCCATGCCGGCAGCCGCGGCTCTATCCCACAGGAGCACCGATAGCCAGCGGTAGGAGGGTGGGCTTTGGCCCCCCTGGAGGTTGCGCGTTGCGGTTAGGGCGGCTGGTTCCTGGCTGTGCCGTCAGCCCCATGGCCAGATCCTGCCTCCACCACTCTTTTCCTTCAGCATCACCGGCCGGGGCGGGAGCTGGGGCTGGATTTCGGGTCCTGTGTTGGTCCCCCCTGCGCTGGGAAGTAGGTGAGGTGCCGAAGGGCTTGGGAGTTCACTCCAAGGGATGGGATGGGCTTTTCTGGGCAGTTTTTCTCTTAAACCCCAGATTCCACTGGAGCTGCTGCTACCTTTCAGCCTCTTCCTCTCCCCCTTTTGTCTACCTCCACCGGAGAAAACTCTGTGGCGTTTCCCCTCCTGGCTTTTCCCTGTTTCCCATGGAAGTGCTGGGCTTGAGCAATCCAGCTGCTCCCAGCCTGATCGGTGGGATCAAGACCTCCTCTGTCTCCCACGCTGGCCCTCACCTTCTCCCAGAGCTTTGAACTTGCACCCTGCCAAGGGGGAAATTATGGGTTTGGGGGTGTTTGGTGTGGCTGCAGCCCGAGTTGATGATGTGAGCGGGGCCAAGGATGGTTTCAGTTCCTTCTTGCCCTTTCTCCCCTACTCTAGGTATGAAAAATAAATAATAATAAGAAGAAAAAAAATAGAGAAGCTCAGAGCAGCCCTTCCCTTTGAGTAAAATATTAACAGGCTCCTAGGGCTAACTGATTAAATCTCCTTTAGGACAAAGTTACATCTGATCTCGGTCAAAGGAGCCTTGGAAATGGCTGTAGCTGCTCCCTTGGACTAAGCAAAGGAGCCCAGTCCCAGCGTCAGGGGAGGCTGCTCTGCCCTGCACAGCCCCACAGCTTAATTTTCTATTTTTGTTCCCCCTCCCTGCCCCTCCTGTGCTGGCTCGGTGCTGGCGCTGGTTAAATGTTAGCCGGGGCTGGCTCACAGCGTGGCACTTCCATCCCTGCCCGGCTGCGCTCCCGGCTCCGGTCCCCGTCGCGCCCGGAGCCAGGCAGCAGGCAAAGTTCAGGGCTTGTTTGTTCGGCGGGGAGATAAGGCGAGGATGCCTGGCAGCGTGCAGGCAGCTCGCAGGGCTGTTACTCATTTATCAGAGATCGTTGTTTGCCTTGTCGTAAGAAATTTTCCCCTCCCCTCTGCTGTCCCAGCCCAGGTATATATGGCAGCTCTTGTGGCTTGTACGTGATTCTGGGCTCGTGTCCCCACGCGGAGGCCTGGGGAAGGGTCCCTGCTGCTCCCAGCGTGGCCTCGGTCCTGCAGGAGGGATGGAGAGGTGTCAGCACGGGGCTGGCCAGAGCGCTTTCGGATGCTTTGGTGCTCCAGATGTGAACCCGCTGCTTGATTTGTCCAAAAAGCTCGGTGGCTTTGGCTCATGCTAGACACGGTGCCACCATAGCGACTTTTTTCTTATTGACCTCCATCCCCGCTCACCCACCTTCCTGCCAGGCCCATCGCTCACGGGGAGACCCTCAGTCCGGGCAGGGCTTGTCCTGGGAACAGGAGTTCCTTGGATGGGGGATGTTCTGGGTCACCATCCTCTGCGCCCTGGGCAGCTCAGCCCTGCAGGCAGCACCCAGGCTTGGGTACTCTATGGGTGCTCTGTGCAGAGCTGGCGCCTGGGGGGCAGCGAGTCAGGAGGGAGAATGGGGGGACGTCTCCCCTCTGCCCCATTGCTGGGATGCTCCGTGGCAGCAGCCAGTGTTGCCACAAGGTCTGGGTCTGACTCCCCCCTGAAGGAAACTGCTGTTTAATGCAGATTCCGGGACTACGGGCTGATGCCACATCCAGCCCCTCACTTCTCCTTTTCAGCCCCAAAGCCCTTTTCACTTTCGTTTCACTTTGGTTTTACCTCCCCTCTGCCCAAGACCCGGCGAGGTATTTGCTTCAGGGAAACCGTCTGCAGCGAGCGTGTTTGAACAGCTTCCTCTACAGGGTCAGGTATTTGCTTTATATATATATATATCTAAAAAAATCCCCCAAGCAAACATATAGGTGCTGGTTACTTATGGAGAGCAATCCTGCTGGGAGATGCCCAGTCGTCTCCTTCCTCCTCAGCACCCTCAAAATGAACCGGTGGCTTTGCTCGAAGCAGCCGGGGGAGGCGAGGGGTTATTTGGGAGGGATCAGATGCATGAAAGCGAGAGCCGAGGTGGATGCTGAGCTTCAAGGCAGCTTGGGATGAGAGAGAAATTGAAATCTTGTGGAAAAACACTGGGGGGAAAAGCTTGTTCTCGCTTGAAAAGACTTGAGGAAGATGCCAAGCGGCTCCTATATGGGTTTTCCTTTACCCCGTGTTGCTGCACGTCTGCAGCATCCTTCCCCGCGCCTCTGTCCTCCGGAGTCTCATCATTTCAGGAGGTGCAAAGCTTTGGGGACAAGTACCTGGGGCAGCAGGAGATGGCCGGCTGTGCTTTCGGGGAGGAGCAGAGCCCTGGGAGCCGCCCCGCCGCCCATCCTGCTGGAGAGCAAGGGTTGGGGTACCCCAACGTGCCAAGGCTCGCTCTCTGCTTTTGGGGTTAAATGTGCCTGCTTTTCGGGTGTGAAAATGCAGTGGGGGCATCAGCTGGTTCCACCAAAGCATGTCCTTTGGTCAGGGAGAGATGTAGGAGATGATGTCCGGGAGCGATGGAAGGAGGATGATGGGGAGGAGGAGCGATGGAGGAAGTCTGCTGGGAGCAGACCTGGAGGAAAATGAACCTCTGAGCAACCGAACCAAGCGCTCAGCAAGTGACTGCCACCGCTGTGACAGAGCAGACACTGAGCTGGGGGGATGCTGCGGAGGGTCGCTCCACTCAAACTCCCCTCCCTGCCCTGTGCTGGCTGCAGGCTCAGCGCTTTGCACCGTGCCTCAGTTTCCCCTTTGGCAAACGAGTGTTTCCTTTTCCCTGAAGCCGTCCTCGGGCTGAGGCCGTGCCCGGTCAAGCATCCATGCATGTGCTCGGCCAGCTCCTTCCCAAGCCTGCTTGCTTGTTGAGGTGCCAGGGGCAGTGGTAGTATCTGACCCAGTGTTTTGTGTTCCAGGAGGATTTGGCTGCTGGTCCCATCCCGGAGAAGTGGGGAGCTCATCCTGAGGATCGGCTGTGCTGGCCCGGCGGCAGCGGGCTGGGCGACCGCCCTTGCCGTGGGAGCGGGAAGATGAGCGGAGGCACATCCCGTCTCCTGACGGCTCTCTTCATGGTGGCGGCGACGATGGGCTACCACTCACGGCGCTCTGCCACTGACCTGGATGCCACCCCCAGGACAACGGTCACCTTTGATGGTAAGGGGGTGCGGGTCTTGGTGGTGGCAGCGAGGTTTGGGATCTTGCCAGCACTGTGACTGTGTCCAGCCTTCACCAGCCCCCCGGAGTGGGGGGCTCAGCATGGGGGGGGTGGCTACAGGGGGTCTTCTGGTCCCCCTGGGGTGCAGAAATCAGATCCCGCCTGGCTGTGTGGCATTGAGTGCCCGGAGGCAATGTGCCCCGAGGGATGGAGCAGGGCAAAGGCACCTCCCCAAAAGCTGGGAGACGGGACGGGACACGACAAGGACATGCAGGAAACCAGCCTTGGCCAGCCCCTGGCCCTGTTCCACAGCCCTTGGAGGGTGTCCTGAGCCAGGCGTCACACCTGGGCTGGGCTCTCATGGCCCAAATAGTCAGCAGGGAGCTTTTTTTCCATTATTTTCTCTAATTGCCACTGGGCTCTTGGTCTCCGGCCTCTGTGGTCTCAGCCAGCCCTGCAGCGTCATCGTGGCTTGAGCATCCACATGACTTCAGTGACCTTGTTAGTGAAGCCCAGCTCAGCGGTCGATGGCAGGAGAGGGTTTCATTTGCAGCTGGGGTGCCCTTTTCTCCCCAGGCAATCCCTCCTTTCGGGGTGGGGGGCATTCCCTCCGCAGCTGCCTCCGGGGTCCCAAGCCCCGTGGGACTTTCTCCTCCTGCGGCAGGAGGGTCTGAGCCGGGCTCGGGGTCCTTCTGGCCAGGGCTGAGTCCCACCTCACGCTTCTCAGCTCCCCAGATGGGATGGTTTCTCTCTCTCGGCGGGCAGGAGGGGCCCTGCCGCACTGCAGAAGCCCTCCCTTTGCCTGACAGTTTTGGTTCAGGTTTTTTTGCATCCTTCCTTTTGGGCTGACTGGGTTCAGTTCGGAGCTGGGGTCACTGCCGGTGTGTTTTCGCTTCCTCCACTCATTCCCCAAACAGCGTGGCAGGTCCGTGCCGGCCATGGGTGTTATTGCAGCTCCCACCCCTGCACTGCCATTTTAATTAACGGGAAGAAATTTCTCCTGTGAGTCCGAGCCCGATTAGTGCCTTTTGCCTCCTACCAAACCTCCCCTCTTCCTTTCCTCCTGCTGTAACCACTGGCACCCGGCACCATCTGCCTGATAACTTCAGTGGGTGCCTTCCCACCCAATCCCAGCTCCATCCGTTGTCTTTTTCCCAGTGGCTCCCACGGTGCCTGCCCCGGGGTCCCCCCCCTTAGCCCCCCCTTCCCTTTGCAGAGCTGTCGGACGTCCGGCACTTCAGCACACGCACCCTCAACTACAGCACCCTGCTGCTGGAGGACGACCGGGGCATCCTCTACGTGGGTGCCAGGGGAGCCATCTTCGCCCTCAACTCCAGTGATGTGACCGACGGCTCCCACCGCACGGTGAGCCTGGCCTCTGCCCGCCACCGGCTGGTTGTCCTCTCCTCTCCCACGCTGCCCGGCCTCTGCCCGAATTGTGGCCACCCTCTCCCTGCTCATCCTCCCGCTTACCATTTTGGGTCCTGCCTGGAGGTGCTGTCCCCAGGTCCGTCCCCAGTTGCCCACTGGATGCCTGGTCCTTCTCCCCAGCCAGGCAGTGTGGGGACAGCAGTGGGAAATGTCCCCGAGCTCAGAACTGCCTGCTTTGGGGACACCGCAACAGGATGAGGGGCACGGGGGGAAGCACGCCCCTTTGGTCCCCATGGGAAGGACACCTCAAAATCCTCCAGGCTCCTGCAGGTGCTCTGGGGTTTCGCCTGCAGGTCAGGGTGGGGGGACTGCTCTCGCCCGGGGTGGGGGGGATGCAGGCAGGGTGCCATCTCATGCTCTGAGCAGCTGGCCCCTCTAAATAAAAGAGAGGATTTTAGCATCTCTGACGGCTTTGGCGGAGGCTGGAGCCTGCAGCGACAGGGGGACCACACAGTGATGGGGGGGGGTCACGCAGTGACAGTCCCTTTTCCTCTTGCAGATCCACTGGGAAGCCTCCCCGGAGAAGCAGATGGACTGCTTACAGAAGGGCAAAAACAACAAGGTAGAGTCGGTGGGTGGGTGTCAGGTGCCAGTGGGGGGGGGTGGTGGGCCGCCACCGCTTTCCCCCCAGTGGTGACGCCTGTCCTCCCCCTCTGCAGACTGAGTGCTTCAACCACGTGAGGTTTCTGCAGAGGCTGAACAGCACCCACCTCTACGCCTGTGGGACCTACGCCTTCCACCCGCTCTGCGCCGCCATCGTGAGTACCGCCCAGCCCCACAGCGGCCACCTCTCCCCTGCCACCGTGTCACCCCCATCCTCTCCCTGCAGCCCCACTCCCTTTCTGCCCCCCTATCAGCCCCTTCCCAGCTCATGGCGGAGGCGAGTGACCCCCCCCAGGCTGGGGACACGGCGGGGGTCAGGCTGGGGACGCAGCCACTGTGACGCGGGTGCCCAAAGTCCCCACCCCGGCACTGGGGTTGGACTTTGACCCCATAGCGAGATGGCCAGGGGCAAGAATGGTACCAGGGGGGGGCGGGAAACGTGGGTTCGGCAGGGCCAGCGAGGTGGGACATACCAGCACTGGAGCTGGTGCCCAGCCCCTGCTGTTGCGGGGTCCCTTCCCAAAGCAGGGGTGCAGACTGGCTGGTGGCAACCGTGCCTGGGGAGGGTGATGGTGGCAGGGCTGACTCAGCGGCCCCTCCCCAGGAATTTCCCAGGCCAGGCTGGGGGGGTCCCTGCGTGACCGTGACTCACGGCAGAGCGGCCGGGGGCAGCCACGTCCCCCGGCAGTGGGACTTTCACCCACGTGCAGTGACTCCTTGGTGACTTGGCCACCCTTTGCCCATCTCATTCCCTGAGCTGGGGGGGTGGGGGGAGAGGGGCAAAGGGGCCTGGGGCTGTGTCCCCAGCGTGGCTGGGGATCCCCGGAGGGCCTCTGCCCGTTCCCATGGCCGTGCCGCCGGTCCGGTTTGGCCATCGCGCGCCCTGGGAGTGAGGCAGAGGAGCTGCCGAGCTGGAAGGGCCCCATCATTATTTGATGTCCTTTGAACTGCAAACCCCAAAGAAAATAATAACTCCTGCCATGACAGGGATGTCACCTGGGGGGACCCAGCCCGGGCTGGGCAGCGTCTGCTGGCCAGGCACAGCCCAGGAACATTGGCTGCAATGGCTGGCTCCTGCCCAGTGCCCACATGATGCCAAAGTGGGGGACCAAAGCTCCCCTTCCCCCCTGAGCCCTCTCCTCGCTCTTGGCTGGGGGCTCTGGCTGACTCTGTAGCCTGGAGAAGAGAAGGCTGAGGGGAGACCTTATTAATGCTTCCAAGTATCTAAAGGGTGGGTTGAAGGAGGATGGGGCCAGACTCTTTCCAGTGGTTCCCAGTGACAGGACGAGGGGCAACGGGCACAAGCTGGAACATGGGAAGTTCCATTCAAATAGGAGGAAAAGCTTCTTTCTGGTGAGGGTGCCAGAGCCCTGGAACAGGCTGCCCAGGGAGGGTGTGGAGTCCCCTTCTCTGGAGATCTTCAAGAGCCACCTGGATGCAGCCCTGAGTGATGTGCTCTGGGCAACCCTGCTTCAGCAGGGGAGTTGGACTAGAGGATCTCTAGAGGTCCCTTCCAACTTTTTTCCAACAATTCCGTGATTCCGTGATTCTGACCGGCTGGAGCATGCCAGGGCAGGGGGGTTGTATTGCCCACGCAAGGGCATGGCCATGGGCATCGTTTTGTCCCCACTAGCAGCCTCTGGGGAGAGCCAGGGGCTGGCAGGCGAGGTGGGTCTGTCCCCTCCTGTGTAACCTGGTCCCTTGTCCCCCTCAAGGATGCCGACAGGTTCACGTTGCCAGCTCACTTTGAGGAAGGCAAGGAGAAGTGCCCGTATGACCCAGCCCGTGGCTACACCGGCCTCATTGTGGGTAAGTGGCACCTTTCCCAGGGCTGGCAGGGACATGCGGGATGCCACCGACCCTGGTCCCATCCCCAACATCCCCATGGTGGGGGGGTCCCCAGCCAGGTGGGCTCTGCGTGCAGGGGGTTGAGCAAGCTGGGACTTGGTCCTCCTCCTCCTTCTCTGCCTGGGGCACGGGGATGGTGGTGACTTTTGGGGCTGTCCCTGGGGCGCGTGGCCCTGCTGACGGGTACCTGTCCTGCCCAGATGGCGGCTTGTACACGGCCACGCGCTACGAGTTTCGGAGCCTCCCTGACATCCGGAGGAACCTGCACCAGCGGCCGCTGAAGACGGAGGAGTCCCCGCTGCACTGGCTGAATGGTGAGCCTTCCCCGTCCCCCGGGACCGGTGTCACCGGGCTGTGGGACGCTGTGCATCGCCACCGCTCCCGTGGTGGTGGCTGACCTCTGCCTCTCACTCCGCGTCACACAGATGCCGAGTTCGTGGCCTCTGTGCTGGTCCGGGAGAGTAAGGACAGCCCCGTGGGCGACGATGACAAAATCTACTACTTCTTCACGGAGCGGGCGGGTGAGGAGACCACGTCCTTCTTCGACAAGAGCCAGGTGGCCCGGGTGGCCCGGGTGGCCCGTGTCTGCAAGGTAGGCATGTCCCCGGCCACAGGGAGCCAAGCTCCGCTCCTCCTGGTGCAGGGGCTGCGTGTCTGCACCTCAGGGGGAAACTGAGGCAGAGGCAGAGTGGTGGTGGGGGGACACACGCAGACCCCCAGCAGCCTGTGCAGAAATGCTTCCCCGCGCCCTCCCAGAGTGACGTGGGGGGGAAGAAGATCCTGCAGCGCAAGTGGACGTCCTTCATGAAGGCGCGCCTGGTCTGCTACATCCCCTACTACGAGGTGCTGCGCAGCGTCTGCAGCCTGGACGAGGGCGGCTGGGCCAGCACCGTCTTCTACGCCGCCTTCACCCTCTCGGCGCAGTGGTGAGCGGGGCAGCGGCCGAAACGGCTGGGGCTAAGGGTCTGCGGCACGGGGAGGGGGGGGGACGACACACACCGGAGATGCTCAGGCAGGCCGTGGGGGGGTGCAGCCCTGAGGAAAGGGACTTGGGGGTGCTGATGGACGAGAAGCTGGAGACATGAGCAGGCAATGTGCTCTCGCAGCCCAGAAGGCCAATTGCATCCTGGGCTGCATCAAAAGAAGCGTTGCCAGCAGATCCAGAGAGGGGATTCTGCCACTTTACTCTGGTGAGACCTCACCTGGAGCACTGTGTGCAGGTCTGGAGCCCTTAATATAGAAAGGACACGGACCTCATGGAGCGGGTCCAGAGGAGGGCCACTAAAATGATCAGGGGGCTGGAGCACCTCTGCTACGAGGACAGGCTGAGGGAGCTGGGGTTGTTCAGCCTGGAGAAGAGGAGGCTCCGGGGAGACCTCACAGCAGCCTTCCAATATCTGGAGGGAGCTACAGGAGAGCCAGAGAGGGACTCTTTGTCAGGAGATGTAGCGACAGGACAAGGGGTAATGGTTTTAAGTTGGAGAAGGGGAGATTTAGATTGGATATTAGGAAAAAGTTCTTTACTCTGAGGGTGGTGGAACACTGGAACAGGTTGCCCAGGGAGGTGGTTGAGGCCCCTTCCCTTGAGATATTCAAGGTGAAGCTTGACGAGGCCCTGAGCAACCTGGTCTAGTTGGGGGTGTCTCTGCTGACTGCGGGAAGGTCGGACTAGATGACCTTTGGAGGTCCCTTCCAGCCTGGACCAATCTATGAATCTATGAATCGGTGGGGAGCACACGTGTGTCCGCTCGGGCTCAGGTGGGGCTCTTCCCACCCCCCAAAGGAGGACCATGGAGGCCTCGGCCGTGTGCCGCTACAGCATCTCGGCGGTGCAGCACGCCTTTGAGGGGCCCTACATGGAGTACCAGGACTCGGCTCGCAAGTGGTCCCGCTACGACGGTGCAGTGCCCGAGCCCCGGCCCGGCTCTGTGAGTGCCATGGGGTTAGGGGGCCAAAGGGGGGGAGAGTGGGGTTCCCCCTCCCTTCCTCCCTCCCTCCCCCCCCCCGCCCCTGACCCCCATCTCCCCCGGGCAGTGCATCACGGACCGCTCCCGCAGGAAGGGCTACAACTCCTCGCAGGACCTGCCCAACAGCGTCCTGGACTTCGTCAAGCTGCACCCGCTCATGTTTGAGGAGGTGAAGCCGGCCGGCGGGGAGCCGCTGCTGGTGAAGAAGAACGTGGCCTACAGCCGGCTGGCCGTGGACAGGGTGCGGGCCCTCGATGGCCGCTCCTACGATGTGCTCTTCATGGGGACGGGTGAGTGCAGGATGAGTTTGCCAGGTCTCTGCCGGGCAAAGGGGGACACCCCACACTTCCTCCTGACCACCCCACCCCCTTGCCCCTCGCTGCTCTCTCCAGGGGACGGCTGGATCCACAAGGCTGTGGTGGTGGGCTCCAGCATCCACATCGTGGAGGAGGTGCAGGTGTTCAGGGATCCACAGCCCGTGGAGAGCCTGGTGATCTCCCATGCCCAGGTGAGGGGTGGGAGAAGTGCTGGGGAAGAACTGGGCTGGGGGGAAGAACCCCCTGCCCATGGCAGGGGGGTTGGAACTCAGCGATCTTTAAGGTCCCTTCCAACTCTAACCATTGTATGGTTCTAACTGGGGGGACACCACACACGGGGCACGTTTGTGCTGCAAAGCTGCCGTTGGGCTGTTTGGGGGACACAGGGTACGTGACTCCTGGATCACCCCAGCTTGGGATACGCCTGGGGGTCAGGGACCAGCCTGGCTCCCACCTCCTTGCCAGGCATCAGGTGCTGCCATCGGCACTGACTGCAGCTGGGGGGGGGGCCCTTCCCCATGCACCCCCACCGAGGGAGAGCTGTGCTGTGGGGCTGGGGGAGATCTCTGGGCACCATGGGGCACCCATGCCAGGGCAGTGCTGAGCCAGCTCTTTCCCCCCACCCCCCCGCCAGAGGAGCCTGTACGTGGGGGCTGCCAGCGGGATCCTGCAGGTGCCCCTGGCCTCCTGCGCCAGATATGCCTCCTGCTACGACTGCATCCTCGCCCGGGACCCCTACTGCGCCTGGGACGGCAGGGCCTGCCGTGCCACTGCCACCGCCGACAGGTAGGGACAGGCTGCCCATCCCCAGAGCGGGGGGGGGGTCCCCATGAGCCTTCCACCTGTCCCCTGCTGCACTGTTGCACGTCACCCCATGGCGCAGTCACCCCAGTGCCCCCCCCCCCCCCCCCCCCCCAAAGATCTGGCATCCAGCAGCGGGTTTCCCGGTGGCCATGACCCGCTAAGGGTGGGCTCAGATGGGTGTGTATGGCTGAAGCCCCCCCGTGTCTTGCAGCACAAGGCTGGTGCAGGACATTCAGAGCGGCAACGAGGGATGCTGGAGCACCTTCGGGCGTGGTGAGTCTGGGCCACCCCTTGGGACGGCGGGGGATGCCGGAGTCCGGCGTCCCTTAAGGTGGCGGGGAGGGGTGCGAGGTGCTGTGTGTCCCCGCAGGCTCCCTGCCGTGGAAGAACCGGACGGTGCTGCAGGGAGACGACGTGCTGCTGCCCTGCGACCAGCGCTCCAACCTGGCACGAGCCGTCTGGCTGCTGAACGGCAGCGAGGCGCTGGCGGCAGGGCAGGAGCGGCTGCGCGTCGGGGTGGACGGGCTACTGGTGACAGACACGCTGCCCCAGCACAGCGGGGAGTACCGCTGCTACGGTGAGGAGCGGGGCCTCCGGACGCTGCTGGCCACCTACAGCCTCACCGTGCTGCCCGAGCTGCCCCGCAGCCCCACAGCTGCCGCGTGGCCCCCTGTCGCCAGCTACGCGGCCAGCGACATGAAGGTGGCTTACATCTCCGCCATTGTGGCCTTGGTGGTGCTGTGCTCCCTGCTCAGCGCTGGCCTCCTCTACATGTCCTGCCTGGAGAAGCGCAAGGGCAAGTACGTCCTGGGGGAGCCGCGGCCATCCAGCGTGGAGCTGCAGACCGTCTCGGCCAACTGCCTGCGCAAGGGCCACCGGGAGGAAGAGGAGGAGGAGGAGGAGGAGGAAGAGCTCGCCTACCCTGATGGTTGCCTGCGGATCATCCCTGGCGAGGCGCCCACGGCGGCCACCTCCCCAGTCAAGGAGCTGCCGGCTGCGGTGCCCCCGCTGCCGCCGCCGCCCCCGCTGCCGGCCGAGCTCACCAACGGCGTGGGGGCTCTGCCCAACGTCCTCCGCAAGATGAACGGCAACAGCTACATGCTGCTGCAGCAGCAGGAGGAGCTGCTGGCCTCCCCACTCTACAGCACGTCCTTCACCGAGGAGCTCAGCAAGATCCTGGAGAAGCGGAAACACACGCAGCTCGTGGAGAAGCTCGACGAGAGCTCCGTGTAGGGGCCGGGAGGGAGGGGTCCTGCCAGCGGGATCCTCCTCCCTCCCCTGGCCCCTTCTCCCACCCCCTGCCAGCAGTGTTACAAGACTCAGGCGAAACTACCTCCTGGATGGCAGAGCCGGGCCGGGACCAGGCTCGGCTGTTCCTTCAGCTTTTCACTGACTTTTGAGACTCGCTGTACAGAAAAAAAAAGAAAAAGGATCTATTTAAATTTGGGAGCTCTATTTATGTATAAAAACCCACCGACGGCGGCCACGAGCTGGAGGCAGGAGCTGGTGCCTGGCTAAAGGTGGACACCGGGGGGGGGAGGGAGAGTTTCCGTCTGTCTGTCCGTCCAGGCACAACAGATGCTGTTGTGGACGCGTGGACTCCGCCTGCCCCGCTGGGCATCCCTCGGCACACGGGAGCCGGACGGCTGCTGAGAGGTGGGTGAGGAGTGGGGAGGGGGTGGCTGGGGGGCCGCCCCGAGGTGCCTGCGCCTCTCACAGGGTATGGGGTCCCTTCCCACCACGGTGCAGGAGAGGGGCTATGGACCCACCTCGTGTTGTGGGGCCTCAGTGGCCGCCAGCCCCTGCCCGCTCTCCTACGTCTGTCCCCCTCCCCAGGGTTTCGTCTCTGGGAGAGGACGGTTCAGCGAGGGACAGAGCTGGGGTGAGGAGCCCGATGTCCCGGAACACCCCGAAGCGTGCATGGATGGAGCGCACCGTGATGGAGCGGTGCGTGCCCATTGTGAGGAGGCCACAGGTGAAACGCAGGGCTGGGTGCCCTGGGGAGGTGGCTCCCCCAGGACCCCCAACCCTGACGGGGCTCTGCCTGCTCCCCCCAGGGCGCCGCAGGGGAAGAGCCGGATGCAGCAGCAGCGAGCGGGCAGCAAGATGCGCCAGCAGGTACCGCCGTGCCCTGCAGCCTGGCAAAAGACCAGCGCAGCACCCACGTCTTCCTGGCATCTGCGGTGCCCCCGCGGGCCCGGACATCACGTGTTTCTGCCCTCCTGCATGTGGTGCCGTTGGAGAATTGCAGCTCAGGGCACAGCATGTGGAACAACGTGTGGGAGGGGAAAACGTCCTCACGCAATGAGGAAGAGCAGCCCCAGACCAGAGTCTGCCTCCCTTCTGGGGCCTCTGGCTTTTCATGGCACTTTCCAGGGGCAGTTACTGTCCCCAAATTCCCCCAACTACCTCTGCTCCTGCCGCCTCCTGGGGGAAACTGAGGAACTGGGGTGACAAAAGCATCTTACGCCCCAGGGACA
This sequence comes from Numenius arquata, assembly GCF_964106895.1. NCBI lineage: Eukaryota > Metazoa > Chordata > Aves > Charadriiformes > Scolopacidae > Numenius > Numenius arquata. The sequence continues at coordinate 2,952,098 of NC_133590.1, read as the reverse complement.
GGGTGGCGACACTGGAGAAGCAGGGGAGGTACAGACCTGCTGGGGTACGTGTCCTCCTCTGTGCTCCCTGCCAGCACTTCCAGGATCAGGATATTGCCTGGAGCTGAGCCATGCTGGGGTGGCGGGAGAGGGGTGGCAGCCCCCGGGGTCCCTAACAAGCTGGAGGCCCTCCTGCCTTAGAAGAGCAAGGATTAGTGGGAAAAGGCAAGAGCCGGATGCCTGGGTTCTCCCATCCTGCCCCCACCCTTGGTTTTGCTGCAAGGAGGGGCAGGCCACCCCCAAGCATCCCCCCCTCCCCTCAAGGAGGGACATCACCCTCTGTGCCTGGCACCCCTCGTGCACAGCCCCCCATGCCCCCTGGCAATAAACGCGGCTCTGTCTGGATGTGGTGTGCTGGTGTCTCTCTACGGGTAGGAAGAGAGATGGACGCAAAGGCACGGGGTGGAGGCTTTATTGGGGCTGGAGGCACGGGCCCTGGACAGTGAGGGCTGAGGGTTTGTTGGTGAGAGGGTGCCACTGGCCCTGGATGCTGGGGTTGTCAGTGTGGAAAGGCTTGCGGATGCGAATGATGTCCAGGCCGGACTGGCCGGCCAGCTTGGTGGCCAACTGCTTGATCTCCTCGCTCGTCTTGCTGGCGATGAGTTCCTCCCGCACCGTCCCGTTCACTGCAGCAGAGCAGGAGGGAGTCAGGCTGGGCTGGACCCCCTCCCACAGCTTCCCCCGGGGGAGCAGCAGCTCTTCCCTTGTTCCCCTCCCCGTCCCGCCCTCAGGCACACTCACAGTACTCCGCCAGCAGCACCGGGGCCGGCCCGGCGCGGGGGCTGACATAGAGAACGACATCGGGGTGCTGCCGGGCAAAGTCCAGCGCCGCCTCCTCCACGAACTGCCTGCAGGGATGGAGGTGCCCATCAGCCCCGGAGGGGTCAGAGGGCAGAGGTCACCGTAGCTCCCGCCCCAGGGCAAAGGTCATGGGCGGGATCGCCAGGCCTCTCCCCGCCCCCCTCTCCCGGGCCGTCGGGGGGCAGCGGGCGCGGAGTCTCCGAGGGTACCTGGCGCCGCGGGAGTCGGCCGCGGTGGGGCTGAAGAGCAGCTGGAGACGCTGGAGCTGCCGCACGTAGCGGCCCACGCCGTTGTGGAGGACGGCAGCCAGGAACCGGCTGGGCGCCCCGCGGCCCGTCATGGCGCCGCCCTCACCCGGAACCGGAAGGGTGCGGGTAAGGGAGACAATCGCTTCCGGTCCCCCGCCCGGAAGTGACGTGCTGAGCGCGGTGGCGCCGGCGGCGGGGTCAGGCAATGGCGGCGTCCGTGGGTGTCCACGTGAGGCGGGCGGCCTGAGCGGCGCCGGGCCGGGGGCGGGCTGCAGGGGCCGCGGAGCCGCCGCCGATGCGGATCGGCAGCGGTGCGGGCGGGTGCCGGGGCGGCCCGGGCGGGCGGGATGGCGGTGGTGCCCCTGCGGCCCTGCAGAACGGCCAGCCGCCTGTTACCGCTGCTCTGCGGGGGGACGAGGAGCAAGGGAGCCTCCCTGAGCCCCGGGGTGCCGGGCCGCCTCACCCAGCGGCGATACAAGAAGGATGTGCTGCCCTCCCCCGAGGGGCCCGTGCCCTCCGTCTCCATCACCGAGATCCGGCAGTACCTGCGAGCCCAGGGCATCCCCTTCCACGACGGCTACAGCTGTCTCCACACCCCCAGCCTCTTCACCGACGGCCGGGAGAACCAGCCGCCGCCCTCGGCCACCAGCGTCCCTTACACGCTTTTCATTGACAAGACCACGGGCAGCTTCCTGTGCACGGCCACCCTGGCCGAGGGCACCTGGCAGGACTTCCAGGCCAACGTGGAGCTGCGGCACCGCGGCGTTCCCCCTGCCAGCTCCGGGGAGCCGGAGGAGGACACACGACGGGCTCGTGAGGATGCCCGCTGCATCTGGGACCGGTCACTGCCGCTCTGGGAGCTGCTGGACGAGGATGAGACCAACGAGACTAAGGCCATGTTTGGTCTCTCCCTGGTGACGGATGCCACCCTGAAGCGCTTCGGGGTGCGTTACCTGAGGACTGCCAAGTCCCTTGTCTTCCCCTGGTTCAGCCCCCGTGATGCCACCCTGAAGGGCCTGAAGCTCCTGAGGGTGGAGAGGAAGGGGGATGCGGTAGCTTACGTGGAAGAGACTTTACCCCGCTTTGATTCCTATCGCAGTCTCTTTGGGCTGCCCCTGATCAGCCGCCGAGACACGGAACTGGTCTTAACTGGGTGGGAGCTGGATGCCTTGGCCCTGCACCAGGCTACAGGGGTGGCCAGCCTGGCCCTGCCGCGGGGGGCCACCTGCCTGCCCCCTGCCCTCCTGCCCTACCTGGAGCAGTTCAAGCGCATCACGCTGTGGTTGGGTGAGGACCTGCGCTCCTGGGAAGCTGCCAAGCTCTTTGCCCGCAAGCTGAGCCTCAAGCGCTGCTCCCTGGTGCGCCCCGGTGACCTCCAGCCCCGGCCCTTGGAGGCTCTGAACCAGGGCCTGAACCTTACCAAGATCCTGCGTGCCGCCCTGCCCGCCAGCCACAAATCCATCGTCTCCTTCCGGCAGCTGCGCGAGGAGGTGTTCGGGGAGCTGGTCAACACCGAGCAAGTGGCTGGCATCAAGTGGGCACGCTTCCCCGAGCTCAACAAACTCCTCAAAGGGCACCGCAGAGGGGAGCTCACCATCTTCACAGGTGATGGGGCCGACAGCTGGTGGGCGCCCTGAGGGGAGCGGAAGGCTCTTTGGTGGCTTCACGCTCCTGGGGGTGACGCCTCACAAATCTTCCTGGTCCCTTTGTGCTCGTGGCTTTGGCTGAGCCTGTCGTGGGGGTGCATGAGTGCATTCCTGGGTGCGGTGGGGACAGGCATGCCGGTGTGGTGACAGGCTCCCTGCCCAGGGCAGCGCAGGGACAGATGGGGTGTCCTTTCCCCCTGCTCCCATCTGCTGCCTCCTGTCTGAGCCCTCCCAGTGCTCTGCTGCCAGCTGCCCAGCTCTCCCCTGTGACCCACAGGGACCCGTGGCTGTTGGAGGTGGCACACATGTGCCCGGACATGCAGCCTCGTGCGAGACACTGCTTATTTATGGTGGGAGTGCTGGAGATGGGCTACTCTTAGTCCGCTCCCCAGTGCTTCCACCTCTAAACAACCTCCTGGTGCGCTCAGGACAGCCCAGATCTTTCCCCCACCTAATTTCTCCTATTGTTCTTGCACCAGGCCCAACGGGCAGCGGGAAGACAACCTTTATCAGTGAGTACGCCCTGGACCTGTGCATGCAGGGGGTGTGCACCCTGTGGGGCAGCTTCGAGATCAACAACGTCCGCCTTGCAAAGATCATGCTGACGCAGTTTGCCACCCAGCGCCTGGAGGACCAGCTGGAGCTGTACGATGAGTGGGCCGACCGCTTTGAGGACCTCCCGCTCTACTTCATGACCTTCCACGGCCAGCAGAACATCAAGTATGGTCCCACATCTTTGTCCTGGTGGTGTTTACTTCTCAGGGCATGTGCTGTGGGGCCTGGGGATCTGGGGCTCTTCTCCTGCAGTGGGTTGTGGGTTTGGGGCTAGCAGGAGGCACGTTGGGACTGGTCAAGTCCCTGGATTGGCCCATAGGGACTGTGTGGCTTAAACAGCCACATTCCTGCTGCAGCGGGGACTGTCACAGCCTCCTTCTGGGGTGGGGATGAAGGGAGAGGACCTGTCCCTATGCTAGGTCACCACTCCAGCTCCAAAACCAGCCTCTGTCTCTGGCAGGGTGTATCCCTCCACACCCCACTCACCTGGCAGCCTTGCCGGTTGCTGAGGAGAGAGGACCGGAGGGTCATTGTGGGCTGGGGGGAATCACAGGGTGGTGGGCAGGGGCTGTGTGGGCAGCAGCTGGTGCTCCTGGTTCCCTGTGGCGATGGGGCTGTCCCCATCCCACGACAGAGGAGATGTGGGGATGGGATGTGCTCAGGGCCAGGTGGTCAGTGGCCAGCTGCCATTGGCACCAACCTGGTGCCTCCCTACTCTGCCTCTCCCTGTGCCTGGCTTAGCATTCCTGTCCTCGCCTCTGCTCATCCCTGTGGCTGATCCCGGTCTCCCCCTGCCCAGGACGGTGATTGACACCATGCAGCACGCTGTCTACATGTATGACATCACCCACGTGGTCGTTGACAACCTCCAGTTCATGATGGGACACGAGCACCTCTCTGTGGACAGGTAGCCCATCTCTGAGCCGCTCCCTCCTTCCTCCACCACCCTCGTCCCTGGAACTGGCCCTGTCGGGTGTCGCGGCAGTGGCTGGGGACTTATGCTTGGTGTGCCTTCCTCCCTGCTTTTGGAGAAGGATCCTGGTAGATAGTAAATTATCCATGAGCCAGCAATGTGCCCTTGTGGCCAAGAGGGCCAATGGAATCCTGGGCTGCACAGGGAAGAGTGTGGGCAGCAGGTCAAGGGAGGTCATTCTCCCCCTCTGCTCTGCACTGGTGAGGACACAACTGGAATACTGCATCCAGTTGTGGGCTCCCCAGTTCAAGAGAGACAGGGAACCGCTGGAGAGAGTCCATCTTAGGGGAACAAAGATGACGGAGGGATTGGAGCATCTCCCTGATGAGGAAAGGCTGAGAGAGCTGGGACTCTTTAGCCTGGAGAAGAGAAGGCTGAGGGGAGACCTTATTAGTGCTTCCAAGTATCTAAAGGGTGGGTTGAAGGAGGATGGAGCCAGACTCTTTCCAGTGGTTCCCAGTGACAGGACGAGGGGCAACGGGCACAAACTGGAACATGGGAAGTTCCATTCAAATAGGAGGAAAAACTTCTTTCTGGTGAGGGTGCCAGAGCCCTGGAACAGGCTGCCCAGGGAGGGTGTGGAGTCCCCTTCTCTGGGGATTTTCAAGACCCGCCTGGATGCAGCCCTGAGTGATGTGCTCTGGGCAACCCTGCTTCAGCAGGGGAGTTGGACTAGAGGATCTCTAGAGGTCCCTTCCAACTCTGACAACTCCGTGATTCCGTGGGGCAGCCCTGTTCTGTTGAAGGGCGATCACTGCCCTGGGGATGAAGAGGTGGGAAAGGGTGAGCTGGCTGCCTGCAATGCCTGTCCTGCCCCACTCCTTTGCCTGCGTGGGCTGAACTGCCCCACGGAGAGAGCCCGGACCCCTGGGTGCTTCCTGCTGTGGGGCTGAACCTGGCAGCACCTTGCTGCCTCTCCGCACCGAGCAGTGCCAGCCGCTGACCCTGTTCTCACTGCTGTGGCAGGCTCGCCGCCCAGGACTACATCGTTGGTGCCTTCCGCAAGTTTGCCACGGACAACACCTGCCACATCACACTGGTCATCCATCCCCGCAAGGAGGATGATGAGAAGGAGCTGCAGACGGCCTCCATCTTTGGCTCCGCCAAGGTGAGCTGGGCTGAGGTGCCCCTTCCTGTCTCTTGGGCACAGCGTGTTCCCAGGAAGGGGCTGGGATATGTCAGGCAGCCATCCCCAGCTCCCGTTAGCACCCTGAGTCGGCGCTGGGGCCCTGAAGGGTGCTGTGAGGGGCAGAATGTCCCCAGGACTCGTGTCACCTGCTGAACATCTGCGGAGTGACAATTTGGCCAGGCCCTGGTTGGGAGATGCAGACAGGGAGCAAACCCTTTGCCAGCTAAAGCTCTGTTGGGGCTTTAGGTGCAGTTAATTAATGCTCATTGACTGTGAGTGGGGTGTAGGATGACATAATTAAAGAAGGAGCCTGGGAGGGTGCAGGGATGGGCTCTCTGTGTTCTAGTCTCCGCTGTGATGCTGAACGACCCTGCAGTGGTGGGCAGGAGGTGCTTTGTGAGTGGGCAGGGACCTCCCGTGCTCCCTCGTGTCCCCAGGGCGTGCTGTGGCTTCAGCTCAAGCCTGTCTGGGCCGCTGGGATGTCCCAGGGGAAGATGGGGGCTTGGTGTTGGGGAGGTGCAGGAGTTGCGTTGGCCTGGGATGCTCTGTAACAGGGCTCGAAGGAGCCGGGCAGGCAGCCCATGAGCACCTCCAAGCGCCGTGACTCCGGCTGCATACCCAGCACCCTCCTAGAGATGTTTTTCTTTCCTCAGGCCAGCCAGGAGGCCGACAACGTCCTCATCCTCCAGGACCGTAAGCTGGTGACAGGGCCGGGGAAGCGCTACCTGCAGGTGTCCAAGAACCGCTTCGATGGGGACGTGGGCGTCTTCCCTCTGGAGTTCAGCAAGGCCTCGCTCACCTTCTCGTCCATCGGCAAAAGCAGGGTCAGGCTGAAGAAGATGAAGGAGGAGAAAGCGCATTTAGCCAAGAAAGCTCCGGAGGGAGGCTCGGGAGCCTCCAAGAAGCCGTGAACCTGGCTGGTGTCTTCCTCAGCCCGTCAGGAGGGACGAGGACTGGTGCTGGGAGTGTGGGGCTGGGGTATGCCAGCCCCTTTTCCCCCGGGAACCGCAGCCACATGCCGCTGCGGCCCTTTCTCCTGCATGAACAAGCCTCTCGGCCACCAGTGTGGTGTCTCTGAGGTGTGGTGCCACCATGAGAGAGGAGGAGTAGCCTCATCCCAGAGAAGGGTGGCCAGGGGAGGGTGCTTGGGCAAACGACTGGTCGGTCTCTCTGTACTGGTGCTGAGTGCTGGGAGCGCGGGGAGGGGAGCAGAGTCAGCGTGGGCTGGGTGATGGGGGAGCAACCTGAAGCTCCTTGACTTCAGGATCTCTGGACCTGGGGCAGGTCGTTAAATTGCGGCCAAAATGGAGCCAAAATCTCAGGCTGTCACTGGGTGGGAGGGACTGTGCGGAGGGACACAGGGCAGGAACCTCCCCGTCACGGGTGGGGGTCTCCGGGCCTGATCCTGACTGGGATGAAGCCAGCGAGTGGGGAAGGTGGTGGAGGGAAGCGTGGGATGTTGTGGGCAGCTCTTACCCGGAAGCTGCGTCCTCTGGGTGGGACGTGATGGGATCTGCACCCCCGTGGTGTCACCGTGGGTTACTCGGCTCACTCCTGACCCAGCCACATTGCTCAGGGTCTCCCCCGTCCCCTTTCTCCCCGGGGGGGGGGGGCAAACAGCACTGCCTTGTCCTGCTGGGCTGGCAGGGGGTGGCCATCCCCGTGCCCTCTGGGCTGCAGGCAGCAAATACTGTGACTTGGCCAGTCCTCGCCGGGGTAGGACGAGCCCATGGCTGGATCTTGGTCTAATCCCTCTTTTTCCAACACCCCCCCCCCCCCCCCGCCCACTTCTTAGTTTTATTAAAGCAGAAATGTGAATACCGTTTCTGTGCCGCTGTCTCTGTGACCGGTGGGGGGACCCTGGGGCTGGCGGGGGGGGGGGGGGGGGGGGTGAGGTGGGTGGATGACACAGATGGGGTGTCCCCCAGAGGGTTGGGGGGACGTGGCGCCGGTCCCCGCTGTGCAGAGCATCCGTCCCTGGCACACGGGGTTGTTACCAGGCTCCGTGCCGGGCATAGTTTCAACCTGAGCCATTAATGAGGGGCCGGGGGCGGACGGTAACACACCCAGCCCTGGGTTTCCGGGGTGCACCGGGCTCTCCGGGGCCGGGAGAGCACCCTTGGGTGCCGTCGGTGCAGGTGTGAGCCCCTCTGTCCCCGGGGCAGGCTGGGGGGTGATGGCGGAGGGTGTTTGGGGGGAAGCAGAGGTAAGGTGGGGGGAGCACAGCTGGGTCAGGGGTTTGCGTGGTGGCATGGGTGGGGGCGGTGGAGTCCCCCCTCCACCCGAGGGACCTCTCCGGCTCCCTCACCCCCTTTTCACCCCATTTTAACCCAGGGTGGGTGCTGTCACGGGGCTGTGGGGTGGAAGTGGGGCAGTGGGAAAGCCTGGGACCCCCATCTCCCACCCATCATCTCTCCTCGGGGCTGGGAGGGGGTGATGGAGCTGAGTTGAGGGGGGTGGGGGGGAACACCCTGGGTGATCCCAGCCCCCGGGGGGGCACTCATGACTTCCCGGGCTGCGGATGGGTTGATGTGGGGATATTTTTTCTATCTTTCCCCCCCAGTTTGGGGTTGTCGGAGAGCCGGCGGGGCAGGGGGGGGCGGGAGGGGTGGCCATAGCTGCGACATCTCATGTAGGGGAGGGGATGGGGGGGTGTGATGTCACACGGGGCAGAGCTTCCCCCCCGCCCCTTGGCGGGGTGCTGAGCTCCCCAAATAATTTGGGGGGGGGGGACACGACGACATATCTTCTCGGGGGCGACCTTCACCCCCACGGGTCTGGGGCTGCGTTGGGGGATGGACAGCCCTAGGGAAGGAGGGGGGGAAGGGGTTACCCCCCCCCCCCCCAGCCCGGGAATTCCCCGGGATCAATGATGCTGTGCCGGGCGGGGATGACCCACGCGTGGGGGTTCCCCCCGCCACGCACCCCACAACTCCCCCCACCCACCCCCCCCAAACCTTTCCCGCTCGGGGGGGTGTGGCCTGAGGGAGAGAGGGGGGCGTGGCCTGATGGGGAGGCGTGGCCTGGCGGCGGGGGCGTGGCTTGGCGCGGGGCGGGGCGGCGGGGCGCGGCGCGGCGCGGGAGGGCGGCAGCGGGGCGGCGGTGAGTGCGGGGGCCGGGGGGTCCCGCCGGGCCGGGGGGGGGGGGCGTGGGTGGGGGGGGGGTGAAGGAGGAGTGCGGCGGCGCTGGGGGCGAGCCGTGGCGCGGGGGAGGGCAGCCGTGGCGCGGGGGACCCCGGGCAACGCTTCGGGGGGATTGGGGGGTTTGGGGGGGGGGGGGCGCTTCGGGGGAGCTGCTGGTGCTTGGGGTGTTGGAGGGGGGCCGCTTTGGAGAGGGGGTCCGGGGAGCTCTGGGGGGGGGCAGCGACGGCGTTGGGGCGCCGTGGGGCGCTTTGGGGGTGTTGCAGGGGCAGTTTGGGGCTGTCCTGGGGATGCAGAGGCCCAGGGGCTCCGTGGGGCACTTGGGGGGGGGGTCGCGGGGCACTTTGGGGGTGCTTTAGGTGCACTCGGGGGGAGCTGTGGGGCAGTGCAGGCCCAGGGGCCCCGTGGGACACTTTAGGGGTGTTTTGGAGCACTTTAGGGGTGCTTTAGGAGCGCTTTGGGGGAGCTGTGGGGCAGCAGAGGCCCAGGGGCTCTGTGGGACACACTGGGGGTGCTTTAGGGGCACTTTGGGGGAGCTGTGGGGCAGCAGAAGGCCGGGGGCTCTGCGGGGCGCTTCGGGGTTGTCGTGAAGCACTTCGGGGTTGTTGTGGGGGCAGTACAGGCCCCGGGACTCCGCGGGGCACTTCGGGGGTGTCATGGGGAACTTTGGGGGTGTTTTAGAGCACTTTGGGGGAGCTGTGGGGCAGCGGGGGCCCAGAGGTGCCATGGGGCACTTCGGGGAGCCACGGGGTTGGGCAGGGTGGAAGAAGTGGGGGGCAGGCTGGGTGCTGCAGGGCTCAGTGGGGCAGTGTGGGGTGGGTGGGAGGGCAAGAGGGGGTGTGGGGCAGACAAGGGGGGCAGCATCACCCGGGGAGCTTCGGGATGTGGGGGGCGGAAGGTAGAGGGGAGGGGGGGGGCACAGCTATGCATGGGGGGGGTGTCCACCCCATACGGGCCAGGTGTGTGGGGCTGCTCCCCCTGACCTGGGGGGGGGGGACAACGATGACAAGAACAGAAGCGCCACTGAGGCGCGGGGGTCCCTGGGGGCCTGAAACACCCAGCAGCTCAGGGTGGGGGGCTGGCCGAGCAGGGGCCGGAGCCTTCCATTGCCATTTCGGGGTCGGAACGGTGGGATCCGACTTCTCTGTGCTCCGGCCGGAGCGGCTGGCGGTGACGCCGCCCCAGTTGCTGACTGGTTTTACTGGGTGGCTGGAGGGAGGTTTCCCAGGGAGCTGGCGGCCGGCTGGGGGGCTGCCCCCCACCCCGGGCGGCGGTGGGACCCTCTCTGCGGGCTGTGGGGGCTTGGGGAAGGGAGAAGATGGAGTCCCTTCCCACCGCCACTGAGCACGGGGCCCCGGCGGTGGCAGCGTCCCCTCCATGGGGACCCGTCTGTCCCCAGGGGCGTCCCCCTGTCCCACACGTCACGGGGGGGGAGAGTGGGGGGGGTTTGGCTGGGGTGAGGAGTTGTGCCTTGCCTGGCTGCAACTGGGGGGGACTGAGATATCCCTTTGGGACAAGGGCCCCCATGTACC